>NC_041392.1:617735546-617753134 GCF_002162155.2 Triticum dicoccoides
AGGCCCGATCCATCGCCGCCCTTCGTCCCGCGCCCCGCCGCCGTCCTCTTCCCGGCCGGCCGCCGGCGCCGCCGCACCCCGCCACCGCTCGCCGCTCCGGCCGCCGGCCTCCTCGCCGCCGAGCGCCGCCGCCCTCGCCCGCCACTCCGGCGACCGACTCCGGTCGGCCCGGCCTCCTCCAACCTCCCCGGCGCCGCCTCGCGTCTCCCTCCGGTGAGCTCCGGCGAGAGCCCGGCGGACCTCGAATCCCGCGCCGGCGTGAACAGTGTTTTGGATCCAGATCTGGATCTCAAGTTGACTTCTCTCCCCCGAAACCCTAATTTTCGTGCTATCTTTGACTGCTTGTATCTCAAGGGTGCTCAAGTATTCTCACTTCCCAACATCAATGAGCTGTTCGAACAACTCAAGGGTGCTCAAGTATTCTCCAAGCTCGATCTCCGTATGGGTTATCATCAGATTCGTATTCGTGAGCAAGATATTCCCAAGACGGCGTTCAGAACAAGCTTTGGTTCATATGAATACACCGTCATGTCTTTTGGCCTCGCCAACGCTCCTCCGACGTTCTCTCGCATGATGAACTTCATCTTCAACCCCTACACCAATGAATTCGTTTTGGTCTATCTCGACGACATTCTGGTTTTCTCGAAGAACAAGGAAGATCATGCCAAGCACTTGCGTTTGGTTCTTGACAAGCTCAGAGAACATCAGTTCTACGCCAAGTTCTCCAAGTGTGAATTTTGGCTCGATGAGGTTCTTTATCTTGGTCATATCATCTCTGCCAAGGGCATTTCCGTGAATCCTGAGAAGGTGTCTGCAATTGTGAATTGGGAACCTCCTCAGAACGTAAAGCAACTCCGCAGTTTCCTCGGTCTCGCAAGCTATTGCAGAAGATTCGTTGAAAACTTTTCTAAGATCGCCAAGCCTCTCTCAAATCTTCTTCAGAAGCACGTCAAGTACGTTTGGTCTCCGGAGTGTGATATTGCTTTCAACACTTTGAAAGAGAAATTGATCACTGCTCCAGTTCTGACTCCGCCTGATGAAACCAAGCCGTACGAGGTCTTTTGTGATGCCTCTCTCCAAGGTCTCGGTGCTGTACTGATGCAAGAGAAGAAAGTTGTTGCTTATACCTCTCGCCAGTTGAAGCCTAATGAGAAGAACTACCCCACTCATGATCTTGAGTTGGCGGCAGTTGTGCACGCTTTGTTGACTTGGAGACATCTTCTATTGGGAAGAAAAGTGGACATTTTCACTGATCACAAGAGTCTCAAGTACATCTTCACTCAGCCTAATCTCAACCTCAGGCAGACTCGATGGGTCGAAATGATTCAAGAGTACAATCCGAGTATCGAGTATACTCCAGGCAAGGCTAATGTGATTGCTGACGCTTTGAGCAGAAAAGCATATTGCAACAGTCTGATTCTCAAGCCTTATCAACCCGAGCTTTGTGAAGCTTTCCGCAAACTTAATCTGCAAGTTGTTCCTAAAGGTTTCCTCGCCAACCTTCAAGTCTCTCCTACCTTAGAAGACCAGATTCGCCAAGCCCAACTTCTTGATGCTATGGTGAAAAAGGTGAAGATTGGTATTGCAAAGAGTCAGTCCAAGTACAAGTGCTACCGACTTGATGACAAGGACACTCTCTTCTTCGAGGATCGAATTGTTGTGCCCAAAGGTGAACTTCGTAAGGCGATCATGAACGAGGCTCAAAACTCTCTCCTCTCCATCCACCCTGGTAGTACGAAGATGTATCAGGACCTCAAGCAAGCTTATTGGTGGACTCGAATGAAGCGCGAGATCGCTCAATTCGTGAACGAGTGTGATGTCTGCAGAAGAGTGAAGGCAGAACACCGAAGGCCAGCTAGTCTCCTCCAACCTCTTGCCATTCCAGAATGGAAGTTTGACCACATTGAAATGGACTTCGTGACTGGGTTTCCAAAGTCCAAGCGTGGCAATGATGCTATCTTCGTTGTCATCGACAAGCTCACCAAAGTGGCTCATTTTCTGCCTATCAAAGAGTCGATCACTGCAGCTCAATTGGCGGAACTCTATACCTCTCGCATTGTCTCTCTGCACGGTATTCCTCAAGTGATATCTTCAGACCGTGGCAGCATCTTTACCTCCAAGTTTTGGGATTCTTTTCAGAAGGCCACGGGCACCAACATCCGCTTCAGCACAGCTTTCCATCCTCAAACGAGCGGTCAAGTCGAGCGTGTCAATCAGATTCTTGAAGATATGCTCAGGGCTTGTGTGATCTCCTTCGGCATGAAGTGGGAGGATTGTCTTCCTTATGCTGAATTCTCATACAACAACAGCTTTCAAGCAAGTTCGGGCAAGGCCCCTTTTGAAATTCTGTATGGCAGGAAGTGCCGTACCCCTCTCAACTGGTCTGAAACCGGTGAACGTCAGCTGCTGGGTAATGACTTAATCATAGAAGCAGAAGATATGTGCAAAGTCATTCGTGATAACCTCAAAGCAGCCCAGTCCCGCCAGAAGAGCTACTATGATAGTAAGCACCGTGATCTGGCTTTCGAGATCGGAGATCACGTTTACCTCCGCGTCTCTCCCATGAAAGGTACTCGTCGCTTCGGTATCAAAGGGAAGCTTGCCCCTAGATACGTGGGACCTTTCAAGATTGTCAGCAAGAGAGGCGACCTCGCCTATCAACTCGAGCTTCCTTCAAACTTTGCAAATGTTCATGATGTGTTCCATGTCTCTCAGCTTCGAAAGTGCTTCAAGACTCCTGACCGCACCGTCAACTTCGAGGACATTGAGCTCCAAGAAGATCTCTCCTATCGTGAGCACCCAGTTGCTATTCTTCAAGAGACTGAACGCAAGACTCGCAACAAGTCAATCAAATTTCTCAAAGTTAAGTGGTCTCACCATTCCGACCGTGAAGCCACCTGGGAACGAGAGGATCACCTCCGTTCTGAGTACCCGGAGTTCTTTCAGTCCTAGATCTCGGGACGAGATCTTTTCGTAGTGGTGGAGTGTTGTAACGCCCCAGATATACTTTCCATATTTGTATCCAACTCTTGCCGTCTCCGGCGCTTAGTTATATTTATTTCTCGGGTTCGGGTCTTTGTCTCCGTGTGTTGTTTTCTTTTTCGTGCATCTCTTATCATGTCATCTCGTGCATTGCATTTGCATACATGTTCATCTCATGCATTCGAGCATTTTCCCCGTTGTCCGTTTTGCATTCCGGCGCTTCGTTCTCCTCCGGTGGTCATTTCTAGTCTTCTTTCGTGTGTGGGGTTTAAACATTTCCGGATTGGACCGAGACTTGCCAAGCGGCCTTGGTTTACTACCGGTAGACCGCCTGTCAAGTTTCGGGTCATTTGGACTTCGTTTGATACTCCAACGGTTAACCGAGGGACCGAAAAGGCCTCGTGTGTGTTGCAGCCCAACACCCCCCAAATTTGGCCCAAAACCCACCAAACTCTGCTCCATGTCCTAGAGCGTTCGATCACGATCGTGTGGGCGAAAACCGCACCTCATTTGGACTCTCCTAGCTCCCTCTATGCCTATTTATACCCCCTCCATTCGGATCTCTTCTTCCCCCGTCCGAAACCCTAGATCCGTTAGTTCATCATGCACTTTTGTCATTTTTGCCATGTTTAATTCGTGCATGATATGACTGTGCCCCTTTGAGATGAATTGTTAAGCATTTTGCCTTCTTTCCATAGGTGCCACCCATGCATTTTTAGGATGTGTGTGTTGTCTTGTGCAAGCTTGCGAAGAGAGGTACCTGAGATTGCAGATTTCAGGGACTTAGTAATTTTCACTAAGTCTGGGATATTTTAGTTCATGATGCTATATGTCCAGCTTGTTTCCTAGTGATCCGTGCCTCTTTTGAGGATGATCAGTAAGGGAGTTTTGATATTTATGTTATGCTCTATCCATCCATGTCTTTGTTTGCATATGTGGAGTGCTCTAGGTTGACTCAATCGAGCTCAACTTTTGCTTCGTTATTAATCGGGCAGATCGTCAACTTGTTTGCGATTTTGCCGATGCTACCGTTAGTGTTCCATGCATGCTATGCCTTCGTTCTTGCCATGTGTAGCTAGCACTTTGTGCCTTCTTGCTGGTTATATGCTTTCCTTGCCATGACTTGCACCGTAGTGAGTGCATCGAGCTCGTTTACATGCCTTCGTGGGTTAAATTTCAGCATGTCTCAGTTTTCACTAAGTCTGAAAACTGATTGTGTTCGAGCGATGTTCGTGAGTTCGGTAGAGTATTTTGTGAACCCTTTTGGCCCCAGGTCACTTTGGGTGTTTTGTTAAGCTTGTTGAGTAGCTCCATGCCATGTTCTTACTTGTCATGTTCAGATTTTCTATCATGTTGTTTTGCTGCTCCGAAGAGAGCATCGTGATCTGAAATTTCAGACTAGTGTTAGTTTTGATATTTATGTTATGCTCTATCCATCCATGTCTTTGTTTGCATATGTGGAGTGCTCTAGGTTGACTCAATCGAGCTCAACTTTTGCTTCGTTGTTAATCTGGGCAGATCGTTAACTTGTTTGCGATTTTGCCGATGCTACCGTTAGTGTTCCATGCATGCTATGCCTTCGTTCTTGCCATGTGTAGCTAGCACTTTGTGCCTTCTTGCTGGTTATATGCTTTCCTTGCCATGACTTGCACCGTAGTGAGTGCATCGAGCTCGTTTACATGCCTTCGTGGGTTAAATTTCAGCATGTCTCAGTTTTCACTAAGTCTGAAAACTGATTGTGTTCGAGCGATGTTCGTGAGCTCGGTAGAGTATTTTGTGAACCCTTTTGGCCCCAGGTCACTTTGGGTGTTTTGTTAAGCTTGTTGAGTAGCTCCATGCCATGTTCTTACTTGTCATGTTCAGATTTTCTATCATGTTGTTTTGCTGCTCCGAAGAGAGCATCGTGATCTGAAATTTCAGACTAGTGTTAATTTCACTAAGTCTGAAATCTGTTTTGCATTTGCGTTTTAGCCATGCTTGTTTGAACCTCTTAATGGATGAATTTGCCTATGGATCAGTGCTAGTGTTTTGTCAACCATCTTGTGTACATCACTGCCATGTATTTTGTTTTCATGTTTGGTGGTTGTAGCATGTTCATTTCGTTGCATTTAGATGCCTACTTGCTGCAAATCGCAGACCGGTGTCGTATCTTAAAACGCTTGCCATTTCTAAACCGTAGCTCCGATTCCAATGATCTTTATATCGTTTTCAAGCGATTTCATCCCCTCTATCCAGTGGCACACTTGGTTTTCCAAGTTGATGCCAGGTTCATGCATTTCCTGTCATATCTTGCATTTTGCATCCCGCATCGCATCCCGCATAGCATATCGTCATTTCATCATATTGCTTGGACTTGCCTGTGGTTGATTGTATCCTTGTTGCTTGTTTGTCTTGTTGGGTAGAGCCGGGAGACGAGTTTGCTACCGAGGAGCCCGTTGAGTTCGCTTGTGAGGATCCAGTCAACTCTGACAACTGTGCAGGCAAGATGATCATACCCTCGAAATCACTACTATCTTTGCTATGCTAGTTTGCTCGCTCTTTTGCTTTGCCACTGCTTCGATGCCTACCATTTGCTTGTCAGCCTCCCAATTGCCATGTTGAACCTCTAACCCACCATTGTCCTAGCAAACCGTTGATTGGCTATGTTACCGCTTTGCTCAGCCCTTCCTATAGCATTGTTAGTTGCAGGTGAAGATTGGAGCCGTTCCTTGTTGGAACATTTATTTACTTGTTGGGATATCATTATATTGCTATGTTATCTTAATGCATCTATATACTTGGTAAAGGGTGGAAGGCTCGGCCTCTCGCCTAGTGTTTTGTTCCACTCTTGCCGCCCTAGTTTCCGTCATATCGGTGTTATGTTCCCGGATTGTTGCGTCCCTTACACGGTTGGGCTATAATGGGAACCCCTTGATAGTTCGCCTTGATTAAAGCTTTTCCAGCAATGCCCAACATTGGTTTTACCATTTGCCACCTAGCCTCTTTTTCCCTTGGGTTTCTGGAGCCCGAGGGTCATCGTATTTTAGCCCCCCCTTGGGCCAGTGCTCCCTCTGAGTGTTGGTCCGAACTGAGCTACCTGCGGGGCCACCTCGGGGAAACTTGAGGGTTGGTTTTACTCGTAGCTAGTCTCATCTGAGTGTGCCCTGAGAAAGAGATATGTGCAGCTCCTATCGGGATTTGTCGGCACATTCGGGCGGTGTTGCTGGACTTGTTTTAACCTGTCGAATTGTCTTGTTGTACCGGGTTACCGAGTCTGATCGGTGTGTCCCGGGTGGAGGTCTATTCCTTCGTTGACCGTGAGAGCTTGTCATGGGCTAAGTTGGGACTCCCCTGCAGGGATTGAACTTTCGAAAGCCGTGCCCGCGGTTATGGGCAGATGGGAATTTGTTAATGTCCGGTTGTAGATTACTTGAACTAAACTTAATTAAAATGAATCAACCGTGTGTGTTACCGTGATGGCCCCTTCTCGGCGGAGTCTGAGAAGTGGACACGGTGTTGGAGTTATGCTTGCGCAGGATGTTCCTTTAGCTTCTCGCTCGTGCTTCGCCTTCTCTTCTCGCTCTCTTTTGCGTATAAGTTAGCCACCACATATGCTAGTCGCTTGCTGCAGCTCCACATATATTTGCCTTATCCATTCCTATGAGCTTAAATAGTTTTGATCGCGTGGGTGTGAGATTGCTGAGTCCCTGTGGCTCACAGATACTACAACTCCAGATGCAGGTCCAGGTGTTTCTGCTCCAGTTGACGATTACGAGCTCAAGTGGGAGTTCGACGAGGACTCTCAGCGATACTATGTGTCTTTTCCGGATGATCAGTAGTGGTGCCTAGTTGGGGTTATCGATTCAGGACCTTGTCGCATGTTGGGTTCTTTTCTATTTTGGCGCTGTAGTCGGGCCATGAGTGTTTGTTTGATGGATGTTATTTATGCACTCTGATGTGACGTGGCGAGTGTAAGCCAACTATGTTATCTCCCCCTTTTATTATGTATTACCTGGGATGTTGTAATGATTGCCTGACTTGCGACATTGCTTTCAATGCGGTTATGCCTCTAAGTCGTGCCTCGACACGTGGGAGCTATAGCCGCATCGAGGGCGTTACAAGTTGGTATTCAGAGCCTTCCCCGACCTTAGGAGCCCCCATTGCTTGATCGTTTTTAGCAGCCGAGTTGTGTCTAGAAAAATGTTTTGAGTCCTTAGGAATTATATATCGGAGAGCTTAGGAATTCTTTTACTTCCCAGTCTCCTCATCGCTCTGGTAAGGCATCCTGACGTAGAGTTTTGACCCTTCCCTTCTCAAATTTCACAAAATTTTTTTTTTAGGATCACGCGAGTATCTTGGTTTTGTTCCGATGGTTTTGTGACGAGAACATTGTTCTTGGTGCCTCCTGTCTTTAGGGGTTGTGGCAGTGTCCCGGGGAGTTGAGCTCCGAGGTGTTGTCGTCACAATTTTATCGTTGCAATTCTGGTATACTTGAGATATGTTCGCCGACATCGAAAATCTCTTTTATACAGTTCGTTGGTGAGATAACCTCGACGCCACCCAGTACTGGGGCGGGAGTTCGGGAGTATCGCCATAACTTGTATAACGGATGCTTTTCGAAGGTTGAGGTAGATGGTTTCCGAAGTTTTCCTGGTTATGTGTTGAAGGATGGATACAGCTGGATGTAGGATTTGCTAGTTTGGGTGAGATATTGTGCTTCCCCTGTATCCCCAACACCTGATTGCATAACCGGAAAGGTTCGGGAGTTTCATAGGTGGGAATTCTAGTAGCTCTAGTTCTTCTTCCACGGATATTGGTTTGAGATTGGGATTTCTTACCGATTATTCGTTCTTGATCCATACCTTGTTGATTTATTTCTCTACCTTAATTCTTCGTGGCTTCTCAATTTATGGATATGTGATCATATGAAGAGGAATGTATTCGTTCATTTTGTTCGGATGTGAAGACTATATGTTGCAATTTTCATTCCGTTGGATTCAGCTTCTATATTGTTGTCTATCAATGTGCTAATGGTGGTCAACCTGTTCAGGATGGCTCCTCCAACGCGCACGACTCCGAATCCTGATCCGCCTCCACCTCCGCCTCCTCCGGAAGCATGGCAAGCTGTGATGGCCGCTACTAATGCAAATACACATCATGCAAATCCTCCAAGAGCGCAATCAAGGCAGTCAAGGGAATCAAGGCCACAATCAGCACCACTTTGCTACTCTGAACCAGTTCCTCGGAAATGGCCCAAAGACGTTCAGCGGTTGTGTTGAGGCTACCGATGCTGATGATTGGCTAGTGGATCTGGGCAAGCATTTTGAATGTAGCAACGTCAGGCCTGAAGATTTCGTCAAGTTCGCTTCTTTCCAGCTCAAAGATCAGGCTGCAGAGTGGTTCCAGCAGTACAAGGATTCCAGAGGTGGACGTGTTATCACTTGGGACGATTTCCGTCAAGATTTCCGCGCTCATCACATCCCTCAAAGTGTGGTTGAGAGTAAGCGTCAGGAATTCCGCAATCTGAAGCAAGGCTCTTTGTCTGTCTATGACTACAACAAGTTGTTCCAGAAGCTCGCCCGTTTTGCCAAGCAGGATGTTCCTGGTGAGAAGAGCATGATCTATCAGTTCAGGGGTGGTCTTCGTGAGGAAATTCAGCTCGCTCTTGTCCTCTTTGAGCCGTTGAGATACGATGAGTTCTACAACATGGCACTGAAGCAAGAGGCTGCTCAGATGAGGTGTGATGCTTCTAGGAAGCGTGCCAGAGATGTTACTCCTTCTTCCTCTACTCAAGTGGTCAAGCAGCAGAAGTATTGGCTTCCTCCTCCTCCGTTCCGTCAGCCGTATCAGCAGAAGAGCAAAGGTGGCAGTGGTTTCTCCCACCCACCCAACCCAGGCTTTCAGAACAAGTCTTCGTCTCAAGCGCCAAGATCGAGTGCTCCGTATCACCGTCCGCTTTAAGAGGTCACGTGCAACAAGTGCCAACTGAAGGGTCACTATGCCAACAAGTGTACCAACCAGAGGCGTCTTCCTCCTCCTCCTCCTGTCAGATCGGCAAGTACAGCTGTGGTCAAGCATAATCCCAAGCACGCCAAGGTCAATTTGATGAATGCAGCCCAGGCAGAGGACTCGTCAGATGTGATCATGGGTAACCTTCCTGTTAATGATATTCCTGCAAAAGTTCTTTTTGACTCTGGTGCATCGCATTCCTTCATGTCATTTCCATTTGCATCGGAGAACAATTTTAGCACTAAGGCATTACCTAGAGCTATGCAAGTCGTCTCTCCAGCTAAGCGACCGAGTTCCAGTATGGAGGTGCCGGATATTTCAATCTTGATGGGTGATTTCAAGTTTCTTGCTTCTCCAATGGTTCTTGGCAACTCGGATATCGATCTTATTCTCGGGATGGACTGGCTCTCTAAGCATAAAGCTCAGCTTGATTGTGCAGCCAGGCAGATTCAACTGACTCATTCGTTTGAGGAGGTCATTGTCTTTGCCGCTCGGGATAATACCATCCAGTTGTTTTCTCTCAATGAGAAGGGTGAATTGGATGCTATTTCGCAGATTCCGGTTGTTTGTGAGTATCAAGACGTTTTTCCAGAAGAGCTCCCAGGAATGCCTCCAAACCGGCCGGTTGAATTCGTTATTGAACTTGAGCCTGGCACGGAACCTGTGTGCAAACGTCCTTACAAGCTCGGCCCCGAAGAGTTGAAGGAGTTGAAGAAACAACTCGATGAGCAAGAAAGATTGGGTCTCATTCGGCCTAGTACTTCTCCGTGGGGTTGTGGTGTTCTTTTTGTGAAGAAGAAGGATGGATCGAGTCGACTTTGTGTTGATTACCGTCCAGTAAACAAGAAGACCATCAAGAACAAATACCCACTTCCCAACATCAATGAGCTGTTCGAACAACTCAAGGGTGCTCAAGTATTCTCCAAGCTCGATCTCCGTATGGGTTATCATCAGATTCGTATTCGTGAGCAAGATATTCCCAAGACAGCGTTCAGAACAAGCTTTGGTTCATATGAATACACCGTCATGTCTTTTGGCCTCGCCAACGCTCCTCCGACGTTCTCTCGCATGATGAACTTCATCTTCAACCCCTACACCAATGAATTCGTTTTGGTCTATCTTGACGACATTCTGGTTTTCTCGAAGAACAAGGAAGATCATGCCAAGCACTTGCGTTTGGTTCTTGACAAGCTCAGAGAACATCAGTTCTACGCCAAGTTCTCCAAGTGTGAATTTTGGCTCGATGAGGTTCTTTATCTTGGTCATATCATCTCTGCCAAGGGCATTTCCGTGAATCCTGAGAAGGTGTCTGCAATTGTGAATTGGGAACCTCCTCAGAACGTAAAGCAACTCCGCAGTTTCCTCGGTCTCGCAAGCTATTGCAGAAGATTCGTTGAAAACTTTTCTAAGATCGCCAAGCCTCTCTCAAATCTTCTTCAGAAGCACGTCAAGTACGTTTGGTCTCCGAGTGTGATATTGCTTTCAACACTTTGAAAGATAAATTGATCACTGCTCCAGTTCTGACTCCGCCTGATGAAACCAAGCCGTACGAGGTCTTTTGTGATGCCTCTCTCCAAGGTCTCGGTGCTGTACTGATGCAAGAGAAGAAAGTTGTTGCTTATACCTCTCGCCAGTTGAAGCCTAATGAGAAGAACTACCCCACTCATGATCTCGAGTTGGCGGCAGTTGTGCACGCTTTGTTGACTTGGAGACATCTTCTATTGGGAAGAAAAGTGGACATTTTCACTGATCACAAGAGTCTCAAGTACATCTTCACTCAGCCTAATCTCAACCTCAGGCAGACTCGATGGGTCGAAATGATTCAAGAGTACAATCCGAGTATCGAGTATACTCCAGGCAAGGCTAATGTGATTGCTGACGCTTTGAGCAGAAAAGCATATTGCAACAGTCTGATTCTCAAGCCTTATCAACCCGAGCTTTGTGAAGCTTTCCGCAAACTTAATCTGCAAGTTGTTCCTAAAGGTTTCCTCGCCAACCTTCAAGTCTCTCCTACCTTAGAAGACCAGATTCGCCAAGCCCAACTTCTTGATGCTATGGTGAAAAAGGTGAAGATTGGTATTGCAAAGAGTCAGTCCAAGTACAAGTGCTACCGACTTGATGACAAGGACACTCTCTTCTTCGAGGATCGAATTGTTGTGCCCAAAGGTGAACTTCGTAAGGCGATCATGAACGAGGCTCAAAACTCTCTCCTCTCCATCCACCCTGGTAGTACGAAGATGTATCAGGACCTCAAGCAAGCTTATTGGTGGACTCGAATGAAGCGCGAGATCGCTCAATTCGTGAACGAGTGTGATGTCTGCAGAAGAGTGAAGGCAGAACACCGAAGGCCAGCTAGTCTCCTCCAACCTCTTGCCATTCCAGAATGGAAGTTTGACCACATTGAAATGGACTTCGTGACTGGGTTTCCAAAGTCCAAGCGTGGCAATGATGCTATCTTCGTTGTCATCGACAAGCTCACCAAAGTGGCTCATTTTCTGCCTATCAAAGAGTCGATCACTGCAGCTCAATTGGCGGAACTCTATACCTCTCGCATTGTCTCTCTGCACGGTATTCCTCAAGTGATATCTTCAGACCGTGGCAGCATCTTTACCTCCAAGTTTTGGGATTCTTTTCAGAAGGCCACGGGCACCAACATCCGCTTCAGCACAGCTTTCCATCCTCAAACGAGCGGTCAAGTCGAGCGTGTCAATCAGATTCTTGAAGATATGCTCAGGGCTTGTGTGATCTCCTTCGGCATGAAGTGGGAGGATTGTCTTCCTTATGCTGAATTCTCATACAACAACAGCTTTCAAGCAAGTTCGGGCAAGGCCCCTTTTGAAATTCTGTATGGCAGGAAGTGCCGTACCCCTCTCAACTGGTCTGAAACCGGTGAACGTCAGCTGCTGGGTAATGACTTAATCACAGAAGCAGAAGATATGTGCAAAGTCATTCGTGATAACCTCAAAGCAGCCCAGTCCCGCCAGAAGAGCTACTATGATAGTAAGCACCGTGATCTGGCTTTCGAGATCGGAGATCACGTTTACCTCCGCGTCTCTCCCATGAAAGGTACTCGTCGCTTCGGTATCAAAGGGAAGCTTGCCCCTAGATACGTGGGACCTTTCAAGATTGTCAGCAAGAGAGGCGACCTCGCCTATCAACTCGAGCTTCCTTCAAACTTTGCAAATGTTCATGATGTGTTCCATGTCTCTCAGCTTCGAAAGTGCTTCAAGACTCCTGACCGCACCGTCAACTTCGAGGACATTGAGCTCCAAGAAGATCTCTCCTATCGTGAGGACCCAGTTGCTATTCTTCAAGAGACTGAACGCAAGACTCGCAACAAGTCAATCAAATTTCTCAAAGTTAAGTGGTCTCACCATTCCGACCGTGAAGCCACCTGGGAACGAGAGGATCACCTCCGTTCTGAGTACCCGGAGTTCTTTCAGTCCTAGATCTCGGGACGAGATCTTTTTGTAGTGGTGGAGTGTTGTAACGCCCCAGATATACTTTCCATATTTGTATCCAACTCTTGCCGTCTCCGGCGCTTAGTTATATTTATTTCTCGGGTTCGGGTCTTTGTCTCCGTGTATTGTTTTCTTTTTCGTGCATCTCTTATCATGTCATCTCGTGCATTGCATTTGCATACATGTTCATCTCATGCATTCGAGCATTTTCCCCGTTGTCCGTTTTGCATTCCGGCGCTTCGTTCTCCTCCGGTGGTCATTTCTAGTCTTCTTTCGTGTGTGGGGTTTAAACATTTCCGGATTGGACCGAGACTTGCCAAGCGGCCTTGGTTTACTACCGGTAGACCGCCTGTCAAGTTTCGGGTCATTTGGACTTCGTTTGATACTCCAACGGTTAACCGAGGGACCGAAAAGGCCTCGTGTGTGTTGCAGCCCAACACCCCCCAAATTTGGCCCAAAACCCACCAAACTCTGCTCCATGTCCTAGAGCGTTCGATCACGATCGTGTGGGCGAAAACCGCACCTCATTTGGACTCTCCTAGCTCCCTCTATGCCTATTTATACCCCCTCCATTCGGATCTCTTCTTCCCCCGTCCGAAACCCTAGATCCGTTAGTTCATCATGCACTTTTGTCATTTTTGCCATGTTTAATTCGTGCATGATATGACTGTGCCCCTTTGGGATGAATTGTTAAGCATTTTGCCTTCTTTCCATAGGTGCCACCCATGCATTTTTAGGATGTGTGTGTTGTCTTGTGCAAGCTTGCGAAGAGAGGTACCTGAGATTGCAGATTTCAGGGACTTAGTAATTTTCACAAAGTCTGGGATATTTTAGTTCATGATGCTATATGTCCAGCTTGTTTCCTAGTGATCCGTGCCTCTTTTGAGGATGATCATTAAGGGAGTTTTGATATTTATGTTATGCTCTATCCATCCATGTCTTTGTTTGCATATGTGGAGTGCTCTAGGTTGACTCAATCGAGCTCAACTTTTGCTTCGTTGTTAATCTGGGCAGATCGTCAACTTGTTTGCGATTTTGCCGATGCTACCGTTAGTGTTCCATGCATGCTATGCCTTCGTTCTTGCCATGTGTAGCTAGCACTTTGTGCCTTCTTGCTGGTTATATGCTTTCCTTGCCATGACTTGCACCGTAGTGAGTGCATCGAGCTCGTTTACATGCCTTCGTGGGTTAAATTTCAGCATGTCTCAGTTTTCACTAAGTCTGAAAACTGATTGTGTTCGAGCGATGTTCGTGAGCTCGGTAGAGTATTTTGTGAACCCTTTTGGCCCCAGGTCACTTTGGGTGTTTTGTTAAGCTTGTTGAGTAGCTCCATGCCATGTTCTTACTTGTCATGTTCAGATTTTCTATCATGTTGTTTTGCTGCTCCGAAGAGAGCATCGTGATCTGAAATTTCAGACTAGTGTTAATTTCACTAAGTCTGAAATCTGTTTTGCATTTGCGTTTTAGCCATGCTTGTTTGAACCTATTAATGGATGAATTTGCCTATGGCTCAGTGCTAGTGTTTTGTCAACCATCTTGTGTACATCACTGCCATGTATTTTGTTTTCATGTTTGGTGGTTGTAGCATGTTCATTTCGTTGCATTTAGATGCCTACTTGCTGCAAATCGCAGACCGGTGTCGTATCTTAAAACGCTTGCCATTTCTAAACCGTAGCTCCGATTCCAATGATCTTTATATCGTTTTCAAGCGATTTCATCCCCTCTATCCAGTGGCACACTTGGTTTTCCAAGTTGATGCCAGGTTCATGCATTTCCTGTCATATCTTGCATTTTGCATCCCGCATCGCATCCCGCATAGCATATCGTCATTTCATCATATTGCTTGGACTTGCCTGTGGTTGATTGTATCCTTGTTGCTTGTTTGTCTTGTTGGGTAGAGCCGGGAGACGAGTTCGCTACCGAGGAGCCCGTTGAGTTCGCTTGTGAGGATCCAGTCAACTCTGACAACTGTGCAGGCAAGATGATCATACCCTCGAAATCACTACTATCTTTGCTATGCTAGTTTGCTCGCTCTTTTGCTTTGCCACTGCTTCGATGCCTACCATTTGCTTGTCAGCCTCCCAATTGCCATGTTGAACCTCTAACCCACCATTGTCCTAGCAAACCGTTGATTGGCTATGTTACCGCTTTGCTCAGCCCTTCCTATAGCATTGTTAGTTGCAGGTGAAGATTGGAGCCGTTCCTTGTTGGAACATTTATTTACTTGTTGGGATATCATTATATTGCTATGTTATCTTAATGCATCTATATACTTGGTAAAGGGTGGAAGGCTCGGCCTCTCGCCTAGTGTTTTGTTCCACTCTTGCCGCCCTAGTTTCCGTCATATCGGTGTTATGTTCCCGGATTGTTGCGTCCCTTACACGGTTGGGCTATAATGGGAACCCCTTGATAGTTCGCCTTGATTAAAGCTTTTCCAGCAATGCCCAACATTGGTTTTACCATTTGCCACCTAGCCTCTTTTTCCCTTGGGTTTCCGGAGCCCGAGGGTCATCGTATTTTAGCCCCCCCTTGGGCCAGTGCTCCCTCTGAGTGTTGGTCCGAACTGAGCTACCTGCGGGGCCACCTCGGGGAAACTTGAGGGTTGGTTTTACTCGTAGCTAGTCTCATCTGAGTGTGCCCTGAGAAAGAGATATGTGCAGCTCCTATCGGGATTTGTCGGCACATTCGGGCGGTGTTGCTGGACTTGTTTTAACCTGTCGAATTGTCTTGTTGTACCGGGTTACCGAGTCTGATCGATGTGTCCCGGGTGGAGGTCTATTCCTTCGTTGACCGTGAGAGCTTGTCATGGGCTAAGTTGGGACTCCCCTACAGGGATTGAACTTTCGAAAGCCGTGCCCGCGGTTATGGGCAGATGGGAATTTGTTAATGTCCGGTTGTAGATTACTTGAACTAAACTTAATTAAAATGAATCAACCGTGTGTGTTACCGTGATGGCCCCTTCTCGGCGGAGTCTGAGAAGTGGACACGGTGTTGGAGTTATGCTTGCGCAGGATGTTCCTTTAGCTTCTCGCTCGTGCTTTGCCTTCTCTTCTCGCTCTCTTTTGCGTATAAGTTAGCCACCACATATGCTAGTCGCTTGCTGCAGCTCCAAATATATTTGCCTTATCCATTCCTATGAGCTTAAATAGTTTTGATCGCGTGGGTGTGAGATTGCTGAGTCCCTGTGGCTCACAGATACTAGAACTCCAGATGCAGGTCCAGGTGTTTCTGCTCCAGTTGACGATTACGAGCTCAAGTGGGAGTTCGACGAGGACTCTCAGCGATACTATGTGTCTTTTCCAGATGATCAGTAGTGGTGCCTAGTTGGGGTTATCGATTCAGGACCTTGTCGCATGTTGGGTTCTTTTCTATTTTGGCGCCGTAGTCGGGCCATGAGTGTTTGTTTGATGGATGTTATTTATGCACTCTGATGTGACGTGGCGAGTGTAAGCCAACTATGTTATCTCCCCCTTTTATTATGTATTACCTGGGATGTTGTAATGATTGCCTGACTTGCGACATTGCTTTCAATGCGGTTATGCCTCTAAGTCGTGCCTCGACACGTGGGAGCTATAGCCGCATCGAGGGCGTTACAAGTTGGTATTCAGAGCCTTCCCCGACCTTAGGAGCCCCCATTGCTTGATCGTTTTTAGCAGCCGAGTTGTGTCTAGAAAAATGTTTTGAGTCCTTAGGAATTATATATCGGAGAGCTTAGGAATTCTTTTACTTCCCAGTCTCCTCATCGCTCTGGTAAGGCATCCTGACGTAGAGTTTTGACCCTTCTCTTCTCAAATTTCACAAAAATTTTTTTTTTTAGGATCACGCGAGTATCTTGGTTTTGTTCCGATGGTTTTGTGACGAGAACATTGTTCTTGGTGCCTCCTGTCTTTAGGGGTTGTGGCAGTGTCCCGGGGAGTTAAGCTCCGAGGTGTTGTCGTCACAATTTTATCGTTGCAATTCTGGTATACTTGAGATATGTTCGCAGACATCGAAAATCTCTTTTTTACAGTTCGTTGGTGAGATAACCTCGACGCCACCCAGTACTGGGGCGGGAGTTCGGGAGTATCGCCATAACTTGTATAACGGATGCTTTTCAAAGGTTGAGGTAGATGGTTTCCGAAGTTTTCCTGGTTATGTGTTGAAGGATGGATACAGCTGGATGTAGGATTTGCTAGTTTGGGTGAGATATTGTGCTTCCCCTGTATCCCCAACACCTGATTGCATAACCGGAAAGGTTCGGGAGTTTCATAGGTGGGAATTCTAGTAGCTCTAGTTCTTCTTCCACGGATATTGGTTTGAGATTGGGATTTCTTACCGATTATTCGTTCTTGATCCATACCTTGTTGATTTATTTCTCTACCTTAATTCTTCGTGGCTTCTCAATTTATGGATATGTGATCATTTGAAGAGGAATGCATTCGTTCATTTTGTTCGGAGTGAAGACTATATGTTGCAATTTTCATTCCGTTGGATTCAGCTTCTATATTGTTGTCTATCAATGTGCTAATGGTGGTCAACCTGTTCAGGATGGCTCCTCCAACGTGCACGACTCCGAATCCTGATCCGCCTCCACCTCCGCCTCCTCCGGAAGCATGGCAAGCTGTGATGGCCGCTACTAATGCAAATACACAGTTGATCATGCAAATCCTCCAAGAGCGCAATCAAGGCAGTCAAGGGAATCAAGGCCACAATTAGCACCACTTTGCTACTCTGAACCAGTTCCTCGCAAATGGCCCAAAGACGTTCAGCGGTTGTGTTGAGGCTACCGATGCTGACGATTGGCTAGTGGATCTGGGCAAGCATTTTGAATGTAGCAACGTCAGGCCTGAAGATTTCGTCAAGTTCGCTTCTTTCCAGCTCAAAGATCAGGCTGCAGAGTGGTTCCAGCAGTACAAGGATTCCAGAGGTGGACGTGTTATCACTTGGGACGATTTCCGTCAAGATTTCCGCGCTCATCACATCCCTCAAAGTGTGGTTGAGAGTAAGCGTCAGGAATTCCGCAATCTGAAGCAAGGCTCTTTGTCTGTCTATGACTACAACAAGTTGTTCCAGAAGCTCGCCCGTTTTGCCAAGCAGGATGTTCCTGGTGAGAAGAGCATGATCTATCAGTTCAGGGGTGGTCTTCGTGAGGAAATTCAGCTCGCTCTTGTCCTCTTT
>NC_041392.1:617758076-617760959 GCF_002162155.2 Triticum dicoccoides
AGGAGGGGCCCTCGAGGCCCGATCCGTCGCCGCCCTTCGTCCCGCGCCCCGCCACCGCTCGCCGCTCCGGCCGCCGGCCTCCTCGCCGCCCCGCGCCGCCGAGCGCCGCCGCCCTCGCCCGCCACTCCGGCGACCGACTCCGGTCGGCCCGGCCTCCTCCAACCTCCCCGGCGCCGCCTCGCGTCTCCCTCCGGTGAGCTCCGGCGAGAGCCCGGCGGACCTCGAATCCCGCGCCGGCGTGAACAGTGTTTTGGATCCAGATCTGGATCTCAGGTTGACTTCTCTCCCCCGAAACCCTAATTTTCGTGCTATCTTTGACTGCTTGTATCTTTGCAACCGTAGATCCGTTTTGGGCATATGATATATAAAAATCTTCGACTCGACATGTAAATCATTTCATTCCATTGCATCATTTTCATTTGAGGTCATCTTGATACCCAAAATGCTGTTAGAAGGACGCTTCGTGAGTTAAATTGCAGATCCGTTAGTTCATCATGCACTTTTGTCATTTCTGCCATGTTTAATTCGTGCATGATATGACTGTGCCCCTTTGGGATGAATTGTTAAGCATTTTGCCTTCTTTCCAGAGGTGCCACCCATGCATTTTGAGGATGTGTCTGTTGTCTTGTGCAAGCTTGCGAAGAGAGGTACCTGAGATTGCAGATTTCAGGGACTTAGTAATTTTCACTAAGTCTGGGATATTTTAGTTCATGATGCTATATGTCCAGCTTGTTTCCTAGTGATCCGTGCCTCTTTTGAGGATGATCAGTAAGGGAGTTTTGATATTTATGTTATGCTCTATCCATCCGTGTCTTTGTTTGCATATGTGGAGTGCTCTAGGTTGACTCAATCGAGCTCAACTTTTGCTTCGTTGTTAATCTGGGCAGATCGTCAACTTGTTTGCGATTTTGCCGATGCTACCGTTAGTGTTCCATGCATGCTATGCCTTCGTTCTTGCCATGTGTAGCTAGCACTTTGTGCCTTCTTGCTGGTTATATGCTTTCCTTGCCATGACTTGCACCGTAGTGAGTGCATCGAGCTCGTTTACATGCCTTCGTGGGTTAAATTTCAGCATGTCTCAGTTTTCACTAAGTCTGAAAACTGATTGTGTTCGAGCGATGTTCGTGAGCTCGGTAGAGTATTTTGTGAACCCTTTTGGCCCCAGGTCACTTTGGGTGTTTTGTTAAGCTTGTTGAGTATCTCTATGCCATGTTCTTACTTGTCATGTTCAGATTTTCTATCATGTTGTTTTGCTGCTCCGAAGAGAGCATCGTGATCTGAAATTTCAGACTAGTGTTAATTTCACTAAGTCTGAAATCTGTTTTGCATTTGCGTTTTAGCCATGCTTGTTTGAACCTCTTAATGGATGAATTTGCCTATGGCTCAGTGCTAGTGTTTTGTCAACCATCTTGTGTACATCACTGCCATGTATTTTGTTTTCATGTTTGGTGGTTGTAGCATGTTCATTTCGTTGCATTTAGATGCCTACTTGCTGCAAATCGCAGACCGGTGTCGTATCTTAAAACGCTTGCCATTTCTAAACCGTAGCTCCGATTCCAATGATCTTTATATCGTTTTCAAGCGATTTCATCCCCTCTATCCAGTGGCACACTTGGTTTTCCAAGTTGATGCCAGGTTCATGCATTTCCTGTCATATCTTGCATTTTGCATCCCGCATCGCATCCCGCATAGCATATCGTCATTTCATCATATTGCTTGGACTTGCCTGTGGTTGATTGTATCCTTGTTGCTTGTTTGTCTTGTTGGGTAGAGCCGGGAGACGAGTTCGCTACCGAGGAGCCCGTTGAGTTCGCTTGTGAGGATCCAGTCAACTCTGACAACTGTGCAGGCAAGATGATCATACCCTCGAAATCACTACTATCTTTGCTATGCTAGTTTGCTCGCTCTTTTGCTTTGCCACTGCTTCGATGCCTACCATTTGCTTGTCAGCCTCCCAATTGCCATGTTGAACCTCTAACCCACCATTGTCCTAGCAAACCGTTGATTGGCTATGTTACCGCTTTGCTCAGCCCTTCCTATAGCATTGTTAGTTGCAGGTGAAGATTGGAGCCGTTCCTTGTTGGAACATTTATTTACTTGTTGGGATATCATTATATTGCTATGTTATCTTAATGCATCTATATACTTGGTAAAGGGTGGAAGGCTCGGCCTCTCGCCTAGTGTTTTGTTCCACTCTTGCCGCCCTAGTTTCCGTCATATCGGTGTTATGTTCCCGGATTGTTGCGTCCCTTACACGGTTGGGCTATAATGGGAACCCCTTGATAGTTCGCCTTGATTAAAGCTTTTCCAGCAATGCCCAACATTGGTTTTACCATTTGCCACCTAGCCTCTTTTTCCCTTGGGTTTCCGGAGCCCGAGGGTCATTGTATTTTAGCCCCCCCTTGGGCCAGTGCTCCCTCTGAGTGTTGGTCCGAACTGAGCTACCTGCGGGGCCACCTCGGGGAAACTTGAGGGTTGGTTTTACTCGTAGCTAGTCTCATCTGAGTGTGTCCTGAGAAAGAGATATGTGCAGCTCCTATCGGGATTTGTCGGCACATTCGGGCGGTGTTGCTGGACTTGTTTTAACCTGTCGAATTGTCTTGTTGTACCGGGTTACCGAGTCTGATCGGTGTGTCCCGGGTGGAGGTCTATTCCTTCGTTGACCGTGAGAGCTTGTCATGGGCTAAGTTGGGACTCCCCTGCAGGGATTGAACTTTCGAAAGCCGTGCCCGCGGTTATGGGCAGATGGGAATTTGTTAATGTCCGGTTGTAGATTACTTGAACTAAACTTAATTAAAATGAATCAACCGTGTGTGTTACCGTGATGGCCCCTTCTCGGCGGAGTCTGAGAAGTGGACACGGTGTTGGAGTTATGCTTGCGCA
>NC_041392.1:617768789-617785012 GCF_002162155.2 Triticum dicoccoides
CCTCCCCGGCGCCGCCTCGCGTCTCCCTCCGGTGAGCTCCGGCGAGAGCCCGGCGGACCTCGAATCCCGCGCCGGCGTGAACAGTGTTTTGGATCCAGATCTGGATCTCAGGTTGACTTCTCTCCCCCGAAACCCTAATTTTCGTGATATCTTTGACTGCTTGTATCTTTGCAACCGTAGATCTGTTTTGGGCATATGATATATCAAAATCTTCGACTCGACATGTAAATCATTTCATTCCATTGCATCATTTGCATTTGAGGTCATCTTGATACCCAAAATGCTGTTAGAAGGACGCTTCGTGAGTTAAATTGCAGATCCGTTAGTTCATCATGCACTTTTGTCATTTCTGCCATGTTTAATTCGTGCATGATATGACTGTGCCCCTTTGGGATGAATTGTTAAGCATTTTGCATTCTTTCCAGAGGTGCCACCCATGCATTTTTAGGATGTGTCTGTTGTCTTGTGCAAGCTTGCGAAGAGAGGTACCTGAGATTGCAGATTTCAGGGACTTAGTAATTTTCACTAAGTCTGGGATATTTTAGTTCATGATGCTATATGTCCAGCTTGTTTCCTAGTGATCCGTGCCTCTTTTGAGGATGATCAGTAAGGGAGTTATGATATTTATGTTATGCTCTATCCATCCATGTCTTTGTTTGCATATGTGGAGTGCTCTAGGTTGACTCAATCGAGCTCAACTTTTGCTTCGTTGTTAATCTGGGCAGATCGTCAACTTGTTTGCGATTTTGCCGATGCTACCGTTAGTGTTCCATGCATGCTATGCCTTCGTTCTTGCCATGTGTAGCTAGCACTTTGTGCCTTCTTGCTGGTTATATGCTTTCCTTGCCATGACTTGCACCGTAGTGAGTGCATCGAGCTCGTTTACATGCCTTCGTGGGTTAAATTTCAGCATGTCTCAGTTTTCACTAAGTCTGAAAACTGATTGTGTTCGAGCGATGTTCGTGAGCTCGGTAGAGTATTTTGTGAACCCTTTTGGCCCCAGGTCACTTTGGGTGTTTTGTTAAGCTTGTTGAGTAGCTCCATGCCATGTTCTTACTTGTCATGTTCAGATTTTCTATCATGTTGTTTTGCTGCTCCGAAGAGAGCATCGTGATCTGAAATTTCAGACTAGTGTTAGTTTTGATATTTATGTTATGCTCTATCCATCCATGTCTTTGTTTGCATATGTGGAGTGCTCTAAGTTGACTCAATCGAGCTCTACTTTTGCTTCGTTGTTAATCTGGGCAGATCGTCAACTTGTTTGCGATTTTGCCGATGCTACCGTTAGTGTTCCATGCATGCTATGCCTTCGTTCTTGCCATGTGTAGCTAGCACTTTGTGCCTTCTTGCTGGTTATATGCTTTCCTTGCCATGACTTGCACCGTAGTGAGTGCATCGAGCTCGTTTACATGCCTTCGTGGGTTAAATTTCAGCATGTCTCAGTTTTCACTAAGTCTGAAAACTGATTGTGTTCGAGCGATGTTCGTGAGCTCGGTAGAGTATTTTGTGAACCCTTTTGGCCCAGGTCACTTTGGGTGTTTTGTTAAGCTTGTTGAGTAGCTCCATGCCATGTTCTTACTTGTCATGTTCAGATTTTCTATCATGTTGTTTTGCTGCTCCGAAGAGAGCATCGTGATCTGAAATTTCAGACTAGTGTTAATTTCACTAAGTCTGAAATCTGTTTTGCATTTGCGTTTTAGCCATGCTTGTTTGAACCTCTTAATGGATGAATTTGCCTATGGCTCAGTGCTAGTGTTTTGTCAACCATCTTGTGTACATCACTGCCATCTATTTTGTTTTCATGTTTGGTGGTTGTGGCAGTGTCCCGGGGAGTTGAGCTCCGAGGTGTTGTCGTCACAATTTTATCGTTGCAATTCTGGTATACTTGAGATATGTTCGCCGACATCGAAAATCTCTTTTATACAGTTCGTTGGTGAGATAACCTCGACGCCACCCAGTACTGGGGCGGGAGTTCGGGAGTATCGCCATAACTTGTATAACGGATGCTTTTCGAAGGTTGAGGTAGATGGTTTCCGAAGTTTTCCTGGTTATGTGTTGAAGGATGGATACAGCTGGATGTAGGATTTGCTAGTTTGGGTGAGATATTGTGCTTCCCCTGTATCCCCAACACCTGATTGCATAACCGGAAAGGTTCGGGAGTTTCATAGGTGGGAATTCTAGTAGCTCTAGTTCTTCTTCCACGGATATTGGTTTGAGATTGGGATTTCTTACCGATTATTCGTTCTTGATCCATACCTTGTTGATTTATTTCTCTACCTTAATTCTTCGTGGCTTCTCAATTTATGGATATGTGATCATTTGAAGAGGAATGCATTCGTTCATTTTGTTCGGATGTGAAGACTATATGTTGCAATTTTCATTCCGTTGGATTCAGCTTCTATATTGTTGTCTATCAATGTGCTAATGGTGGTCAACCTGTTCAGGATGGCTCCTCCAACGCGCACGACTCCGAATCCTGATCCGCCTCCACCTCCGCCTCCTCCGGAAGCATGGCAAGCTGTGATGGCCGCTACTAATGCAAATACACAGTTGATCATGCAAATCCTCCAAGAGCGCAATCAAGGCAGTCAAGGGAATCAAGGCCACAATCAGCACCACTTTGCTACTCTGAACCAGTTCCTCGCAAATGGCCCAAAGACGTTCAGCGGTTGTGTTGAGGCTACCGATGCTGACGATTGGCTAGTGGATCTGGGCAAGCATTTTGAATGTAGCAACGTTAGGCCTGAAGATTTCGTCAAGTTCGCTTCTTTCCAGCTCAAAGATCAGGCTGCAGAGTGGTTCCAGCAGTACAAGGATTCCAGAGGTGGACGTGTTATCACTTGGGACGATTTCCGTCAAGATTTCCGCGCTCATCACATCCCTCAAAGTGTGGTTGAGAGTAAGCGTCAGGAATTCCGCAATCTGAAGCAAGGCTCTTTGTCTGTCTATGACTACAACAAGTTGTTCCAGAAGCTCGCCCGTTTTGCCAAGCAGGATGTTCCTGGTGAGAAGAGCATGATCTATCAGTTCAGGGGTGGTCTTCGTGAGGAAATTCAGCTCGCTCTTGTCCTCTTTGAGCCGTTGAGATACGATGAGTTCTACAACATGGCACTGAAGCAAGAGGCTGCTCAGATGAGGTGTGATGCTTCTAGGAAGCGTGCCAGAGATGTTACTCCTTCTTCCTCTACTCAAGTGGTCAAGCAGCAGAAGTATTGGCTTCCTCCTCCTCCGTTCCGTCAGCCGTATCAGCAGAAGAGCAAAGGTGGCAGTGGTTTCTCCCACCCACCCAACCCAGGCTTTCAGAACAAGTCTTCGTCTCAAGCGCCAAGATCGAGTGCTCCGTATCACCGTCCGCTTTCAGAGGTCACGTGCAACAAGTGCCAACTGAAGGGTCACTATGCCAACAAGTGTACCAACCAGAGGCGTCTTCCTCCTCCTCCTCCTGTCAGATCGGCAAGTACAGCTGTGGTCAAGCATAATCCCAAGCACGCCAAGGTCAATTTGATGAATGCAGCCCAGGCAGAGGACTCGTCAGATGTGATCATGGGTAACCTTCCTGTTAATGATATTCCTGCAAAAGTTCTTTTTGACTCTGGTGCATCGCATTCCTTCATGTCATTTCCATTTGCATCGGAGAACAATTTTAGCACTAAGGCATTACCTAGAGCTATGCAAGTCGTCTCTCCAGCTAAGCGACTGAGTTCCAGTATGGAGGTGCCGGATATTTCAATCTTGATGGGTGATTTCAAGTTTCTTGCTTCTCCAATGGTTCTTGGCAACTCGTATATCGATCTTATTCTCGGGATGGACTGGCTCTCTAAGCATAAAGCTCAGCTTGATTGTGCAGCCAGGCAGATTCAACTGACTCATTCGTTTGAGGAGGTCATTGTCTTTGCCGCTCGGGATAATACCATCCGGTTGTTTTCTCTCAATGAGAAGGGTGAATTGGATGCTATTTCGCAGATTCCGGTTGTTTGTGAGTATCAAGACGTTTTTCCAGAAGAGCTCCCAGGAATGCCTCCAAACCGGCCGGTTGAATTCGTTATTGAACTTGAGCCTGGCACGGAACCTGTGTGCAAACGTCCTTACAAGCTCGGCCCCGAAGAGTTGAAGGAGTTGAAGAAACAACTCGATGAGCAAGAAAGATTGGGTCTCATTCGGCCTAGTACTTCTCCGTGGGGTTGTGGTGTTCTTTTTGTGAAGAAGAAGGATGGATCGAGTCGACTTTGTGTTGATTACCGTCCAGTAAACAAGAAGACCATCAAGAACAAATACCCACTTCCCAACATCAATGAGCTGTTCGAACAACTCAAGGGTGCTCAAGTATTCTCCAAGCTCGATCTCCGTATGGGTTATCATCAGATTCGTATTCCTGAGCAAGATATTCCCAAGACAGCGTTCAGAACAAGCTTTGGTTCATATGAATACACCGTCATGTCTTTTGGCCTCGCCAACGCTCCTCCGACGTTCTCTCGCATGATGAACTTCATCTTCAACCCCTACACCAATGAATTCGTTTTGGTCTATCTCGACGACATTCTGGTTTTCTCGAAGAACAAGGAAGATCATGCCAAGCACTTGCGTTTGGTTCTTGACAAGCTCAGAGAACATCAGTTCTACGCCAAGTTCTCCAAGTGTGAATTTTGGCTCGATGAGGTTCTTTATCTTGGTCATATCATCTCTGCCAAGGGCATTTCCGTGAATCCTGAGAAGGTGTCTGCAATTGTGAATTGGGAACCTCCTCAGAACGTAAAGCAACTCCGCAGTTTCCTCGGTCTCGCAAGCTATTGCAGAAGATTTGTTGAAAACTTTTCTAAGATCGCCAAGCCTCTCTCAAATCTTCTTCAGAAGCACGTCAAGTACGTTTGGTCTCCGGAGTGTGATATTGCTTTCAACACTTTGAAAGAGAAATTGATCACTGCTCCAGTTCTGACTCCGCCTGATGAAACCAAGCCGTACGAGGTCTTTTGTGATGCCTCTCTCCAAGGTCTCGGTGCTGTACTGATGCAAGAGAAGAAAGTTGTTTCTTATACCTCTCGCCAGTTGAAGCCTAATGAGAAGAACTACCCCACTCATGATCTCGAGTTGGCGGCAGTTGTGCACGCTTTGTTGACTTGGAGACATCTTCTATTGGGAAGAAAAGTGGACATTTTCACTGATCACAAGAGTCTCAAGTACATCTTCACTCAGCCTAATCTCAACCTCAGGCAGACTCGATGGGTCGAAATGATTCAAGAGTACAATCCGAGTATCGAGTATACTCCAGGCAAGGCTAATGTGATTGCTGACGCTTTGAGCAGAAAAGCATATTGCAACAGTCTGATTCTCAAGCCTTATCAACCCGAGCTTTGTGAAGCTTTCCGCAAACTTAATCTGCAAGTTGTTCCTAAAGGTTTCCTCGCCAACCTTCAAGTCTCTCCTACCTTAGAAGACCAGATTCGCCAAGCCCAACTTCTTGATGCTATGGTGAAAAAGGTGAAGATTGGTATTGCAAAGAGTCAGTCCAAGTACAAGTGCTACCGACTTGATGACAAGGACACTCTCTTCTTCGAGGATCGAATTGTTGTGCCCAAAGGTGAACTTCGTAAGGTGATCATGAACGAGGCTCAAAACTCTCTCCTCTCCATCCACCCTGGTAGTACGAAGATGTATCAGGACCTCAAGCAAGCTTATTGGTGGACTCGAATGAAGCGCGAGATCGCTCAATTCGTGAACGAGTGTGATGTCTGCAGAAGAGTGAAGGCAGAACACCGAAGGCCAGCTGGTCTCCTCCAACCTCTTGCCATTCCAGAATGGAAGTTTGACCACATTGAAATGGACTTCGTGACTGGGTTTCCAAAGTCCAAGCGTGGCAATGATGCTATCTTCGTTGTCATCGACAAGCTCACCAAAGTGGCTCATTTTCTGCCTATCAAAGAGTCGATCACTGCAGCTCAATTGGCGGAACTCTATACCTCTCGCATTGTCTCTCTGCACGGTATTCCTCAAGTGATATCTTCAGACCGTGGCAGCATCTTTACCTCCAAGTTTTGGGATTCTTTTCAGAAGGCCACGAGCACCAACATCCGCTTCAGCACAGCTTTCCATCCTCAAACGAGCGGTCAAGTCGAGCGTGTCAATCAGATTCTTGAAGATATGCTCAGGGCTTGTGTGATCTCCTTCGGCATGAAGTGGGAGGATTGTCTTCCTTATGCTGAATTCTCATACAACAACAGCTTTCAAGCAAGTTCGGGCAAGGCCCCTTTTGAAATTCTGTATGGCAGGAAGTGTCGTACCCCTCTCAACTGGTCTGAAACCGGTGAACGTCAGCTGCTGGGTAATGACTTAATCACAGAAGCAGAAGATATGTGCAAAGTCATTCGTGATAACCTCAAAGCAGCCCAGTCCCGCCAGAAGAGCTACTATGATAGTAAGCACCGTGATCTGGCTTTCGAGATCGGAGATCACATTTACCTCCGCGTCTCTCCCATGAAAGGTACTCGTCGCTTCGGTATCAAAGGGAAGCTTGCCCCTAGATACGTGGGACCTTTCAAGATTGTCAGCAAGAGAGGCGACCTCGCCTATCAACTCGAGCTTCCTTCAAACTTTGCAAATGTTCATGATGTGTTCCATGTCTCTCAGCTTCGAAAGTGCTTCAAGACTCCTGACCGCACCGTCAACTTCGAGGACATTGAGCTCCAAGAAGATCTCTCCTATCGTGAGCACCCAGTTGCTATTCTTCAAGAGACTGAACGCAAGACTCGCAACAAGTCAATCAAATTTCTCAAAGTTAAGTGGTCTCACCATTCCGACCGTGAAGCCACCTGGGAACGAGAGGATCACCTCCGTTCTGAGTACCCGGAGTTCTTTCAGTCCTAGATCTCGGGACGAGATCTTTTCGTAGTGGTGGAGTGTTGTAACGCCCCAGATATACTTTCCATATTTGTATCCAACTCTTGCCGTCTCCGGCGCTTAGTTATATTTATTTCTCGGGTTCGGGTCTTTGTCTCCGTGTATTGTTTTCTTTTTCGTGCATCTCTTATCATGTCATCTCGTGCATTGCATTTGCATACATGTTCATCTCATGCATTCGAGCATTTTCCCCGTTGTCCGTTTTGCATTCCGGCACTTCGTTCTCCTCCGGTGGTCATTTCTAGTCTTCTTTCGTGTGTGGGGTTTAAACATTTCCGGATTGGACCGAGACTTGCCAAGCGGCCTTGGTTTACTACCGGTAGACCGCCTGTCAAGTTTCGGGTCATTTGGACTTCGTTTGATACTCCAACGGTTAACCGAGGGACCGAAAAGGCCTCGTGTGTGTTGCAGCCCAACACCCCCCAAATTTGGCCCAAAACCCACCAAACTCTGCTCCATGTCCTAGAGCGTTCGATCACGATCGTGTGGGCGAAAAACCGCACCTCATTTGGACTCTCCTAGCTCCCTCTATGCCTATTTATACCCCCTCCATTCGGATCTCTTCTTCCCCCGTCCGAAACCCTAGTTCTAAAAAAAAACATCCTCCGCCGCCGACGGACACGTCCGCCCCAGCGCCGGACGCGTCCGCCGCCGCCCGCCTCCGCCACTCAGGCGCTGCCACGTGGCGCCGCTCCTCTTCCCCGCCGCCGGCCCGGGAGGCCCAGGAGGGGCCCTCGAGTTCCGATCCGTCGCCGCCCTTCGTCCCGCGCCCCGCCACCGCTCGCCGCTCCGGCCGCCGGCCTCCTCGCCGCCCCGCGCCGCCGAGCGCCGCCGCCCTCGCCCGCCACTCCGGCGACCGGCTCCGGTCGGCCCGGCCTCCTCCAACCTCCCCGGCGCCGCCTCGCGTCTCCCTCCGGTGAGCTCCGGCGAGAGCCCGGCGGACCTCGAATCCCGCACCGGCGTGAACAGTGTTTTGGATCCAGATCTGGATCTCAGGTTGACTTCTCTCCCCCGAAACCCTAATTTTCGTGCTATCTTTGACTGCTTGTATCTTTGCAACCGTAGATCCGTTTTGGGCATATGATATATCATAATCTTCGTCTCGACATGTAAATCATTTCATTCCATTGCATCATTTGCATTTGAGGTCATCTTGATACCCAAAATGCTGTTAGAAGGACGCTTCATGAGTTAAATTGCAGATCCGTTAGTTCATCATGCACTTTTGTCATTTTTGCCATGTTTAATTCGTGCATGATATGACTGTGCCCCTTTGGGATGAATTGTTAAGCATTTTGCCTTCTTTCCAGAGGTGGCACCCATGCATTTTTAGGATGTGTGTGTTGTCTTGTGCAAGCTTGCGAAGAGAGGTACCTGAGATTGCAGATTTCAGGGACTTAGTAATTTTCACTAAGTCTGGGATATTTTAGTTCATGATGCTATATGTCCAGCTTGTTTCCTAGTGATCCGTGCCTCTTTTGAGGATGATCAGTAAGGGAGTTTTGATATTTATTTTATGCTCTATCCATCCATGTCTTTGTTTGAATATGTGGAGTGCTCTAGGTTGACTCAATCGAGCTCAACTTTTGCTTCGTTGTTAATCTGGGCAGATCGTCAACTTGTTTGCGATTTTGCCGATGCTACCGTTAGTGTTCCATGCATGCTATGCCTTCGTTCTTGCCATGTGTAGCTAGCACTTTGTGCCTTCTTGCTGGTTATATGCTTTCCTTGCCATGACTTGCACCGTAGTGAGTGCATCGAGCTCGTTTACATGCCTTCGTGGGTTAAATTTCAGCATGTCTCAGTTTTCACTAAGTCTGAAAACTGATTGTGTTCGAGCGATGTTCGTGAGCTCGGTAGAGTATTTTGTGAACCCTTTTGGCCCCAGGTCACTTTGGGTGTTTTGTTAAGCTTGTTGAGTAGCTCCATGCCATGTTCTTACTTGTCATGTTCAGATTTTCTATCATGTTGTTTTGCTGCTCCGAAGAGAGCATCGTGATCTGAAATTTCAGACTAGTGTTAATTTCACTAAGTCTGAAATCTGTTTTGCATTTGCGTTTTAGCCATGCTTGTTTGAACCTCTTAATGGATGAATTTGCCTATGGATCAGTGCTAGTGTTTTGTCAACCATCTTGTGTACATCACTGCCATGTATTTTGTTTTCATGTTTGGTGGTTGTAGCATGTTCATTTCGTTGCATTTAGATGCCTACTTGCTGCAAATCGCAGACCGGTGTCGTATCTTAAAACGCTTGCCATTTCTAAACCGTAGCTCCGATTCCAATGATCTTTATATCGTTTTCAAGCGATTTCATCCCCTCTATCCAGTGGCACACTTGGTTTTCCAAGTTGATGCCAGGTTCATGCATTTCCTGTCATATCTTGCATTTTGCATCCCGCATCGCATCCCGCATAGCATATCGTCATTTCATCATATTGCTTGGACTTGCCTGTGGTTGATTGTATCCTTGTTGCTTGTTTGTCTTGTTGGGTAGAGCCGGGAGACGAGTTTGCTACCGAGGAGCCCGTTGAGTTCGCTTGTGAGGATCCAGTCAACTCTGACAACTGTGCAGGCAAGATGATCATACCCTCGAAATCACTACTATCTTTGCTATGCTAGTTTGCTCGCTCTTTTGCTTTGCCACTGCTTCGATGCCTACCATTTGCTTGTCAGCCTCCCAATTGCCATGTTGAACCTCTAACCCACCATTGTCCTAGCAAACCGTTGATTGGCTATGTTACCGCTTTGCTCAGCCCTTCCTATAGCATTGTTAGTTGCAGGTGAAGATTGGAGCCGTTCCTTGTTGGAACATTTATTTACTTGTTGGGATATCATTATATTGCTATGTTATCTTAATGCATCTATATACTTGGTAAAGGGTGGAAGGCTCGGCCTCTCGCCTAGTGTTTTGTTCCACTCTTGCCGCCCTAGTTTCCGTCATATCGGTGTTATGTTCCCGGATTGTTGCGTCTCTTACACGGTTGGGCTATAATGGGAACCCCTTGATAGTTCGCCTTGATTAAAGCTTTTCCAGCAATGCCCAACATTGGTTTTACCATTTGCCACCTAGCCTCTTTTTCCCTTGGGTTTCCGGAGCCCGAGGGTCATCGTATTTTAGCCCCCCCTTGGGCCAGTGCTCCCTCTGAGTGTTGGTCCGAACTGAGCTGCCTGCGGGGCCACCTCGGGGAAACTTGAGGGTTGGTTTTACTCGTAGCTAGTCTCATCTGAGTGTGCCCTGAGAAAGAGATATGTGCAGCTCCTATCGGGATTTGTCGGCACATTCGGGCGGTGTTGCTGGACTTGTTTTAACCTGTCGAATTGTCTTGTTGTACCGGGTTACCGAGTCTGATCGGTGTGTCCCGGGTGGAGGTCTATTCCTTCGTTGACCGTGAGAGCTTGTCATGGGCTAAGTTGGGACTCCCCTGCAGGGATTGAACTTTCGAAAGCCGTGCCCGCGGTTATGGGCAGATGGGAATTTGTTAATGTCCGGTTGTAGATTACTTGAACTAAACTTAATTAAAATGAATCAACCGTGTGTGTTACCGTGATGGCCCCTTCTCGGCGGAGTCTGAGAAGTGGACACGGTGTTGGAGTTATGCTTGCGCAGGATGTTCCTTTAGCTTCTCGCTCGTGCTTCGCCTACTCTTCTCGCTCTCTTTTGCGTATAAGTTAGCCACCACATATGCTAGTCGCTTGCTGCAGCTCCACATATATTTGCCTTATCCATTCCTATGAGCTTAAATAGTTTTGATCGTGTGGGTGTGAGATTGCTGAGTCCCTGTGGCTCACAGATACTACAACTCCAGATGCAGGTCCAGGTGTTTCTGCTCCAGTTGACGATTACGAGCTCAAGTGGGAGTTCGACGAGGACTCTCAGCGATACTATGTGTCTTTTCCGGATGATCAGTAGTGGTGCCTAGTTGGGGTTATCGATTCAGGACCTTGTCGCATGTTGGGTTCTTTTCTATTTTCGCGCCGTAGTCGGGCCATGAGTGTTTGTTTGATGGATGTTATTTATGCACTCTGATGTGACGTGGCGAGTGTAAGCCAACTATGTTATCTCCCCCTTTTATTATGTATTACCTGGGATGTTGTAATGATTGCCTGACTTGCGACATTGCTTTCAATGCGGTTATGCCTCTAAGTCGTGCCTCGACACGTGGGAGCTATAGCCGCATCGAGGGCGTTACAAGTTGGTATTCAGAGCCTTCCCCGACCTTAGGAGCCCCCATTGCTTGATCGTTTTTAGCAGCCGAGTTGTGTCTAGAAAAATGTTTTGAGTCCTTAGGAATTATATATCGGAGAGCTTAGGAATTCTTTTACTTCCCAGTCTCCTCATCGCTCTGGTAAGGCATCCTGACGTAGAGTTTTGACCCTTCTCTTCTCAAATTTCACAAAAAAAAAAATTTTAGGATCACGCGAGTATCTTGGTTTTGTTCCGATGGTTTTGTGACGAGAACATTGTTCTTGGTGCCTCCTGTCTTTAGGGGTTGTGGCAGTGTCCCGGGGAGTTGAGCTCCGAGGTGTTGTCGTCACAATTTTATCGTTGCAATTCTGGTATACTTGAGATATGTTCGCCGACATCGAAAATCTCTTTTATACAGTTCGTTGGTGAGATAACCTCGACGCCACCCAGTACTGGGGCGGGAGTTCGGGAGTATCGCCATAACTTGTATAACGGATGCTTTTCGAAGGTTGAGGTAGATGGTTTCCGAAGTTTTCCTGGTTATGTGTTGAAGGATGGATACAGCTGGATGTAGGATTTGCTAGTTTGGGTGAGATATTGTGCTTCCCCTGTATCCCCAACACCTGATTGCATAACCGGAAAGGTTCGGGAGTTTCATAGGTGGGAATTCTAGTAGCTCTAGTTCTTCTTCCACGGATATTGGTTTGAGATTGGGATTTCTTACCGATTATTCGTTCTTGATCCATACCTTGTTGATTTATTTCTCTACCTTAATTCTTCGTGGCTTCTCAATTTATGGATATGTGATCATTTGAAGAGGAATGCATTCGTTCATTTTGTTCAGATGTGAAGACTATATGTTGCAATTTTCATTCCGTTGGATTCAGCTTCTATATTGTTGTCTATCAATGTGCTAATGGTGGTCAACCTGTTCAGGATGGCTCCTCCAACGCGCACGACTCCGAATCCTGATCCGCCTCCACCTCCGCCTCCTCCGGAAGCATGGCAAGCTGTGATGGCCGCTACTAATGCAAATACACAGTTGATCATGCAAATCCTCCAAGAGCGCAATCAAGGCAGTCAAGGGAATCAAGGCCACAATCAGCACCACTTTGCTACTCTGAACCAGTTCCTCGCAAATGGCCCAAAGACGTTCAGCGGTTGTGTTGAGGCTACCGATGCTGACGATTGGCTAGTGGATCTGGGCAAGCATTTTGAATGTAGCAACGTCAGGCCTGAAGATTTCGTCAAGTTCGCTTCTTTCCAGCTCAAAGATCGGGCTGCAGAGTGGTTCCAGCAGTACAAGGATTCCAGAGGTGGACGTGTTATCACTTGGGACGATTTCCGTCAAGATTTCCGCGCTCATCACATCCCTCAAAGTGTGGTTGAGAGTAAGCGTCAGGAATTCCGCAATCTGAAGCAAGGCTCTTTGTCTGTCTATGACTACAACAAGTTGTTCCAGAAGCTCGCCCGTTTTGCCAAGCAGGATGTTCCTGATGAGAAGAGCATGATCTATCAGTTCAGGGGTGGTCTTCGTGAGGAAATTCAGCTCGCTCTTGTCCTCTTTGAGCCGTTGAGATACGATGAGTTCTACAACATGGCACTGAAGCAAGAGGCTGCTCAGATGAGGTGTGATGCTTCTAGGAAGCGTGCCAGAGATGTTACTCCTTCTTCCTCTACTCAAGTGGTCAAGCAGCAGAAGTATTGGCTTCCTCCTCCTCCGTTCCGTCAGCCGTATCAGCAGAAGAGCAAAGGTGGCAGTGGTTTCTCCCACCCACCCAACCCAGGCTTTCAGAACAAGTCTTCGTCTCAAGCGCCAAGATCGAGTGCTCCGTATCACCGTCCGCTTTCAGAGGTCACGTGCAACAAGTGCCAACAGAAGGGTCACTATGCCAACAAGTGTACCAACCAGAGGCGTCTTCCTCCTCCTCCTCCTGTCAGATCGGCAAGTACAGCTGTGGTCAAGCATAATCCCAAGCACGCCAAGGTCAATTTGATGAATGCAGCCCAGGCAGAGGACTCGTCAGATGTGATCATGGATAACCTTCCTGTTAATGATATTCCTGCAAAAGTTCTTTTTGACTCTGGTGCATCGCATTCCTTCATGTCATTTCCATTTGCATCGGAGAACAATTTTAGCACTAAGGCATTACCTAGAGCTATGCAAGTCGTCTCTCCAGCTAAGCGACTGAGTTCCAGTATGGAGGTGCCGGATATTTCAATCTTGATGGGTGATTTCAAGTTTCTTGCTTCTCCAATGGTTCTTGGCAACTCGGATATCGATCTTATTCTCGGGATGGACTGGCTCTCTAAGCATAAAGCTCAGCTTGATTGTGCAGCCAGGCAGATTCAACTGACTCATTCGTTTGAGGAGGTCATTGTCTTTGCCGCTCGGGATAATACCATCCGGTTGTTTTCTCTCAATGAGAAGGGTGAATTGGATGCTATTTCACAGATTCCGGTTGTTTGTGAGTATCAAGACGTTTTTCCAGAAGAGCTCCCAGGAATGCCTCCAAACCGGCCGGTTGAATTCGTTATTGAACTTGAGCCTGGCACGGAACCTGTGTGCAAACGTCCTTACAAGCTCGGCCCCGAAGAGTTGAAGGAGTTGAAGAAACAACTCGATGAGCAAGAAAGATTGGGTCTCATTCGGCCTAGTACTTCTCCGTGGGGTTGTGGTGTTCTTTTTGTGAAGAAGAAGGATGGATCGAGTCGACTTTTTGTTGATTACCGTCCAGTAAACAAGAAGACCATCAAGAACAAATACCCACTTCCCAACATCAATGAGCTGTTCGAACAACTCAAGGGTGCTCAAGTATTCTCCAAGCTCGATCTCCGTATGGGTTATCATCAGATTCGTATTCGTGAGCAAGATATTCCCAAGACGGCATTCAGAACAAGCTTTGGTTCATATGAATACACCGTCATGTCTTTTGGCCTCGCCAACGCTCCTCCGACGTTCTCTCGCATGATGAACTTCATCTTCAACCCCTACACCAATGAATTCGTTTTGGTCTATCTCGACGACATTCTGGTTTTCTCGAAGAACAAGGAAGATCATGCCAAGCACTTGCGTTTGGTTCTTGACAAGCTCAGAGAACATCAGTTCTACGCCAAGTTCTCCAAGTGTGAATTTTGGCTCGATGAGGTTCTTTATCTTGGTCATATCATCTCTGCCAAGGGCATTTCCGTGAATCCTGAGAAGGTGTCTGCAATTGTGAATTGGGAACCTCCTCAGAACGTAAAGCAACTCCGAAGTTTCCTCGGTCTCGCAAGCTATTGCAGAAGATTCGTTGAAAACTTTTCTAAGATCGCCAAGCCTCTCTCAAATCTTCTTCAGAAGCACGTCAAGTACGTTTGGTCTCCGGAGTGTGATATTGCTTTCAACACTTTGAAAGAGAAATTGATCACTGCTCCAGTTCTGACTCCGCCTGATGAAACCAAGCCGTACGAGGTCTTTTGTGATGCCTCTCTCCAAGGTCTCGGTGCTGTACTGATGCAAGAGAAGAAAGTTGTTGCTTATACCTCTCGCCAGTTGAAGCCTAATGAGAAGAACTACCCCACTCATGATCTCGAGTTGGCGGCAGTTGTGCACGCTTTGTTGACTTGGAGACATCTTCTATTGGGAAGAAAAGTGGACATTTTCACTGATCACAAGAGTCTCAAGTACATCTTCACTCAGCCTAATCTCAACCTCAGGCAGACTCGATGGGTCGAAATGATTCAAGAGTACAATTCGAGTATCGAGTATACTCCAGGCAAGGCTAATGTGATTGCTGACGCTTTGAGCAGAAAAGCATATTGCAACAGTCTGATTCTCAAGCCTTATCAACCCGAGCTTTGTGAAGCTTTCCGCAAACTTAATCTGCAAGTTGTTCCTATAGGTTTCCTCGCCAACCTTCAAGTCTCTCCTACCTTAGAAGACCAGATTCGCCAAGCCCAACTTCTTGATGCTATGGTGAAAAAGGTGAAGATTGGTATTGCAAAGAGTCAGTCCAAGTACAAGTGCTACCGACTTGATGACAAGGACACTCTCTTCTTCGAGGATCGAATTGTTGTGCCCAAAGGTGAACTTCGTAAGGTGATCATGAACGAGGCTCAAAACTCTCTCCTCTCCATCCACCCTGGTAGTACGAAGATGTATCAGGACCTCAAGCAAGCTTATTGGTGGACTCGAATGAAGCGCGAGATCGCTCAATTCGTGAACGAGTGTGATGTCTGCAGAAGAGTGAAGGCAGAACACCGAAGGCCAGCTGGTCTCCTCCAACCTCTTGCCATTCCAGAATGGAAGTTTGACCACATTGAAATGGACTTCGTGACTGGGTTTCCAAAGTCCAAGCGTGGCAATGATGCTATCTTCGTTGTCATCGACAAGCTCACCAAAGTGGCTCATTTTCTGCCTATCAAAGAGTCGATCACTGCAGCTCAATTGGCGGAACTCTATACCTCTCGCATTGTCTCTCTGCACGGTATTCCTCAAGTGATATCTTCAGACCGTGGCAGCATCTTTACCTCCAAGTTTTGGGATTCTTTTCAGAAGGCCACGAGCACCAACATCCGCTTCAGCACAGCTTTCCATCCTCAAACGAGCGGTCAAGTCGAGTGTGTCAATCAGATTCTTGAAGATATGCTCAGGGCTTGTGTGATCTCCTTCGGCATGAAGTGGGAGGATTGTCTTCCTTATGCTGAATTCTCATACAACAACAGCTTTCAAGCAAGTTCGGGCAAGGCCCCTTTTGAAATTCTGTATGGCAGGAAGTGTCGTACCCCTCTCAACTGGTCTGAAACCGGTGAACGTCAGCTGCTGGGTAATGACTTAATCACAGAAGCAGAAGATATGTGCAAAGTCATTCGTGATAACCTCAAAGCAGCCCAGTCCCGCCAGAAGAGCTACTATGATAGTAAGCACCGTGATCTGGCTTTCGAGATCGGAGATCACGTTTACCTCCGCGTCTCTCCCATGAAAGGTACTCGTCGCTTCGGTATCAAAGGGAAGCTTGCCCCTAGATACGTGGGACCTTTCAAGATTGTCAGCAAGAGAGGCGACCTCGCCTATCAACTCGAGCTTCCTTCAAACTTTGCAAATGTTCATGATGTGTTCCATGTCTCTCAGCTTCGAAAGTGCTTCAAGACTCCTGACCGCACC
>NC_041392.1:617786224-617805518 GCF_002162155.2 Triticum dicoccoides
GACGGACACGTCCGCCCCAGCGCCGGACGCGTCCGCCGCCGCCCGCCTCCGCCACTCAGGCGCTGCCACGTGGCGCCGCTCCTCTTCCCCGCCGCCGGCCCGGGAGGCCCAGGAGGGGCCCCCGAGGCCCGATCCGTCGCCGCCCTTCGTCCCGCGCCCCGCCACCGCTCGCCGCTCCGGCTGCCGGCCTCCTCGCCGCCCCGCGCCGCCGAGCGCCGCCGCCCTCGCCCGCCACTCCGGCGACCGACTCCGGTCGGCCCGGCCTCCTCCAACCTCCCCGGCGCCGCCTCGCGTCTCCCTCCGGTGAGCTCCGGCGAGAGCCCGGCGGACCTCGAATCCCGCGCCGGCGTGAACAGTGTTTTGGATCCAGATCTGGATCTCAGGTTGACTTCTCTCCCCCGAAACCCTAATTTTCGTGCTATCTTTGACTGCTTGTATCTTTGCAACCGTAGATCCGTTTTGGGCATATGATATATCATAATCTTCGTCTCGACATGTAAATCATTTCATCCCATTGCATCATTTGCATTTGAGGTCATCTTGATACCCAAAATGCTGTTAGAAGGACACTTCGTGAGTTAAATTGCAGATCCGTTAGTTCATCATGCACTTTTGTCATTTTTGCCATGTTTAATTCGTGCATGATATGACTGTGCCCCTTTGGGATGAATTGTTAAGCATTTTGCCTTCTTTCCAGAGGTGTCACCCATGCATTTTTAGGATGTGTGTGTTGTCTTGTGCAAGCTTGCGAAGAGAGGTACCTGAGATTGCAGATTTCAGGGACTTAGTAATTTTCACTAAGTCTGGGATATTTTAGTTCATGATGCTATATGTCCAGCTTGTTTCCTAGTGATCCGTGCCTCTTTTGAGGATGATCAGTAAGGGAGTTTTGATATTTATGTTATGCTCTATCCATCCATGTCTTCGTTTGAATATGTGGAGTGCTCTAGGTTGACTCAATCGAGCTCAACTTTTGCTTCGTTGTTAATCTGGGCAGATCGTCAACTTGTTTGCGATTTTGCCGATGCTACCGTTAGTGTTCCATGCATGCTATGCCTTCGTTCTTGCCATGTGTAGCTAGCACTTTGTGCCTTCTTGCTGGTTATATGCTTTCCTTGCCATGACTTGCACCGTAGTGAGTGCATCGAGCTCGTTTACATGCCTTCGTGGGTTAAATTTCAGCATGTCTCAGTTTTCACTAAGTCTGAAAACTGATTGTGTTCGAGCGATGTTCGTGAGCTCGGTAGAGTATTTTGTGAACCCTTTTGGCCCCAGGTCACTTTGGGTGTTTTGTTAAGCTTGTTGAGTAGCTCCATGCCATGTTCTTACTTGTCATGTTCAGATTTTCTATCATGTTGTTTTGCTGCTCCGAAGAGAGCATCGTGATCTGAAATTTCAGACTAGTGTTAGTTTTGATATTTATGTTATGCTCTATCCATCCATGTCTTTGTTTGCATATGTGGAGTGCTCTAGGTTGACTCAATCGAGCTCAACTTTTGCTTCGTTGTTAATCTGGGCAGATCATCAACTTATTTGCGATTTTGCCGATGCTACCGTTAGTGTTCCATGCATGCTATGCCTTCGTTCTTGCCATGTGTAGCTAGCACTTTGTGCCTTCTTGCTGGTTATATGCTTTCCTTGCCATGACTTGCACCGTAGTGAGTGCATCGAGCTCGTTTACATGCCTTCGTGGGTTAAATTTCAGCATGTCTCAGTTTTCACTAAGTCTGAAAACTGATTGTGTTCGAGCGATGTTCGTGAGCTCGGTAGAGTATTTTGTGAACCCTTTTGGCCCCAGGTCACTTTGGGTGTTTTGTTAAGCTTGTTGAGTAGCTCCATGCCATGTTCTTACTTGTCATGTTCAGATTTTCTATCATGTTGTTTTGCTGCTCCGAAGAGAGCATCGTGATCTGAAATTTCAGACTAGTGTTAATTTCACTAAGTCTGAAATCTGTTTTGCATTTGCGTTTTAGCCATGCTTGTTTGAACCTCTTAATGGATGAATTTGCCTATGGATCAGTGCTAGTGTTTTGTCAACCATCTTGTGTACATCACTGCCATGTATTTTGTTTTCATGTTTGGTGGTTGTAGCATGTTCATTTCGTTGCATTTAGATGCCTACTTGCTGCAAATCGCAGACCGGTGTCGTATCTTAAAACGCTTGCCATTTCTAAACCGTAGCTCCGATTCCAATGATCTTTATATCGTTTTCAAGCGATTTCATCCCCTCTATCCAGTGGCACACTTGGTTTTCCAAGTTGATGCCAGGTTCATGCATTTCCTGTCATATCTTGCATTTTGCATCCCGCATCGCATCCCGCATAGCATATCGTCATTTCATCATATTGCTTGGACTTGCCTGTGGTTGATTGTATCCTTGTTGCTTGTTTGTCTTGTTGGGTAGAGCCGGGAGACGAGTTTGCTACCGAGGAGCCCGTTGAGTTCGCTTGTGAGGATCCAGTCAACTCTGACAACTGTGCAGGCAAGATGATCATACCCTCGAAATCACTACTATCTTTGCTATGCTAGTTTGCTCGCTCTTTTGCTTTGCCACTGCTTCGATGCCTACCATTTGCTTGTCAGCCTCCCAATTGCCATGTTGAACCTCTAACCCACCATTGTCCTAGCAAACCGTTGATTGGCTATGTTACCGCTTTGCTCAGCCCTTCCTATAGCATTGTTAGTTGCAGGTGAAGATTGGAGCCGTTCCTTGTTGGAACATTTATTTACTTGTTGGGATATCATTATATTGCTATGTTATCTTAATGCATCTATATACTTGGTAAAGGGTGGAAGGCTCGGCCTCTCGCCTAGTGTTTTGTTCCACTCTTGCCGCCCTAGTTTCCGTCATATCGGTGTTATGTTCCCGGATTGTTGCGTCTCTTACACGGTTGGGCTATAATGGGAACCCCTTGATAGTTCGCCTTGATTAAAGCTTTTCCAGCAATGCCCAACATTGGTTTTACCATTTGCCACCTAGCCTCTTTTTCCCTTGGGTTTCCGGAGCCCGAGGGTCATCGTATTTTAGCCCCCCCTTGGGCCAGTGCTCCCTCTGAGTGTTGGTCCGAACTGAGCTGCCTGCGGGGCCACCTCGGGGAAACTTGAGGGTTGGTTTTACTCGTAGCTAGTCTCATCTGAGTGTGCCCTGAGAAAGAGATATGTGCAGCTCCTATCGGGATTTGTCGGCACATTCGGGCGGTGTTGCTGGACTTGTTTTAACCTGTCGAATTGTCTTGTTGTACCGGGTTACCGAGTCTGATCGGTGTGTCCCGGGTGGAGGTCTATTCCTTCGTTGACCGTGAGAGCTTGTCATGGGCTAAGTTGGGACTCCCCTGCAGGGATTGAACTTTCGAAAGTCGTGCCCGCGGTTATGGGCAGATGGGAATTTGTTAATGTCCGGTTGTAGATTACTTGAACTAAACTTAATTAAAATGAATCAACCGTGTGTGTTACCGTGATGGCCCCTTCTCGGCGGAGTCTGAGAAGTGGACACGGTGTTGGAGTTATGCTTGCGCAGGATGTTCCTTTAGCTTCTCGCTCGTGCTTCGCCTTCTCTTCTCGCTCTCTTTTGCGTATAAGTTAGCCACCACATATGCTAGTCGCTTGCTGCAGCTCCACATATATTTGCCTTATCCATTCCTATGAGCTTAAATAGTTTTGATCGCGTGGGTGTGAGATTGCTGAGTCCCTGTGGCTCACAGATACTACAACTCCAGATGCAGGTCCAGGTGTTTCTGCTCCAGTTGACGATTACGAGCTCAAGTGGGAGTTCGACGAGGACTCTCAGCGATACTATGTGTCTTTTCCGGATGATCAGTAGTGGTGCCTAGTTGGGGTTATCGATTCAGGACCTTGTCGCATGTTGGGTTCTTTTCTATTTTGGCGCCGTAGTCGGGCCATGAGTGTTTGTTTGATGGATGTTATTTATGCACTCTGATGTGACGTGGCGAGTGTAAGCCAACTATGTTATCTCCCCCTTTTATTATGTATTACCTGGGATGTTGTAATGATTGCCTGACTTGCGACATTGCTTTCAATGCGGTTATACCTCTAAGTCGTGCCTCGACACGTGGGAGCTATAGCCGCATCGAGGGCGTTACAGTCACCGAGCCGAACGCGTGCAGACCGCGGGAGGTGTCGTACTTTCGGTGCTAGGATCGGTCGATCGTGAAGACGTACGACTACATCAACCGCGTTGTCATAACACTTCCGCTTGCGGTCTACGAGGGTACGTGGACTACACTCTCCCCTCTCGTTGCTATGCATCACCATGATCTTGCGTGTGCATAGGATTTTTTTTGAAATTACTATGTTCTCCAACACTAGTTTGTGGATATGAATGCGAGAGGACGCCATCCAGCCGTAGCTGCATACCTTTCAAACTATTTTTCAACAAACTGGATGAAATTCATGCAAACAAGGCGGGTTTCATATAAACATGATGGCTATCATACAAACCGGACGAGAACGGATACATTTTGGACATATTGACATCAGTGACATAAGGAACTTGAGGGTCTTCGTTCTTAGGCTTATCCCATAGCTGGATGCTGATCGGGATGATGTCCCTAACAATAGCTCTGCGTTGAGCAGAAAATGCTTCATTGGTCCACCTGGGTTCAATCGGTTGGCCATCATCCGTGATTGCTGTGATCATGAACCGTTCATCCTGGCGCAACCTTTTCTTCGAGCCTCGTCTCGTTACGGAAGTTTGGCTCGATCTAGCGGGCTATAAAAGAAGAAAAGAAGGGTTAATATATATACCTCACCGGACTTCGCAACAGCTCCCTCCTCTGTTTGGTCACCGGAGCTGTCATCACGGTCTCCTTCTTCCACCGGCATTCGATCACTGGGGCCATCATGATCATGTCTTTCCCCCTCCATTGTTTGATCACCGGAGCCTTCATCCTCTCCTTCCAGACCATCGGTGTCATTGAGAAATGACAAGACATCACGTCCGTCGCGGATTATGTCCCCCAACAACTCTTCTTGTTCTAAGTCTCTTTGATCCATAGTTTCTACAAATATTACAAAATTAGAGATGGATATATTAGTGGCAAACATAGACTTAGCTAGCTAATCACAACAAGGAATATTAATTAGTGGCCTCGACGCTTCTAGGGTTTGGGGTGGCCTCGACAACACTCTTTAGCTTGGTAAATTTGGGTGGCCTCGAAGCTTCTAGGGTTTGGTCGGGCGAGAGGGGGTTGATCGACGTCCCCCCTCATGTTGAAGAGTTACCTAAGTTTTCTATGAAAAAAATACTACCTATCACATGACATGTCCGACGACCGAACCGGACCACCTCTCTCATGAATGTCCGACGTCCAGACCGCCTCTCTCATGAATGTCAAACAAGGGATTCTCTTAACCTTTAAGGGATTTAACAAAATGGCGCCATTCTGGATGTGCAGAAAATGGTCCATATATTTTTCCTGATCTCATCTACCCTTCTATATGTCATGTGGTCTAGTGTCAAAGGATTCAAGAAAATCATGGCTTCATCATTAGCCGGAAGTAACAGGCGCATGATGGTACGAAGCTCTCCAAAGTTGTTTTGGAACGAAGTCCCGGATAAGATAATTTGCTTTTTGGTACGAAGTTCAGCAAGAGCTTTCCGAATACCGCTATTTGGAAGGCCTTTGCTGAACTTCGTACCAAAAAGCGAATATCCTATTGGGACTCCTTTCCAAAATAACTTTGGAGAGCTTCATATAATCATGCGCATTTTACTTCCGGCTAATGATGAAACCATGGATTTCTTCAATACTTTGACACAAGAGAACGTGAACATATAGAAGCGTAGATGGGATCAGGAAAAATATGGATCAAATTAATTATGCACATCCATAATGGGGGCATTCCTGATAAATCCCTTATAAATCTCGAGAGTTTGTCGGGTAGGGGCGGGAGGGGGTAGGAGATCGACAATGTTATTTTCTAGGGTTTGGGTGTCCTCGAGAGTTGGTCGGGCGAGAGGGGGTTGATCGACGTCCCCCCTCATGTCGAAGTTACCGGAGTTTTGGTGCCCTCCTAGCACAGCATAGCGACCCTCGACCCCTCGGTATTCCTCTACCCTCGACCCCTCAACGACCCTCGATCCTCTACCCTAGTTCCTGACCCTTGACCGTTCGGCGATCCTCGACACCCTCGTTCCCGATAAAAAATAAGAAGAGGAAGAAGAAGAAGAAGAAGAAGAAGAAGAAGAAGAAGAAGAAGAAGAAGAAGAAGAAGAAGAAGAAGAAGAAGAAGAAGAAGAAGAAGAAGAAGAAGAAGAAGAAGAAGAAGAAGAAGAAGAAGAAGAAGAAGAAGAAGAAGAAGAAGAAGAAGAAGAAGAAGAAGAAGAAGAGGAGGAGGATGAGAAGAAGGAATAGAGGAGAAGAACAAAAAATAGAATAATATTATTCTTCTCTATTCCTTCTTATTCTCCTCTCTTTTTTTCTCCCTCTTCTTAATTTTTCTCCTCTTCTTCTTCTTCTTCTCCTTCTTCCTCTTCTTATTTTCCTTTTTCCTCTCCTTCTTTTTCTTCTTCTTCTTATTCTTCCTTCTTCCTTCTTCCTCTTTTCTTCTTTTTCCTTTTCTCCTCTTTTTCCTCTCCTTCTCCTTTTCTTCTTCTTCTTCTTCTTCTTCTTTTTCTTCTTCTTCTTCTTCTTCTTCTTCTTCTTCTTCTTCTTCTTCTTCTTCTTTCTTCTTCCTTCTTCTGATCCAAGACAACTAACCTAAAATGCACTAAATCAACTAAGCTAAAATGCACGAACCTAAAATCGATATCAACTAACAACCTAAATAAAAAAATTATTACATATATGAACAAAAAATGCTATGAACATCCATACATACATAGCCACATCCATACAAAAAAAAGCTATGAACATCCCTAAAAAACAGAGGAAGCAGCGGCGGCCATGGACGTCGGCGATGGTCAGCGACGGGGATGGGAAAGGGGGTAGCTCACTTGGGGTGCGACGACGAGGAACGGGCTCGGGGGCACACGCGACGACGGGGAGGAGGGTGCGGCGATGGAGCTGGAGGCCGGTGATGACGAGGGGAACGGGCTCGGGGCGCACGCGGCGACGGGGAGGCCGCCGCCGATGACAAACGGGCTCGGGGGCGCATGCGGCGATGATCAATGAGATCAGGGACGACGACTGTGCGAGGGCGGCGGACGGCGTCGGGGCAGCCTGGCAGTGTCGATGTCGTCGGCATGGTCGGGGGCAACTGCGAGATGGAAGTGAAAAAATTCCTAAGTGTTGGTTATATAGGAAAGCCTTTGGTCCTGGTTCGTGGAATCAACCGGGACCAATGCCCCCCTTTAGTCCCGGTTGGTGCCACCAACCGGGCCTAAAAGGTCAGTTTTCAGCAGCCCAAAGGGCAGGAAACAGGGACCTTTGGTCCCGGATGGTGGCACCAACTGGGACTAAAGGGGGGCATTGGTCATGGTTGGTACCACGAACCGATACTAATGCACCCCTTTAGTCCCGGTTGGTGCTACCAACCAAGACCAAAGTCCTTGTGCTGCCCGCGGCCAAAAAGTTTAGGCCCACCTCGCTAGTTGAGAGGGGCTCGGAGTGGTTTATAAGCCCCACTACCGCTGCCCTCTCGAGTTCCTCTCAAATGCAGGCTTATGGGCCTAAACACACTTTATCTGCCTGTGGGCCTACTAGGCCTTCTGCGGGCCTGAATCCTGGCCCGCATTTGGGTTTCTAGCAGTATTCAGGCCATGGTGGCCCAGTAGGTGGCATTTTTTATTTTTTCTCCAGTTTTTTTGTTTTGTTTTTTTGCTTTATTTATTTTATTTTGTTTCTACTTACAATTTTTTAGTGATTCTTTTTGCTTTTAGGTCACAAAAATTATAAACTTTCTGTTAGTGCCATTAGTTTTCAAATTTGAATTTTTTGAAATTTGTGAGAATCACTAGTTTGTAAATAACTTTACTATAAAAATAGATTTTTGAGTTATTCTTTTTCTTGCTATTTAATATTACTATGTTTTATCATTATATTCAAATTTATAATTTTTAGGTTATTTCAAATATTTGTTTTAATAAAAACAGATTTTGTTATTTTAGTTTGCTATTAAAGTTTCTAACAAAAAATTTGTTTATGAAAATTCTTTTTTCTTTTAATGTTTTGAACAGAAAATACTTTGATAATTTTAGTTGCATACATTTTATATAATTTTAGTTTAAAAATACTAGAGATTTATAAAATCTTTTTAGTTGATTCCTTTTGCTATTAGAGTTTTATAAAAGCTTTTTGGTTGATTCTTTTTGCTATTGAAGAATATTATAGTTTTGTTTTAGTTGATCATAACAGAATATTTTAATTAATTAATTTTAGTTCATTCTTTTTCTATTAGTTCATTCTTTGAGCTAAATGACCCTGAAATTGAAAAGCACTACAAATGAACTCTGAAAAGGTTGAAAGATGGCATGGTATCATCATTTCACCCACATAGCATGTGATAAAAAGTTGAGAGGGTTACAACAAAAACTGGAAGCACTTCATGTACAAAATGGACAATCTCTTTTGAAGTATCAGGGTTTTAGACGAAAACTCATCTGTTACAAAGGGATTTCATTTTTTGAACTTATTTGAACTCCAGACTTTTTGTGTGTTCAAAATGAACCATTCAAAACCACATCATCAATTTTCAACCCTTTCTGACTTCATCTGGTATTTTTCATGCATTTACTAATTTTTAAGCTAAATGACCCTAAAATTGAAAAGCACTACAAATGAACTCTGAAAGGGTTGAAAATTGGCATGGTATCATCATTTCACCCACATAGAATGTGTTAAATAGTTGAGAGGGTTACAACAAAAACTGGATGCACTTCGTGTACAAAACGGACAATCTCTTTCGAAGTATCAGGCCTTCATACGGATACTCATCTGTTACAAAAGGCATTTAATTTCTCCACATGTAACTGTAGTGATATTCTAGATCAAAGGCATCATCATAATAGTTGTGGATAGAAAGTCTTCACTTTTTCTTCGCTTGTGTCCTTTACTTATTGCGTCGTAACCATGGATAATCTTCATCGTTTAACAGGGTGCTTGGGTCGGCCCTGACTTTGAAGGGAGGAATTTCATGAAACTTTTCATAATCTTCAGACATGTCTGTCTTGCCCTCCAATCCCACGATGTCTCTTTTTTCCTGAAAGAACTATGTGGCGCTTTGGCTCATCGTATGATGTATTCGCTTCCTTATCTTTTCTTTTTCTCAGTTTGGTAGACATGTCCTTCACATAGAAAACCTGCGCCACATCATTGGCTAGGACAAATGGTTCGTCTGTGTACCCAAGATTGTTCAGATCAACTATTGTCATTCTGTACTGTGGGTCTACCTGTACCCCGCCTCCTAACAGATTGACCCATTTGCACTGAAACAAAGGGACCTTAAAATCATGTCCATAGTCAAGTTGCCATATGTCCACTATGTAACCATAATATGTGTCCTTTCCCCTATTGGTTGCTGCATCAAAGCGGACACCTCTATTTTGGTTGGTGCTCTTTTGATCTTGGGCGATCATGTAAAATGTATTCCCATTTATCTCGTACCCTTTTTAAGTCAATACAGTCGAAGATGGTCCCCTGGCCAACGAGTACAACTCATCAGAAACAGTGTTGTCACCCCTGAGACATGTTTGCAACCAACTGCCAAAAGTATTGATGTGTTCACATGTAATCCAGTCGTCACACTGCTCCGGGTGTTTGGAGCGCAGAAGGTTCTTGTGTTCATCGACATACGGGGCCACCAATGTAGAATTCTGTAGAACTATGTAGTGTGCTTGAGACCAAGAATGCCCGTCCTTACATATTATTGAGTCCCCTCCTAGCGTGCCTTTTCCAGTCAGCCTCCCCTCATACCGCGATTGAGGGAGACCAATCTTCTTAAGGTCAGGAATGAAGTCAACACAAAACCCAATGACATCCTCTGTTTGATGGCCCATGGAAATGCTTCTTTCTGGCCTAGCGCAGTTACGGACATATTTCTTTAGGACTCCCATGAACATCTCAAAGGGGAACATATTGTGTAGAAATATAGGGCCCAGAATGACAATCTCGTCGACTAGATGAACTAGGACGTGTGTCATGATATTGAAGAAGGATGGTGGGAACACCAGCTTGAAACTAACAAGACATTGCGCCAAATAACTCCTTAACCTTGGTAGGATTTCTGGATCGATCAACTTTTGAGAGATTGCATTGAGGAATGAACATAGCTTCACAATGGCTAATCGAATGTTTTCCGGTAGAAGCCCCCTCAATGCAACCGGAAGCAGTTGCGTCATAATCACGTGGCAGTCATGAGACTTTAGGTTTTGGAACTTTTTCTTTGGCATATTTATTATTCCCTTTATATTCGACGAGAAGCCAGACGGGACCTTCATACTGAGCAGGCATTCAAAAAAGATTTCCTTCTCTTCTTTGGCAAGAGCGTAGCTGGTAGGACCTTCATACTGCTTTGGAGGCATGCCGTCTTTTTCGTGCACACGTTGCTGGTCCTCCCGTGCCTCTAGTGTATCTTTTGTCTTCCCATACACGCCCAAGAAGCCTAGCAGGTTCACACAAAGATTCTTCGTCACGTGCATCACGTCGATTGAAGAGGGGACCTCTAGGTCTTTCCAGTAGGGTAGGTCCCAAAATATAGATTTCTTCTTCCACATGGGTGCGCGTTCCTCGGCGTCATTCGAAACAGATAGTCCGTTGGGACCCTTTCCAAAGATTACTTGTAAATCATTGACCATAGAAAGTATGTGATCACCAGTACGGATGGCGGGCTTCTTCCGATGATCTGCCTCGCATGTGAAATGCTTTTCTTTCTTTCTACATTGATGGTTGGTCGGAACAAATCGACGATGCCCCAGGTACACATTCTTCCTGCATTTGTCTAGGTATATACTTTCGGTGTCATCTAAACAGTGCGTGCATGCGTGGTACCCCTTGTTTGTCTGTCCTAAAAGGTTACTGAGAGCAGGCCAATCATTGATGGTTACAAATAGCAACGCATGCAGGTTAAATTCCTGCTGTTTGTGCTCATCCCACACACGTACACCGTTTCCATTCCACGGCTGTAAAAGTTCTTCAACTAATGGCCTTAGGTACACATCAATGTCGTTGCCGGGTTGCTTAGGGCCTTGGATGGGAACCGGCATAATTATGAACTTATGCTTCATGCACAACCAAGGTGGAAGGTTATACATACATAGAGTCACGGGCCAGGTGCTGTGATTGCTGCTCTGCTCCCCAAAAGGATTAATGCCATCTGTTCTTAAACCAAATCATACGTTCCTTGCGTCACCTGCAAAGTTCTCCCAGTACTTTCTCTCGATTTTTCTCCACTACGACCTGTCAGCGGGTACTCTCAACTTCCTGTCTTTCTTACGGTCCTCTCTGTGCCCTCACATCAACTTGGCATGCTCTTTGTTTCTGAACAAAAGTTTCAACTGTGGTATTATAGGAGCATATCACATCACCTTGGCAGGAACCCTGTTCCTGGAGTGCTCGCCGTCAACATCACCTGGGTCATCTCGTCTGATCTTATACCGCAATGCACCGCATATCGGGCATGAGTTCAAATCCTCGTACGCACCGCGGTACAGGATGCAGTCATTAGGGCATGCATGTATCATCTGCACCTCCAATCCTAGAGGGCATACAACTTTCTTTGTTGCGTACGTACTGTCAGGCAATTCGTTATCCTTTGGAAGCTTCTTCTTCAATATTTTAAGTAGCTTCTCAAATCCTTTGTCAGGTACACCATTTTCTACCTTCCACTGCAGCAATTCCAGTGTGGTACCAAGCTTTGTTTTGCCATCTTCGCAATTGGGGTACAACCCTTTTTTGTGACCCTCTAACATGCGATCGAACTTCAGCTTCTCCTTTTCACTTTTGCACTGTCTCTTTGCGTCAACAATGACCCAGCGAAGATCATCATCGAGCACATCGTCCGGTTCCTCTTGATCTTCAGCTTCCCCCATTGCAGCAACACCGTATTCACGGGGCACATAGTTGTCATCATCCTCTTCTTCTTCGTTGTCTTCCATCATAACCCCTCTTTCTCCGTGCTTGGTCCAAACATTATAGTGTGGCATGAAACCCTTATAAAGCAGGTGGGTGTGAAGGATTTTCCGGTCAGAGTAAGACTTTGTATTCCCATAGATAGGGCATGGACAACACGTAAAACCATTCTTCTTGTTTGCCTCGCCACTTCGAGAAAATTATGCACGCCCTTAATGTACTCGGAGGTGCATCTGTTACCGTACAACCATTGACGGTTCATCTGCCTGCATTATATATAATTAAGTGTGTCAAAACCATTAGAGAACATCATGAATACAAAAGTTACCAAACTAATAGAAGTTCATCATCAGATTAAAACCAAAGTACATACATAGTTCTCATTGAACAACATATAACTCTCTAGAGCATCTAATTAAAACATACATTGAAACTATCTAAAATATTTCAATGCAACAAAAAATGCGATCATAATCGCAACTAAGGTAACAATTGATCCAACAGCATAATGATACCAAGCCTCGGTATGAGTGGCATATTTTCTAATCTTTCTAATCTTGAAGCGCATTGCAACCATCTTGATCTTATGATCATCGACAACATCTGCAACATGCAACTCCAATATCATCTTCTCCTCCTCAATTTTTTTCAATTTTTTCTTCAACTAATTATTTTCTTCTTCAACTAAATTTAACCTTAGGGTATGTTGGAATTTCCGGTTCACATACCTCCTAGATAAAAAAAACTATGTCACGTTGGTGGGCATAATTGTCATAAACACTAAATGAATCAAATAGTTATAAAAGATAATATATACCATATCCGAATCATAGAAAGGACGAGGGCCGACGGAGGTGGATACCAAAACCATCGCACGGTATGATAACAAACAATAATAAAAGTAAGAAAATTACACAATGGATGGAACCGGGACTAAAGGACCCATTGGTCCCGGTTCGTGTCTGGAACCGGGACCAAAGGGGCCAGACGAACCGGGACCAATGCCCCACGAGGCCTGGCCGGCCCCCTGGCCTCACGAACCGGGACCTATGCCCCATGGGTCCCGATTCATGAGTGAACCGGGATTAATGTGCTAGCCCTGCTTGGACCAAAGTCCTGTTTTCTACTAGTGATTGTACATTATGTCTGGAAGATTTTTGAATAAATAAGAAGATTCAATTTTCATGGCAGCAAATTCACACCGCATACTAATAGTGTATATAATCTGGGAGCAAATTCATACGTCATGCATGTCCTAATGAAATATATATTAACTAGATTTATATATTCAAATTAATGCATAACTTTTTTATTTTATAAACTAGTGGAAGCTTTTGTATACCCCAAATTAAACTAGTCACATCTAGATGAGCTTATCAAATATCAAATCATATGTGTGCAAGTAGAGTCTGCAATTTTCTGTGTTCTTTGGTAATTTAAACAACTGTGTTATTTGAAGGACAAGTACAAATCATGCATATGTTGCCAATTTGTTAATGAACCCAAGTTGCAAGACACATTTGGCATACCCTGGACATTTATATAAGCTTACCTAATAATACACTAGAAACCAATATTAATATCTTTGCTAGATTGTATGCTTTATAATTCTAATATATATGAACGCACATACAAGGAATATATATTTATACACTATATAGTTAACAAAATTTTAAAAATAATTATTTAAAGAGAACTTTTTATATTATACAATTTAAAATTAGGAGAAGCAAAAAAATTGTGATATAAATTTAAAGTGCATTTCAAACAGAGAACACTATAACTATTATTTACCGAATTTTTATGTTATTGTATGCTAGCTAAGTAATATAAAAGTGTACTAATTAAAGATTTAATATAAAAATATGCTAAATAAAGCTATAGTATTGTACAACTAGCTTAAATAAGTATAAATTTATTATAAAGGTATATCTTTTACTACGCCCCGGGTCCAAAAATTGTTTGAAACAGCCCTGCACATTGACTCCAGCTCCGGTATTTCTTTCTCCCCCGCCCGCGCCGGCCAGCTACGGCTACTTCACACAGCCAATGCTCCTTGTTCCGTTCACGCCGGCCCCGTTCGCCTATGCTGCACTGCAGCCACCACCGCCGGTCGAAGATGATGAATCCACCGCCGCGTACTCCGCGGGTTTCACCGCCGGAGCAGCTTCTCTGTCCGGGTGCGCCATCATATAATGATGGCCACCGCGGACAGTACTATTCAACATGCATCTCGGACTGTGAGCGACAACAGTCTTCTACATGCATCATCGTATCGATCACATCCATAGTTGTAGGTACCATTTATATATATGTACCTATCCTTCTCGCGTCCATACTTCTGTATCGTCATCGTCTTAGTAGTGGTAGCTTTTAGTTATGCATGTTTATTATGTACTGACTTGCTATGGTCGTCGTATGTTCAGTTCAATGAACCAGATCAGCTTTATCCGAGTGTGTATGCATGTAAAAATCTCTGTGCCGTACCACTTCAGTGAAGAAAACCTACTGTTCGTAATTATTATTACTGTGTAAAAATATATGTGTCATACCATTTCGATGAAGAAAACCTTGTGCTTGCTAATTACCATATAATTCTAGAACAGGCACTCAGAATACCTTTCTAGTACATTTCATTGTTTGTTCTGTGTCGTGGTTTGAAGAAGCACTGGAAAAAAATGTTACATCGACAGTATAAGAAGACTCAGGTGGCACCACTATTACCAGATGTATAAATATTGCAGACATGTTGCCTGATACCTGGAAGAACCATCCAACATTTGTCCAGGAAGGGTGTTCTATAAACTGAAGCTACATGGATCTAAATGGAGCAAATTACATAAGATTGGTACAAGGATTAAGTAATTCCCTAAAAATGTGGTATAGAATTTGCTAATAGGAGAAAGATATATAAAAATGTGGTATATAATTTGCTAATAAGAGAAAGAAAGATAGATAGAAATAAAGCATTGGAAATGGTGTGGTAAGTCTATAAAGTAACTATTGCATGCATCATCCACCGCCAGAATCTTCGTAGTAGTAAGCGTGGGTTACAAGTTGTCCCTTCCTCAAACCACGCCGCAATAGATATAGAGTTTGCCAACCTCAGGCATGAGTTAACTCCCTGCGCCGTCTAGAAATTGTTCTTCTATTTCTGAAAATAAAGGAAAGGAATGAGGACATAGAGCATCGTTCAGGATAGACCCAGATGTCCCTTGCAAATAACTTGGTAGAGTGCAAACCATCGTGACAACAATGACAATGTGAATAGAGAACCTGGTCGCGCATATCCATATATTGATAATGCACAAATTTCTTGTGGCACAAAAAGTAGTACAATTTAAAATATGTGTAAATATGCTATGAGTAGTCAGGAAGTATGCAGAGACAATACCGAGATTGCAAGCAAATTCATGTCTTTATCACTGGGTTCCCTCCATGGTAGCAAGGTCTACTCAAATGAGTGTTCCTAAAAATCTCAAAAGACATTGACTTCTCATAGCCATTTTACCACAGACTGTTATGCTAATAGAAGAGCACTCCAGTACAGAACATTGTATCTATTATTCCAAATCAATAATTAAGTGCAAAAACTTCAGAGGATAACATAACCTTTTGGTTTGAAAAAAGTAAATGGGAGAAGGTAACTGGTAAAATGCATAACACTTGCACAACCACAATAAGAGTAATGTTATCATTTGGCATACCAGTTATGGTCCTTTAAGAATGGACAACTCAGAGTTGATAACTTCATGATTTAACAACATATACTACCTTGCAAACAAAATATGCACCATGTTATGAGAGGTTGTCTTTCTGTTGATAGACCGTCACTAGTAGAAAAAGGGGCTTTCGTTCAGGCCTGGCCAACCCATTAGTCCCGGTTCTGCCACGAACCGGGACCATTGGATGCATTTGTCCCGGTTCGTGAGCCCAGGGGGTCGGCCAGGGCCTCGTGGGCATTGGTCTCGGTTCGTCTAGGCCCATCCTGGCCCACAACCATTGGTCCCGGTTCGTGGCAGGAACCGGGACAGAAGGATGGCCTTTAGTCCCAGTTCCGGCCACGAACCGGGACAAATGAGTTGCCTATATATACCCCGTCGCCGCGGCAAAGCACTCCATAGTGCTCTGTTTTTTCTGGCTGGCAAGGAGAGGGCATTTGGGTGCTCTAGCTCACCTCCTATGCACATGAGGTGTTCGATGAAATGCCCGAGCCATGCTAGTTAAGCTTTCTCCTCTCGAAGCTCGACCTCCAAGCACCATTTTCCCCGAGATTTGTCTAGGTTTAGCGGTCCGTCACGTCCCATCCCCGTCTTCACCGCCGTCGATCGCCCGCGCCGATCTCGTCGCCTGCACCACCATGGTGAGCCTCTTATTCTTATCTTCTTCCGAAAGAAAAAAATTCTTACTTTAGATAGATACTTGTCTAATTTTCTTACTTTTATTATTGCTTGTTATTATATAATGCGATGGTTTTGGTATCCGCCCCCGTCGGCCCTCGTCCTGGCTATGATTCAGATGTGGTATATATTATCTTTTATAACTATTTGGTTCATTTATTGTTTATGACAATTATGCCCATCAAGTTGACATAGATTTTATTTATGTAGGAGGTAGTTGAACCGGAAATTCCGACCGACCCTATTGTCGAGAGGTTAAATTTAGTTGAAGAAGAAAACAATTACTTGAAGGAAAAAATAAAAAAATTGAGGAGGAGAAGATGATATTGTAGTTGCATGTTGCGGATGTCATCGATGATCACAAGATCAAGATGGATGCAATGCGGTTTAATATTAGAAAGATTAGAAAATATGCCATTCATACCGAGGCTTGGTATCATTATGTCGTTGGATCGATTTTTACCTTGGTTGTGATTATGATCGCATTTGTTGTTGTATTGAAAGGTTTTACATAGTTTCAATGTATGGTTTAACTAGATGCTCTGGAGAGCTATATGTTGTTCAATGAGAACTATGTATGTACTTTGTTTTTAATGTGATGATGAACTTCTATTAATTTGGTCACTTATCTATTCATGAGAGCTATATGTACTAAATTGATGATGTGGCTTTGAATGGTGCATTTTGAACACAGAAAAACTATGGAGTTCAAACAAGTTAAAAAAATGAAATCCCTTTGTAACAGACGAGTTTCCGTATGAAACCCTCATACTTCGAAAGAGATTGTCCGTTCTGTACACGAAGTGCATCCAGTTTTTGCCGTAAGCCTCTCTACTTTATTGCACATACTATGTGGGTGAAATGATGATACCATGCCAACTTTCAACCTTTTCAGAGTTCATTTGCAGTGCTTTTCAATTTCAGGGTCTTATAACTGAAAAGAAATCAGTAATTGCATGAAAAATAACAAATGAAGTCAGAAAGGGTTGAAAATTGATGATGTGGCTTTGAATGGTACATTTTTAACACAAAAAAACTATGGAGTTCAAATAAGTTCAAAAAATGAAATCCATTTGTAACAAACGAGTTTTCGTATGAAACCCTGATACTTCGAAAGAGATTGTCCGTTTTGTACACGAAGTGCATCCAATTTTTGCCGTAAGCCTATCTACTTTCTTGTACATGCTATGTGGGTGAAATGATGATACCATGCCAACTTTCAACCTTTTCAGAGTTCATTTGTAGTGCTTTTCAATTTCAGGGTCTTACAGCTGAAAAAAATCAGTAAGTGCATGAAAAATAACAAATGAAGTCAGAAAGGGTTGAAAATTGATGATGTGGCTTTGAATGGTGCATTTTGAACATAGATAAACTATGGAGTTCAAATAAGTTCAAAAAAATGAAATCCCTTTGTAACAGACGAGTTTCCGTATGAAACCCTGATACTTCGAAAGAGATTGTCCGTTTTGTACACGAAGTGCATCCAGTTTTTGCCATAAGCCTCTCTACTTTCTTGCACATGCTATGTGGGTGAAATGATGATACCATGCCAACTTTCAACCTTTTCAGAGTTCATTTGTAGTGCTTTTCAATTTCAGGGTCTTATAGCTGAAAAAATTAGTAAAAGCATGAAAAATAACAAATAAAGTCAGAAAGGGTTGAAAATTGATGATGTGGCTTTGAATGGTGCATTTTGAACACAGAAAAACTATGGAGTTCAAATAAGTTCAAAAAAATGAAATCCCTTTGTATCAGACGAGTTTCATATGAAACCCTGATACTTTGAAAGAGATTGTCCGTTTTGTACACGAAGTGCATCCATTTTTTGCCGTAAGCCTCTCTAATTTTTTGCACATGCTATGTGGGTGAAATGATGATACCATGCCAACTTTCAACCTTTTCAAAATTCATTTGTAGTGCTTTTCAATTTCAGGGTCTTATAGCTGAAAAAAAATCAGTAAAAGCATGAAAAATAACAAATGAAGTCAGAAAGGGTTGAAAATTGATGATGTGGCTTTGAATGGTGCATTTTGAACACATAAAAACTATGGAGTTCAAATAAGTTTAAAAAAATGATATCCCTTTGTAATAGACGAGTTTCCGTATGAAACCCTAATAACTCGAAAGAGATTGTCCGTTTTGTACATGAAGTGCATCCAGTTTTTGACGTAACACTATCTACTTTCTTGCACATGCTTTGTGGGTGAAATGATGATACCATGCCAACTTTCAATCTTTTCAGAGTTCATTTGTAGTGCTTTTTAATTTCAGGGTCTTATAGCTGAAAAAAATCAGTAAGTGCATAAAAATAACAAATGAAGTCAGAAAGGGTTGAAAATTGATGATGTGGCTCTGAATGGTGCATTTTGAACACAGAAAAACTATGGAGTTCAAATAAGTTCAAAAAAATGGAATCTCTTTGTAAAAGACGAATTTCCGTATGAAACCCTGATACTTCGAAAGAGATTGCCTGTTTTGTACACGAAGTGCATCCAGTTTTTGTCGTAAGCCTCTCTACTTTCTTGCACATGCTATTTGGGTGAAATGATGATACCATGCCAACTTTCAACCTTTTCAGAGTTCATTTGTAGTGCTTTTCAATTTCAGGGTCCTATAGCTGAAAAAAATCAGTAAAAGCATGAAAAATAACAAATAAAGTCCGAAAGGGTTGAAAATTGATGATGTGGCTTTGAATGGTGCATTTTGAACACAGATAAACTATGGAGTTCAAATAAGTTCAAAAAAGTGAAATCCCTTTGTAACAGACGAGTTTCATATGAAACCCTGATACTTCGAAAGACATTGTCCGTTTTGTACACGAAGTGCATCCAGTTTTTGCCGTAAGCCTCTCTACTTTCTTGCACATGC
>NC_041392.1:617805754-617807697 GCF_002162155.2 Triticum dicoccoides
TAACAAATGAAGTCAGAAAGGGTTGAAAATTGATGACGTGGCTTTGAATGGTGCATTTTGAACACAAAAAAACTATGGAGTTCAAATAAGGTCAAAAAAATGAAATCCCTTTGTAGCAAATGAGTTTCCGTATGAAACCCTGATACTTCGAAAGAGATTGTCCGTTTTGTACACGAAGTGCATCCAATTTTTGCCGTAACATTGTCTACTTTCTTGCACATACTATGTGGGTGAAATGATGATACCATGCCAACTTTCAACCTTTTTAGAGTTCATTTGTAGTGCTTTTCAATTTCAGGGTCTTATAGCTGAAAAAATCAGTAAAAGCATGAAAAATAACAAATGAAGTCAGAAAGGGTTGAAAATTGATGATGTGGCTTTGAATGGTGCATTTCGAACACAGAAAAACAATGGAGTTCAAATAAGTTTGAAAAAATGAAATCCCTTTGTAATAGACAAGTTTCCGTATGAAACCCTAATACTTCGAAAGAGATTGTCTGTTTTGTACATGAAGTGCATCCAGTTTTTGCCGTAACACTATCTACTTTCTTGCACATGCTATGTGGGTGAAATGATGATACCATGCCAACTTTCAACCTTTTCAGAGTTCATTTGTAGTGCTTTTCAATTTCAAGGTCTTATAGTTGGAAAAAATCTGTAAATGCATGAAAATTAACAAATGAAGTCAGAAAGGGTTGAAAATTGATGATGTGGCTTTGAATGGTGCATTTTGAACACAGAAAAACTATGGATTTCAAATAAGTTCAAAAAAAATGAAATCCCTTTGTAACAGACGAGTTTCCGTATGAGACCCTAATACTTCGAAAGAGATTGTCCGTTTTGTACACGAAGTGCATCCAGTTTTTCCGTAACACTATCTACTTTGTTGCACATGCTATGTGGGTGAAATGATGAGAGCATGCCAACTTTTAACCTTTTCAGAGTTCATTTGAAATGCTTTTCAATTTCAGGGTCTTATAGCTCAAAATAATCAGTAAATGGATGAAAATTTAATAGCAAAAAGAATTATCATAAAATAATATAAATAAGTAATTTGAAACAAAATAATATAAATTTTAGTAAAATATATAAGTAGAAACAAAAGAAAATAAAATAAATAAACTTTAATAACATAAATAAAATTTATGAAACTAAAATTATCAAAGTATTTTCTGTTCAGAACATTATAAGCAGCCTCTAAAATTTATGATACTAAAATTATATAAAATTGATGCAACTAAAATTATCAAAGTATTTTCTGTTAAAAATCATTAAAAGCAAAAATAATTTTCATAAAGAACTTTTTTTGTTACAAACTTTAATAGCAAAAAGAATTATCATAAAATAAAATAAATAAGTAATTAGAAACAAAATAAAATAAAATAAATAAGTATTTTGTTGTAAGTAGAAACAAAACAAAAAAATAAAGCAAAAAAGAAAACAAAAAACTGGGAAAAAAATAAAAAAATTGCCACCTACTGGGCCACCACGGCGTGAATACGACTAGAAACCCATCCATGGGCCAGGATTCAGGCCCGCAGAAGGCCTAGTAGGCCCATCAGGCATAGCAGTCACAATTAGGCCCGTAAGCCTGCAATGGAGAGGAGCTAGAGAGGGGTGCAGTAGTGGGGCTTATAAACCACTGCGCGCCCCTCTCAACTAGCAAGGTGGGACTAAACTCCCACCACCACCCCGCTGTGCAAGGCCTTTAGTCCCGGTTGGTGGCACCAACCGAGACTAAAGGAGTGCATTGGTACCGGCTCGTGGCACCAACCGGAACCAATGCCCCCCTTTAGTCCCGGTTGGTGCTACCAACTAGGACTAATGGCCGCCGCTTCCCGCCCTTTGGGCTGCTGAAAAGAGACCTTTGGTCCCGGTTGGTGCCATGAACCGGGACTAATGCTTTGACTATATAAGAAACACTTGTGAATTTTTTTAGTTTT
>NC_041392.1:617808056-617828825 GCF_002162155.2 Triticum dicoccoides
CAACGCTGAGCTCATCGACGCCGTCAGGCTGCTCCACCTCACCATCGCTGCTGTCGTCGCCTCCCCGAGCCTGCGCCGTCCTCGTCGCCGGCATCCCCGAGCTCGCTGTCCTCGTCCCCGTAGCCGCGTGCCTCCCCGAGCCCACCCTCCTCGTCCCTGTCGCCGGGTGCCGCCCCGAGACCGCCGTCCCCGTCATCGCGTGCCGCCCCGAGCCGGCCGTCCTCATCGCCGGACTCCTACCATCGCCTCCCTCCTCGCAGTGAGGCCCCCCTTTCCCATGGTCCCGATCGAGCCTTGATCTCTGCCCCTTGCTCTCTTCCCCTACTACATGGTCGCCGCCAGCCACGATGCATTGAAGAGCAGAAGGAGAGGAGAGGAGAAGGAGTGGAGCAGCACCAACACGTTGTCCAATTTTCTGAAATTTCTGATTTTTTACAGATATGAACAGTGCATATAGAGGGTGTTTGATGAAATGCTAGATGACTTTGGGCATTTTGAAAATTTTAAACTATGGATCAGAATGTTTTTGGTGAAATGGGGTGTGGGTACTGTCATGAAGTTGGAGTAATTTTTCTGGTTGTTAAAGAGTTAGGAAAATTTAGAATATGCTAAATATGTCAAAAATGTTTTTTTGTTCATAGAAAGTTTTTTGTTCATATATAGAAAGTTTTTATATATGACTATGGATATATGAGCAATGATGATCCATGAATGTATGCATTGATATATATGAGAAATGATGTTCATAGAATATTTACCAAGTATATATGTATTTTTGTTCATAGCATTTTTTCCATTTATATATGTATGTGGCTATAGATGGATATATATGAGGAATGGTGATCCATGGAAAAGTTTTATATGTGCAAAAGTTGCATTTTTAGAAAAGTTTTATATATCTAGCTAGGAAAGGAAGAAGAAGAAAAAGAAGGAGAGGAAGAAAGGAGAAGAAGAGGAGAAATAAATAAGAAGAGCAAAAAGAAGAAAAGGAAGAGGAGAATTATAGAGGAGAAGAAGAAAAAATAGAAAATTCTATTTTTTTTTCTTATCCTCTATTCCTTTCTTCTTCTCCTCTTTTTTCTTCTTTTTTTCTTAGATCTTCTCCTCCATTCCTTTCTTCTTCTCCTCTTTTTATTTCTTCTTCGTCTTCTTATTTTTTATCGGGTATGTCGTTGTCGATATACCCCCTCTCGATAACTTTGTTTAGTTTTAGGATTATTTTAGTTTATGTTTAGTTTAGGAAGAAGGAAAAGAAAAAGGAGAAGAAGAGGAGGAGAGGAAGAAGAGGAAAAAAGGAAAAACTATTTTTTTCTTCTTCTCCTTTTCTTCTTCTTTTTTTCTTCGGTCTTCTACTCTTTTTATTTCTTACCCCCCGGCCCTCTCGCTCGACCAAAACTCCCGAGGACACCCAAACCCTAGAAAAAATGATGTCGGTCTCCTACCCCATCCCGCCGCGCCCCTATCCGATCGACAAACTCTCTTGAGGCCGCCCAAATTTACCAAGTTAAAAGAGCGTTGTCGTCGAGGCCACCCCGAATCCTTGAAGCATTGTTGAGGCCACCCCAAACCCTTGAAGCGTTGCCGAGGCCACCCCAAACCCTAGAGAAGCGTCGAGGCCAGGCCACTAATATGATTCCTTATTGTGCTTAGCTAGCTAGTTCAACGTTTGCCACTAATATATACATCTGTCATGTTTGAATAATAATTGCCATGTTGTAAATATTTGCAGAAACTATGGATCCGCACCCCCGAGACGAAGCAAAAGAAGCGGTGTTGGGGGAGATAACCGCACACGGAAGTGATGTCGTCTTGTCGTTTCTCAATGACACATGCACCGATGGTTTGGAAAGACGGGATGAAGAAGCAGGCTATGACGATGATCAAACAATGGAGGAGGAAGGACACCGTGATGACGGCTCCGGTGACCGAATGGAGGGGAAGGACACCATGATGACGGCTCCGGTGACTGAATGGAGGGGGAAGGACACCGTGATGACGGCCCCGGTGACTGAACGGAGGCCGGCCAGGTATATATATTAATTAATTAAGCATGTGCTGACTATAGCTAATTGATGCATTAATTGTTTTTGGTATGTACACATATTAACTCTCTTCTTTTTCTTCTTTTCTAGCCCTCCGGATCAAGCAAAACTTCGGTAACGAGACGAGGCCCGAAGAGAAAGTTGCGCGCGGATGAAAGGTACACGATCATCGAAATTGATCGCACTGGCCAACCGATTGAACCCCTCCGGACCAAGAAAAAAATTTAATGCTCAGTGCGGGGTTCTAGTTAGGGACATGATCCCGATCAGCATCGAGCAATGGTTGAAGCCTAAGGACAAAGACTCTCAGGTGTCTTATGTCAGCGATAGGCAGAAAGCTAATCGTTGGATCGCGCTGCAGAAAACTTTCACCTTCCCGCCAGAGGAGGATCCGGAGAATCCAGTTAAAAGCCAATGATCAAGGCTTATGCTCTTAAGAAGATGGCTGAGCTATTCAGGAGGTGGAAGAATGAGCTGAAATCATCATTTGTCGACCAAGACAAGACTCCAGAATTCATCGGCCGATTTGAGAAGATCAAAGATCAGTGGTGTGATGGCCTGGCTTATTAGGGATGATAGACTACTCATATCAATAAAGAATTCCTTCTTTTCCGAAAGCCCATTCGGACAGAACTCCAAAGTTAAGTGTGCTCAGCTTGGAGTAATTTCAGGATGGGTGACCGACCGGGAAGTTGCTCCCGGGTGCGCACGAGTGAGGACAAAATGCGTAGAAAAGACTAGTATTGATCTGTGGGGCCAGTCTAGATCCCGCCAGGTGTAACGACCACCGACGGGTGTGTTCGGGGCGTTACAATTGGAAAATTGGACCAGACCATTGCAGGACTTGGTTCTTCGGGGTTGGGAGAAAATTGGACCCTGTAATAGGGAAGTGCATTTGGACCAACGAGCAGCTGAACACACCCATCGAGAAGCTTCAGGAGTATATCAAAAAGGCGCAGCAAGGGACGTTCGTTCCGGACAGAGAGAACGACAAGCTCACAGAGGCCCTCGAGAATCCTGAGGACCCCAGACGGACACGAGGCACGCCAGGCTCCCTTTCATGGAAGGCTGGATTTCCCGACGTAGGCTGTTACAAACGTCGGGAGAGGAAGAAGAAAAAGGAGATGACCCAACTATAGGAACTGCATGCAAGGGTACAAGCACTAGAGGAACGAGATGCAGTTCACAGCACGCGACCTGCCGTAGCTACACCCGAAGCTACCCCGCCATCTCAGCGGAGAAGCAGCGTGGCTTCCATGGAGCTGCTTCAGGAGCCTGTCTTCACGGCTCCTGCTAGCTACCCCGTGGACTTAATCACGGAGTCTCAAAATTGTCACCTTATGACGCAATGGATGAAAATGAAAGTCAAGGCGGCTATTGGCTCTGTTGCACATCCTGAACCTGGCGCAACTTTTCACTGCCGGCCGATCCCAGAAGGATATGCTAGCGTGATGGTGGACGAAATAACAGAGGGATTTGAGGAGCTCGAGCTTCACCACCCTACCGGTGAAGGGGAGACTCGGCTAGGTTCTGCTCTGAATACTCCATGCCTATGGCGGAAGGAGCTCATCAACCTTCCGAACTGGACGCCTTCGCCTCCTCCTCCTCCTCCTCTGGCGAGTCAGGGCACTCTGCCTCCTCCTCCGGCGAGTGATCAGGGCACTCAGCCTCCTTCTCCGGCGTGTGGCAGCACTTCGCCTCCTTCTCCGCCTGCACCGGCGCGCCCGAGCAGCCAGCCTACTCCTTCTCCGCCTCGTCGGCAAGGGCGGAAGAGACCCGCCGCCGCTCCGGCTGCTCCGGCGCATCATAGTCACTACAAGAAATATGTCAACTAGTGACCTTCTCTCCGTGCCCTGGAAGAATTGGTCATAGATCTATGACCATTTGAGACCAATTGGTCAAAAGTTGTTCGGGGGGCTCCAAACCCTAAACCATTGCGGCCATTTTGGTCAGAAAGGTCGTAATTTCCTTACATGAAATGGTCATAAAGCAAACAGCGCTAGTCCGCTGCCTTATTTCTAGTTGTTAACGACCAATATAGATGGTCATAGCCTTGTAAATTGTGGTGGGTTGCGATTACTAGGCGCCATCTCATCAATTTTGCCTATGTGTCATGTCCATGTGTCAATTTTTGCCCTAGGTTGTGAAGCAACCTATATTTCTGTTATTCCAAAAATTCCCAAACAATTCTCATAAATTGTTTAGATCATATATTCATCAAATATGTCAAAAACCTTCCTTGCCTAGTTCAAAAATAGTTCAACAATATTCATTTTCCTATTCTGTTCAGAGCAACACTTTGTGAAGGAAGTACCACTTTGGCATGTCCAAATACTATCCATTTTCTATAGTGCTTTTCTATGCCCAAATAACCATCCTCCACCAAATGTCAGCTCAATCCATTCATTATTTTGAGCCCAGCTTCAACATTCGTATTTATGTCCAATGTGGTACTTTGCAAAGCAAGTACCACCTAGGCTCCTCCTTTTGAGCTGAAAATTTGTGAAGGCGGTCTTCTTAGTAACTGATCATCCTCAGCCAAAACTCACGCCCATTAGCCATGTACATTTCCCGTACCGCTAATCAAACTTGGCTGCTAATTCATGTTTGAGCATCGTTCGGTCTCCTCGTGAGAATCTTATGTTGTAATTTTTTTCCTAGCACCTACCTGGGGAGTGCCCAACCCACTAGACATTCCTAGGCCGCCCAGAACACATGGCAATGCCACGGTCATGCGGTGACCACGTGGCGGGCATGCGAGTTTACGCGCTCTAGAGTTGGGGCCCTCGGCCACCGCCCAAACCTCGACGTATCGCCACCAAACCATATATTTATGATTAAATAGGTACTTATGTAACTAGAAATGATTTTTGGAAAAAAATAAATAGCAAACTATGAGGCAGCTGCAGTTCAAATTTGACCCGCTTCCAGCTGAATCGGTGGAAATTTGTCTTTTTCACGAGAGGTGGATCAAAACTTTTTACACCCAACCATTTTGTCAATTGTGCATTAAATATGTCCTACTCCCTCCGTTCCAAATTACTCGTCGTGGTTTTAGTTCAAATTTGAACTAAAACCACGACGAGTAATTTGGAACGGAGGGAGTAGTATTTTAGAAAATTGATTTGGTCCAATTTTGCAATAATTATTTGGGAGGTCCTTCACAAAAAACCTCCATTTGGGCACTCAAAAAATGGAAAATGGTTTTTTTGTCCAAAGAAAATGAAAACTCCCTTAGGCAACATTGTTTGGAATTCCAATATGCACCCTTTTGCACAATATGAGATCATTTGAACAAACTATGCCATGAATATGGCCATAAGATTGATCATTTGGCTTGAAAGCCATGATCTTCATGCATGATAGCTCATTTCTGAGAACACTTTTTTTAAATAATTGCCGTATTACAAGTTTATTATTTTTCCTGGAAACTTGGTCACATATGATGACACGATGCGAAGGTTTTCCAATTTTTTGATTTTTTTGAAATTTTTATGCCCGTTTCAAAATGCGGTCGAAACGGCGGGCTTGACCGTTCCTAGCTAGTGGTTGAATATTGGAAAATCTTTGATGTTTCTCTGATTAAATAGATACTTATCTACCTAGAAATGATTTTTGGAAAAAATAAATAGCAAACTATGAGGCAGCTACAGTTCAAATTTGACCCGCTTCCTCCTAAATCAGCGGAAACTTGTCTTTTTCATGAGAGGTGCATCGAAACTTTTGACACCTAACCATTTGGTCAATTGTGCATTATATATGACCTAGTATTTTAGAAAATTGATTTGGTACAATTTTGCAACAAATATATGGTAAGTCCTTCACAAAAAAACTTATTTTGGGCACTCAAAAAATGGAAAATTATTTTTTCATGCAAAAGAAATAAAAACTCCCTTTGTCAATGTTGTTTGTCAATCTAAGATGTAAACTTGTGCAAAATATGACATCATTTGAACAAATATTTGATAGGTCTTTCATAAAAAAAACTCATTTTGAGCATTGAAAAATAAAATGAAAAATTTGTATGTAATCAATCATGACCAATTTATATGGTCAAAAATCTTTAAATTGTTTGGTGCGCTCTGATTGGTCCATAGGCATATCACGCGGATCATGCCTCAACCACCGTTGGATGCTTCTGGATCTAACGACAGCCCTCACCCCCTCACCCAACCGCAGTCCAACTACCCAAACCCTAACCCGCACCCGCACTCCTCCCTCACCCGCACTGCTCCTCCCTCGGCTCCTCGCCGCCGCCACCTCCTCCCCGTCCCGCAGCAGTGCCCACCGCGTCACCTGCCGACCGCCCTCGCAGGTGGTTGCGTTCGCAGCGACGATGGCGGCATCGTCGTCCCTGGAGGCCACGGTCGGTCGTCTCCCTATCCGCCTCTCTCCCCAACGCCAGACCAGAGAGATCTGCCTTCCTCCAGAACAACCGTGGTCGGTTCCTCGCCGCCGCCGGCCCGCTGCCCCTCCCCCGCGGCGCACTCACATCTCATTTGGGATCTAGGATGGCCGCAGGGATCTGGGATGGCCGCAGCCAGATCTGGGATGGCCGCAGGCACCTCTCCCTCCTCGCAAAGGCTATAGGCTTTGCCGGTATGGGACAGGAGGATTGCTTCCTCACGTTGCTTCTGCTCGGCCATGCGTGAGGAGATGCCATGGACGCCGATGTCAAGCTCCACTGCTTTGACCCCCATCCAGATCCACCCCCTTCTCTCTTCCCCTCTTCGATCTGCCCTTCTTCCATTTCCTTCCCTTAGGCATGCATTTTCTCTTGTTTTTCTTCCTCACACAGGCACCTGCACCACGAACTATATGCAAGGAGAGGAGTGAGGGTGCTCCTGGGAGAAAATGGAAGAACGGGATGCACCTGAGGAGCGAGGGATTGACATCTTGGTTCCTGCTTGACCGTGTTGCCTATGGTATGCCTCTGCTACTTTCCCTCTTTACAATTGCATGCCTCTGTTTGCTGCTAAAACAACAACCTTGGCCACCAATTGTTTGTTGTTTTGTTAAAATCTTTAGATCTGTATGCCTCTATTTTAGTAATTGCTATAGTAATTGGATCAGGTTGAAGTGAAAATGGCGTTGGGGACATCAGTTGGTCATTTGGGTTCTCATTTGAGTCCGTGAAATACCTGATGTATGTAGTGCATATGATATTTTCTAAACTGTATGTGCTGGATAGGTGGTTCTTATGCTGCAAGGTAATCGGGAGGCCCGCTCCTCCCCCGCATATTCCGCATAAGTTAAGATGTTGCCTGCCAAGCCCACATATTATTAAGTGGGATGTACTCTAAACTTATAATCATTTAGTCCGATGTATTGCTAAAACGGTGATTTATTATACAACATGATGGTACTTTTGGATGGTAGTACGTTAATTTATTAGGATGTAATACTAATACACTGATTCATTCGACTACTAGTGTTAGATGGATTTTTAGGTTGGATGGATCACTGTACTGCTGTGCAACTTCCCCTAGCTTCACATTGCAAGCCAGATGATTCTTGTGCCTAGGATACCCACATAACACAGGTTGTTATTTTTGCTTGCTTCCATTCACCATCCGACTCGAGTTTTGCAACATGCAAATTGCATGTACGTCTGTTAGGTCAGCAGCATGCTAATTGCCTGAGCTTGAGTACCACAAATGTGAAGTTTTGACCTTCCTATTGTAATGGTTAGCGTGAAACTAGAAATTGTTTCAAAACCTACATAAAAGTTTCTTGCTTTGACACGTAGTCCTACTAGATGGTACAGTGGCTGTCATCCAGAAAATAAATCTCTTTGGAAAATAAATATTACGAGACTACTCTGAACAATACTACTCCTTCAACTTGTACATACTCCTAGGCTGTTGTTGTACTCTTCTCCTTACCTTCACTTGTATGTGCGTGTGCTGCAGCTCACCCGTGGTCTTGTTTGTCCTGCAGGTTAGTGAGCAGCATCAGGAGGAGGAGCTCAAGCACGACCACCAAGAGGCACCATCGCAGCAGGAGGTAGCATGTCCATCTCCACCTCCCTCTCCCTCTGCTCCCAATCCTTTTTATTAGAATATATTGAGTACATTCTGTCAACTTGTGTGTCGGTAAGAATGAAAACTATTTATCTAAGTTCCTGTTATTATTACCTATATATGACATTGCTACTGGATTGCCTAGCGCCCCTGTTCATGGTGGGCTAAACTTGTGTTTGCTCCTGCTGCTGCGTTTTGATGATCATGAGTGTGATGCATTTTGATGATCTCCTTGTACCAGATAAGTCTGTCGATGAAGCGGCAGCGTCTCCTCTAGAGGGTGACGGTGGCGGCGGTGCCTGTGTGCGGCTTCGACTATAACCTCCTCTCCGGTGAGTCCATCTCCTACCTCTAGCTCCATCTCTAAGTCTCTGTTTGCTGTGCCTTGTGTATTGGAGCCTAAATAGCTTCTGTTAGGGGATAATCTACTGGTTATACCAAGATTTTACATGAAATTTTGTTCTGCTTATTCTGCCAAGGTTGTTTGCAATGGTTATACATATGTTACACAATTTTTGTTGCTGGCTAATCAGCTTTAGAGATGGTAACATGGTGCTACACTCTCAGGATCATCTTATGATACACAATCAATTTTTGATGTGCTCAAATTTTTAATTTTACTGATAAGGAAAGATCCTACCTAGTTTGCTGGCTCTCTCACTTGAGTTGGTTTAACAGTAGTGGCCTCCTGACTTGTAGTTGGGTAGGTGCCTGATGCATGTATCATGTGACATACACAGAATTAACTTTGACATAGTTGCTCTGTTACAGTAGATGGCAAGATGAATAGCTAGTGTCTGTTTAATTCAATCATGCACCTAGTAGTTTAATAGGTACTATTGATTGAATATGAATGTTATTCCTTATACTCAAATGGAACTTCAATCTGTTGTAACTTTGAATCATGCACCTTGCTCGTTTGCTGCTAAGTTTGTCATATGTGCCAATTCAATTCCCAATTTTGATGAATAGCCATATTCTAGATAAGTAGAATGATCTGGTTAATAACAATAATATGTAGAATGATAATATATTGGTGTATCTTTACTTTTTATTTTAAAAGTACTCTGTATTCTATCAGTGACATACCTTTTGTTCTCTTTTGAATGCTCAGATGTTTTGCATCAGCTTGTCATTGCTAAGGGAGAAGCGGGACTTGGAGAAGAAATATTTCCATTAAGCAGATTACATGTTTGGTTGCTGTGAAGTACCAGATAGGCTAGTTCTATTTTTTTCACGATCCTGGAGTATTTCAGCAGCGCCATGCAAATGCAGTAGCGTTAGGTTTCTGATTCACCTGTTGTAAAAACATAGAGTTAGCCGGCATTCAGTCAGTAGTAGCTCAGCCAGCCTCAAATAGTATTGCTGGAATGAATGGTTGTAATAATAACATTGTATGTTGCTTTGAAAATGTGTCGGAACTGGGCCAGGCCCAAGATATCTTGTGGTGTGATGTGTTGTAATGTCAATGGCATAATAATTGTTTTTGGATTGGATCAATTTTTTCGGAACTGGGCTAGGCCCAAGTTATATTGGACAATTATTTTTGAGGAAAAAACATGGGAGGCCCAACAAAGAAATGGCCCAGAAAAATACATGATCAAAAAGAAAATCTGTTGTTAAAAGGGCTACGCAAAGAAATCAATAAGGCTGAATTGTTGGGCCAGACCCATGTAGCTAATAAAAGCACAAGAAAAAATACATTAAAAAGGCCGAATTGTTGGGCTAGGCCCATGTAGAAAACTGAATTGGACCGGGCTGATTCTTGTGCCACATCAGCTTGCCACGCTAGATGCCTACGTGGTCTGGGGAGGCTGATAGTGACCAAAATTTTGGTCGAAGAACCAACGACCTTTTACATAAGGTCGTTAATTTCAGTGTACGACCGCCAGCTTTTGACCTTATGGTTTTGGTCAAAAAAGGGTCGCAAATGAAAAACAATGACCTTTCAGTGGCTAATAGTGAGGGTCACAAGCTGACATATTTCTTGTAGTGAGTCCTCCTCCTCGTAAGCAAGGAAAGAAGATAGTCGCAGCCGCTCCGTCTGCTCTGGCGTCTAGCAGTACATCTAGAGGCGGGCGGCAATACAGATTCGGTCCTTCTCTGAAGACTCCAGAGTGAAGGAAATATGCCCTAGAGGCAATAATAAAGTTATTATTTATTTCCTTATATCATGATAAATGTTTATTATTCATGCTAGAATTGTATTAACCGGAAACATAATACATGTGTGAATACATAAACAAACAGAGTGTCACTAGTATGCCTCTACTTGACTAGCTCGTTGATCAAAGATGGTTATGTTTCCTAACCATAGACATGAGTTGTCATTTGATTAACAGGATCACATCATTAGGAGAATGATGTGATTGACTTGACCCATTCCGTTAGCATAGCACTTGATCGTTTAGTTTGTTGCTATTGCTTTCTTCATGAATTATACATATTCCTATGACTATGAGATTATGCAACTCCCGTTTACCGGAGGAACACTTTGTGTGCTACCAAACGTCACAACGTAACTGGGTGATTATAAAGGTGCTCTACAGGTGTCTCCGAAGGTACTTGTTGGGTTGGTGTATTTCGAGATTAGGATTTGTCACTCCGATTGTCGAAGAGGTATCTCTGGGCCCTCTCGGTAATGCACATCACTTAAGCCTTGCAAGCATTGCAACTAATGAGTTAGTTGCAGGATGATGTATTACGGAACTAGTAAATAGACTTGCCGGTAACGAGATTGAACTAGGTATTGAGATACCGACGATCGAACCTCGGGCAAGTAACATACCAATGACAAAGGGAACAACGTATGATGTTATGCAGTCTGACCGATAAAGATCTTCGTAGAATATGTGGGAGCCAATATGAGCATCTAGGTTCCGCTATTGGTTATTGACCGGAGACGTGTTTCGGTCATGTCTACATTGTTCTCGAACCCGTAGGGTCCGCACGCTTAAGGTTTCGATGACATTTATATTATGAGTTTATATGTTTTGATGTACCAAAGGAGTTCGGTGTCCCGGATGAGATCGGGGACATGACGAGGAGTCTCGAAATGGTCGAGACATAAAGATCGATATATTGGACAACTATATTCGGACTTCGGAAAGGTTCTGAGCGATTCGGGTATTTTTCGGAGTACCAGAGAGTTACGGGAATTCGCCGGGGAGTATATGGGCCTTATTGGGCCATACGGGAATAGAGGAGATAGGCCAAAAGGAAGGAGGCCTGCGCCCCCCCCCCCCCTCTAGTCCGAATTGGACAAGGGGTGCAACCCCCTTTCCCTTCTCCCTCTCCTCCTCTTTCCTTCACTCCTACTCCAACAAGGAAAGGAGGAGTCCTACTCCTGGTGGGAGTAGGACTCCCCCCTTGGCGCGCCCTCCTCCTAGGTCGGCCGCCTCCCTCCCTTGCTCCTTTATATACGGGGGCAGGGGGCACCCCATAGACACAACAATTGATCATTGATCTCTTAGCCGTGTGCGGTGCCCTCCTCCACCATAATCCTCGATAATATTGTAGAGGTGCTTAGGCGAAGCCCTGCGACGGTAGAACATCAAGATCGTCGCCACGCCATCGTGCTGACGGAACTCTTCCCCGACATTCTGCTGGATCGGAGTCCGGGGATCGTCATCGAGCTGAACGTGTGCTAGAACTCGAAGGTGACGTAGTTTCGGTGCTTGATCGGTCGGGCCGTGAAGACGTACGACTACATCAACCGCGTTGTTATAACGCTTCCGCTTTCGGTCTACGAGGGTACGTAGACAACACTCTCCCCTCTCGTTGCTATGCATCACCATGATCTTGCGTGTGCGTATGAAATTTTTGAAATTACTACGTTCCCCAATAGTGGTATTAGAGCCTAGGTTTTATGCGTTGATGTAATATGCACGAGTAGAACACAAGTGAGTTGTGGGCGATATAAGTCATACTTCTTACCAGCATGTCACACTTTGGTTCGGCGGTATTGTTGGATGAAGCGGCCCGGATCGACATTACACGTACGCTTATGCGAGACTGGTTTACCGTTGTGCTATGCACACAGGTGGCTGGCGGGTGTCAGTTTCTCCAACTTTAGTTGAACCGAGTGTGGCTACGCCCGGTCCTTACGAAGGTTAAAACAACATCAACTTGACAAACTGTCGTTGTGGTTTTGATGCGTAGGTAAGAACGGTTCTTGCTCAGCCCGTAGCAGCCATGTAAAACTTGCAACAACAAAGTAGAGGACGTCTAACTTGTTTTTGCAGGGCATGTTGTGATGTGATATGGTCAAGACATGATGCTAAATTTTATTGTATGAGATGATCATGTTTTGTAACCGAGTTATCGGCAACTGGCAGGAGCCATATGGTTGTCGCTTTATTGTATGCAATGCACTTGCGCTGTAATGCTTTACTTTATCACTAAGCGGTAGCGATAGTCGTGGAAGCATAAGATTGGCGAGACGACAACGATGCTACGATGGTGATCAAGGTGTTACGCCGGTGACGATGGTGATCATGACGGTGCTTCGGAGATGGAGATCACAAGCACAAGATGATGATGGCCATATCATATCACTTATATTGATTGCATGTGATGTTTATCTTCTATGCATCTTATCTTGCTTTGATTGACGGTAGCATTATAAGATGATCTCTCACTAAATTTCAAGATAAAAGTGTTCTCCCTGAGTATGCACCGTTGCCAAAGTTCGCCGTGCCCAGACACCACGTGATGATCGGGTGTGATAAGCTCTATGTCCATCTACAACGGGTGCAATCCAGTTTTGCACACGCAGAATACTCAGGTTAAACTTGACGAGCCTAGCATATGCAGATATGGCCTCGGAACACTGAGACCGAAAGGTCGAGCGTGAATCATATAGTAGATATGATCAACATAGTGATGTTCACCATTGAAAACTACTCCATTTCACGTGATGATCGGTTATGGTTTAGTTGATTTGGATCACGTGATCACTTAGAAGATTAGAGGGATGTCTTTCTAAGTGGGAGTTCTTAAGTAATATGATTAATTGAACTTAAATTTATCATGAACTTAGTCCTGGTAGTATTAGCATATCTATGTTGTAGATCAATAGCTCGCGTTTAGCTCCCCTGTTTTATTTTTGATATGTTCCTAGAGAAAATTAAGTTGAAAAATGTTAGTAGCAATTATGCGGATTGGATCCGTGATCTGACGATTATCCTCATTGCTGCACAGAAGAATTATGTCCTTAATGCACCGCTAGGTGACAGACCTATTGCAGGAGTAGATGCAGACGTTATGAACGTTTGGCTAGCTCAATATGATGACTACTTGATAGTTTAGTGCACCATGCTTAAATGGCTTAGAATCGGGACTTCAAAGATGTTTTGAACGTCATGGATCATATGGATGTTCCAGGAGTTGAAGTTAATATTTCAAGCAAATACCCGAGTTGAGAGATATGAAGTCTCCAACAAGTTCTATAGCTAAAAGATGGAGGAGAATAGCTCAAGCAGTAAGCATGTGTTCAGATTGTCTGGGTACTACAATCGCTTGAATCAAGTGGGAGTTAATCTTCCAGATAAAATAGTGATTGACAGAATTCTCTAGTCACCATCACCAAGTTAGTAGAACTTCGTAATGAACCATAGTATGTAAGGGATGATGAAAACGATTCCCGAGCTTTTCATGATGATGAAATCAATGAAGGTAGAAATCAATAAAGAGCATCAAGTGTTGATGATTAACAAGACCACTAGTTTCAAGAAAAGGGCAAAGGGAAAGAAAAGGGAACTTCAAGAAGAATGACAAGCAAGTTGCTGCTCAAGTGAAGAAGCCCAAGTCTGGTCCTAAGCCTGAGACTAAGTGCTTCTACTACAAAGGGACTGGTCGCTGGAAGTGGAACTGCCCCAAGTATTTGGCGGATAAGAAGGATGGCAAAGTGAACAAAGGTATATTTGATATACAGATTATTGATGTGTATTTTACTAGTGTTCGTAGCAACCCCTCGGTATTTGATACTGGTTCAGTTGCTAAGAGTAGTAACTCGAAACGGGAGTTGCAGAATGGACAGAGACTAGTTAAGGGTGAAGTGACGATGTGTGTTGGAAATGGTTCCAAGATTGATATAATCATCATCGCACACTCCCTATACTTTCGGGATTAGTGTTGAACCTAAATAAGTGTTATTTGGTGTTTGCGTTGAGCATGAATATGATTTGATCATGTTTATTGCAATACGATTATTCATTTAAGTAAGAGAATAAATTGTTGTTCTACTTACATGAATAAAACCTTCTATGGTCATACACCCGATGAAAATGGTTTGTTGGATCTCGATTGTGGTGATACACATTCTCATAATATTGAAGCCAAAAGATGCAAAGTTAATAATGATAGTGCAACTTATTTGTGGCACTACCATTTAGGTCATATTGGTGTAAAGCGCATGAAGAAAATCCATGCTGATGGGATTTTGGAATCACTTGATTATGAATCAGTTGATGCTTGCGAACCGTGCCTCATGGGCAAGATGACTAAGACTTCGTTCTCCGGAACAGTGGAGCAAGCAACTGACTTATTGGAAATAATACATACTGAAGTATGCAATCCGATGAATGTTGAGGCTCGCGGCGGGTATCATTATTTTCTGACCTTCATAGATGATTTGAGCAGATATGGGTATATCTACTTGATGAAACATAAGTCTGAAACATTTGAAAAGTTCAAAAACTTCAGAGTGAAGTGGAAAATCATCGTGACAAGAAAATAAAGTTGCTACGATCTGATCGCAGAGACAAATATTTGAGTTACGAGTTTGGTCTTCAATTAAAACAATGTGGAATAGTTTCACAAAATCGTGCCACCTGGAACACCACAGCATAATGGTGTGTCTGAACGTCATAACCGTACTATTATTGGATATAGTGCAATCTATGATGTTTCTTACCAATTAACCACTATAGTTTTGAGGTTATGCATTAGAAACAGCTACATTCACGTTAAATAGGGCACCATCTAAATCCGTTGAGACGACACCGTATGAACTATGGTTTGGCAAGAAACCTAAGTTGTCGTTTCTTAAATTTTGTGGTTGCAATGCTTATGTGAAAAAGTTTCAACCTGATAAGCTCAAACCCAAATCAGAGAAGTGCGTCTTCATAGGATACCCAAAAGAAAATGTTGGGTACACCTTCTATCACAGATCCGAAGGCAAGATATTCATTGCTGAGAATGGATCCTTTCTAGAGAAGGAGTTTCTCTCGAAAGAAGTGAGTGGGAGAAAAGTAGAACTTGATGAGGTAACTGTACCTGCTCCCTTATTGGAAAGTAGTTCATCACAGAATCTGTTCCTGTGACTACTACACCAATTAGTGAGGAAGCTAATGATGATGATCATGTAACTTCAGATCAAGTTACTATCGAACCACGTAGGTAAACCAGAGTGAGATCCGCACCAGAGTGATACAGTAATCCTGTTCTGGAGGTCATGTTACTTGACCATGACGAACCTACGAACTATGAGTAAGCGAAGCGATGATGAGCCCAGATTCCGCGAAATGGCTTGAGGCCATGGAATCTGAGATGAGATCCATGTATGAGAACAAAGTATGGACTTTGATTGACTTGCCCATTGATCGGTGAGCCATTGAGATTAAATGGATCTTCAAGAGGAAGACGGACGCTGGTAGTAGTGTTACTATCTACAAAGCTAGAATTGTCGCAAAAAGGTTTTCGACAAGTTTAAGGTGTTGACTACGATGAGAGTTTCTCACTCGTATCTATGCTTAAGCCTGTCCGAATCATGTTACCAATTGCCGCATTTTATGAAATCTGGCAAATGGATAAACAAAACTACATTCCTTAATGGATTTATTAAAGAAGAGTTGTATATGATGCAACCAGAAGGTTTTTTCAATCCTAAAGGTACTAACAAAATATGCAAGCTCCAGCGATCCATCTATGGACTGGTGCAAGCATCTCGGAGTTGGAATATACGCTTTGATAAGTTGATCAAAGTATATAGTTTTATGCAGACTTGCGATGAAGCCTGTATTTACAAGAAAGTGAGTGGGAGCATTACAGCATTTCTGATAAGTATATGTGAATGACATATTGTTGATCGGAGATAATGTAGAATTATTCTGCAAAGCATAAAGGAATGTTTGAAAGGAGTTTTTCAAAGAAAGACCTCGGTGAAGCTGCTTACATATTGAGCATCAAGATCTATAGAGATAGATCAAGACGCTTGATAAGTTTTTCAATGAGTACATACCTTGACAAGATTTTGAAGTAGTTCAAAATGGAACAGTCAAAAAGGAGTTCTTGCCTGAGTTACAAGGTGTGAAGTTGAGTAAGACTCAAAACCCGACCACGATAGAAGATAGAGAGAGAATGAAAGTCATTCCCTATGCATCGGCCATAGGTTCTATAAAGTATGCCATGCTGTGTACCAGACCTATTGTATACCCTGCCTTGAGTTTGGCAAGGGAGTACAATAGTGATCTAGGAGTAGATCACTGGACATTGGTCAAAATGATCCTTATTGGAATAAGGATATGTTTCTCGATTATGGAGGTGACAAAAGGTTCGTCATAAAGGGTTACGTCGATGCAAGTTTTGACACTGATCCAGATGACTCTAAGTCTCAATCTGGATACATATTGAAAGTGGGAGCAATTAGCTAGAGTAGCTCCATGCAGAGCATTGTTGACATAGAAATTTGCAAAATACGTACGGATCTGAATGTGGCAGACCCATTGACTAAGCTTCTCTCACAAGCAAAACATGATCACACCTTAGTACTCTTTGGGTGTTAATCACATAGCGATGTGAACTAGATTATTGACTCTAGTAAACCCTTTGGGTGTTGGTCACATGTCGATGTGAACTATGGGTGTTAATCACATGGTAATGTGAACTATTGGTATTAAATCACATGGTGATGTGAACTAGATTATTGACTCTAGTGCAAGTGGGAGACTGAAGGAAATATGCCCTAGAGGCAATAATAAAGTTATTATTTATTTCCTTATATCATGATAAATGTTTATTATTCATGCTAGAATTGTATTAACCGGAAACATAATACATGTGTGAATACATAAACAAACAGAGTGTCACTAGTATGCCTCTACTTGACTAGCTCGTTGATCAAAGATGGTTATGTTTCCTAACCATAGACATGAGTTGTCATTTGATTAACGGGATCACATCATTAGGAGAATGATGTGATTGACTTGACCCATTCCGTTAGCATAGCACTTGATCGTTTAGTTTGTTACTATTGCTTTCTTCATGACTTATACATATTCCTATGACTATGAGATTATGCAACTCTCGTTTACCGGAGGAACACTCTGTGTGCTACCAAACGTCACAACGTAACTGGGTGATTATAAAGGTGCTCTACAAGTGTCTCCGAAGGTACTTGTTGGGTTGGCGTATTTCGAGATTAGGATTTGTCACTCCGATTGTCGGAGAGGTATCTCTGGGCCCTCTCGGTAATGCACATCACTTAAGCCTTGCAAGCATTGCAACTAATGAGTTAGTTGCAGGATGATGTATTACGGAACGAGTAAAGAGACTTGCCGGTAACGAGATTGAACTAGGTATTGAGATACCGACGATCGAATCTTGGGCAAGTAACATACCGATGACAAAGGGAAGAACGTATGTTGTTATGCGGTCTGACCGATAAATATCTTCGTAGAATATGTGGGAGCCAATATGAGCATCCAGGTTCCGCTATTGGTTATTGACCGGAGACGTGTCTCGGTCATGTCTACATTGTTCTCGAACCCGTAGGGTCCGCACGCTTAAGGTTTCGATGACAGTTATATTATGAGTTTATATGTTTTGATGTACCAAAGGAGTTCGGAGTCCCGGATGAGATCAGGGACATGACGAGGAGTCTCGAAATGGTCGAGATGTAAAGATCGATATATTGGACGACTATATTCGGACTTCGGAAAGGTTCTGAGTGATTCGGGTATTTTTCAGAGTACTGGAGAGTTACGGAAATTCGCCGGGGAGTATATGGGCCTTATTGGGCCATACGGGAATAGAGGAGATAGGCCAAAAGGAAGGAGGCCTGCGCCCCCCCCCCTCTGGTCCGAATTGGACAAGGGGTGCAGCCCCCTTTCCCTTCTCCCTCTCCTCCTCTTTCCTTCACTCCTACTCCAACAAGGAAAGGAGGAGTCCTACTCCCACCGGGAGTAGGACTCCCCCCTTGGCGCGCCCTCCTCCTAGGCCGGCCGCCTCCCTCCCTTGCTCCTTTATATATGGGGCAGGGGGCACCCCATAGACACAACAATTGATCATTGATCTCTTAGCCGTGTGCGGTGCCCCCCTCCACCAGAATGACGGTAGAACATCAAGATCGTCACCACGCCGTCATGCTGACGGAACTCTTCGCCGACATTCTGCTGGATCGGAGTCCGGGGATCGTCATCGATCTGAACGTGTGCTAGAACTCGGAGGTGCCGTAGTTTCGGTGCTTGATCGGTCGGGCCGTGAAGACGTACGACTACATCAACCGCGGTGTTATAACGCTTCTGCTTCCATTCTACGAGGGTACGTAGACAACACTCTCCCTTCTTGTTGCTATGCATCACCATGATCTTGCGTGTGCGTAGGAAATTTTTGAAATTACTACGTTCCCCAACACAGAGAAGTTACCATACGAGATGACCCCAGAGAAAACGAGAAGATCGTGCGAGATGAAGTGAGAAACTTCTTTGAAGGGGTGAAAGCAAAGAAACATCCACCTCCGGAGGAGAAGGTAGATCCGGTGAAAGCGAAGTGCACTCTGGAAGCCCTGAAGAAACCACCAAAGTCTCCGCCGAAAGGCAACTATGAGCGCATTATTGAAAGGTTATTTATCGAAGCGGAGCGGTCGGAAGTACTGTCAGTGATCAAAGGTTAGCGGAACTACGAGCTGGGAAAAAAATTCCCAGCTAGGCGAACAAGCTAACCAATCGTTCCCCCCGCTCAAGGTGTCTAGCGATATCGTCGCTAACGATTCGAGGATGGTGATCGGTTATAACAATCTTGATGATTACCTGCCCGACGATGTACATTATGAATTCTTGAAGGTGGAAGAACGCAAATACGAGTACGGGAAGCCTCTAGTCAAAGATGAAAGGTCTCTAACAACGATGATGCGAAGATTCCATGATTGGTACATGAAAACCTGCAGAGAGTCTGGGGGGGAGGAATACTTTGACGCTGAGAGTTAAAGAGGAGCATGATCTCGTTGGAACTGATCTGTTGAATGTTCCATTTGAGGAGTTCTTCCAGTTTTTCAATCAGAGGGCCCTCGATAAATTAACGGTCACTTGTTACTGTCTATAATTACTACTTCTGTCATTAAGTCTCTATATATAGGTCAGCTCTTTCATTGCATGCATTTATAATTATCCTCACTATATTATGTGGATTGAAGATCGCCGAACTGAAGAAAAGACAAATCGGTGATATTGGGTTCATTAACCCAAATATCATAGATGCATATTCGGTTGAATTTCAGAAAAAAGATACCAAGGCCAACTTGCTACGATCGTTGGTATTAAATCAAAACAAAGGTATAATACTCTTTCCTTACAACTTCCAGTGAGTGTTACTTTCTTGTGCATATTCGGTTTCCCTTATTAGTCGAGGTTATAGTAATGTAATTGATGAGTTATGCATGTGTGCGTAGGTTCCACTATATTCTCCTAGAGATTAAGCTTGAGCAGGGACTAGTAACCGTCTTAGACTCGAGACGAAAAGATCCCAAGGAGTATGCGGACATGACTGAAATTCTTGAGAAGTAAGTTAAATCGATCATTATCGCACCATATTGACAACTTTGTTCACTTCCTGATATCAAGTAATTGTTTTCTTTGTCTGGCAGGGTTTTGAAAAAATTCACCTCAAAAGCTCCGGGACTTCTGAAGAAGCTGGAATTTAAACACCCAAAAGTAAGTACTACTAGCATGTTCCGCGCATCTCCTAGTGATTCAAGTGCTAGTTTCATCAATACCATTTTAGCATGCTTGCTTATCAGTTTGATTGACCTCTATTTCTTGTAAAGTGGTTGTGGCAGGAAGCCGGGAATAATTACTGTGGATACTACATTTGCGAGTCCATCCGCCACACGACCCGTGAGCGGGGCTACACTAAAAAATAATATGAAGTGTGTAAGCAATAATATTCAGAACTTAACTTTATTTACCATCTTTTGTGTTGAGTTTCATTCATTCATATATATGTATTGACCCCCTTCTTCAAATTAGATGTTTCGGATGCGGGATGAACTCCTAGCACCAGATCGCATGCGAGGAATTCAAGAGGGATTGGCGGCATTCTTTCTTGACCACGTGATCGATAAAGACGGAGAATATTATGTGGACCCTGTGTTCATATATAATTAGGGGATTATATTGTAAGAGATCTTATATTGTATATATGTAGCCAGTAGCGTCGGATAGCTATACGAAAACTTGTTGTTCGACCAATCTCTCAGAGAAGGAGAGGTCGATATTACTTCTCTCCGTATGCATATGTTCATGACGATCTTCTGTTTCCTTCATTTTTGCTTACTAGCTAGCGTGCCGAGTGCTCTCTACACGTATAGTACATAGTGTCGACCAAGCACGGAGATAAGAGAGGACACTTCTCTCTATTAATTAATTAGCTACCTAACACAATATATGAAACACCTTAATTAACCATACAAAACCCCCAAATCCCCC
>NC_041392.1:617829109-617840562 GCF_002162155.2 Triticum dicoccoides
CCCTTCAGAAAAAAAACAAAAAACCTAGCCCCTGAACAACTGACGCGTGGATGCATATTGGTCCTGATTGATGCCACCAACTGGGACCAAAGGGCCTCCTGCATGGGCTCGCCGCACCGGCTACGTGGAGGCCCATCTGTCCTGGTTCGTGTAAGAACCGGGACTAAAGGCCAAGGGCATTAGTAACGACCTTTTAGTCCCGGTTCCCAAATCGGGACGAAAGGCCCTTACGAACCGGGACAAATGGCCCTTTTTCTACTAGTGCGTCTTGTTTTGTCATGTGCACATAAAAATGTGGGCTTATCTCTACACAGAAATTAAACGTTCTACATTGTATTTAGTGCAAAGAAACTATTCATAAAATGTAAATTTGTGTGAAAAATGAGTATCAATTTAACATAGAGTTATTTCTTAGATAAATAAAGCATGCTATTTTTTTTATCCTAGTAGAAAAGAAGTTCATATCAGTCCTATGTACCAAGAATTTTTCTAATTGTCACTTGATCTCTTCTCTAGGATACGTCATCTTTCCTAAGAAAGATTGAGCAAACCCATATGATACAATCATTATCATCATGGAATGGAAAGATAGCTGATCTGTCAAATACTCAGTGAGGATTGCTCATGTTTGTACACTAGCATAACTAGGGAAAAGGGGCAAGTTTAATTCAGTAAACCCTGTGAGTATCCAAATGCATAATCAATCCAAAATCACTCTGTACATAGTTTAGCTCAATAGTTCCTCCAACCAGCAGTGTATCTAATCAAATATTCAGCAAGACCGCCACACCGAGATTTCAGCGGCCACGCTAAGATTTTGATTCACAACCATACCTAGCACACAATCAAGTTGCAGCATAGTGGAAGGGGCATTTAGGGTTGGAGTGGTGATGAGCCAAGTTGAGAGTGCAATTAGAAGAGAGAGAAAAAAGGGTCACCTGGCCATTGGAGTTGCCGCTCCATTCGTCCTCAGAGTCAGTCCGAGCCGGAGATGGAACTGAAAGAAGGGCGAGGTCCAGTGTCACGTCTCCACTACCGTCAGGTTCAGTAGCGTCCACGGACAGCTTACAGGTGGTCCCTGTGTTCCATTTTCCAGCTGGCGCTGTGCTGGTGTGGCTGCCAAGTGGGCCTGAGCGCACTGTGCGGCTGCGGATGCTGTTTAAATACTGATACAGTACACTGCAAAGGCTACTCCTTTCGATCCATAATAAGTGTCGTGGTTTTTGTTCAGAACTGATGAAATGAATGGAGTTCAGGCACCAGTTCCTGTGGTGTTTGCAGCCGTCACTACTGCACCACCCTCACCTATTGCGCAGCCACCAGTTCGCAATCTTTCACCGGGCGCCGGAACAATGTTTTCTGTTCGCAAACCAACGTCGGTAACAATGTTTTACGTAATCCAAATGTTCCCTTGTTGATGCTTGTCCCGGTTCTGCCTCTGGTTCTTACATTGTTTTACAACCAGGCTTATGTAAGTAAGCTGGGTCCATAACAACGTTTTCGTCAAAATGTTTTCTGTTCGCAAGCCAAGGTCGGTAACAATGTTTCCTGTTCGCAATGCAAGGTCAGTAACAATGTTTTCTGTTCGCAATGCAAGATCGGTAACAATGTTTTCCTTAACAATGTTCCCCTGATAATGCACGGTCGTGAACCATGTTGTTCCTTTAGCTGGGCCATGGATGGTGACAACAAGATCCCTAACAATGTCTTTCGGGTAGCTGATGGTGGACGTAGGAAACTCCAATTAGGAAATCGTAATTTTCTTTTTTCTGCCAGGCGCCGACTCCGCGTCAGGAGTTCAGGCACACGCGCGAGCAGGTCCCAGAGCAGCGTCGGAAGTTTGCAACGGCACCACGAGATCAAGATCAGTACGTCAAGCCGCTTAAGCATAATTTCCCTCGTTTCACGCATGAAAATCCTAATTTCTAGATGGATTGGCGTTTACTTACTTTAAGATGAACCAAACTCCACTCAAGCAGTGGGCCTCGATGGCGACGCTGTACTCAGATGGCCACGCTGCCACTGGTGGCAGGATTTCAAACGCCGTTGTCGTTCTTGGGATTGGAATGAATTTACTGCTGAAGCAACAGGGATCTATCACGGAGTACAATTCTGCTTTCGAAACAGCCATGTATCATCTGATTGCATTGGACCCTTCGCTGAACTCCAATTTTTTCATTTCCTAATTGCTAGTGGGACTCAAGGATGAGATTCGAGCTGCAGTTCGCTTACAAGCTCCAACCAATGTCACTAGAGCAGTGTGTTTGGCGAAGATTCGGGAAGAAGAGCTGGAGTTACAGAGACCTAGGCCACGGTTTCAGAGTCAAGTTCCTCAGCAAACGAGTTCAGCTGCAGTTCCCCTGGTACCTCAACTCAAGGCTTGAAGAAAGCCACCGATGATTTTGGGCGTGAGAGGCAATTGCATGATTTCAGGCGTGCCAATGGGCTTTGCTAGCGCTGTGGTGATAAATACAGCAAGGAACATCAACGTAAAAAAACCAACGTAGCTTTTGACAATTCAGTTGGGAGAAGATGGAGAAATCTTAACTGAATATGCAGTACAGGCCTTAGAGCTGTTGACTGAACCTGAAACACTGGAGTGATGTCAACTTTCCAGTCATGCAGTCTCTGGAGCTGATAACAATGAAACCATTTGTATTGGAGCATTGGTTGCCAATCAAGTTATGCTGGCTCTTATTGATTCTGGAAGTAGTCACAGTTTTGTGTATGTAAACTTTGCTAGTCGTGCCTCTTTGGCTCTTCTGTCAGCTCCTTCAGTTGAAGTGACAGTTGCCAATGGTCAAGTGATGCATTCTCATTATCAGGTGCAGAGTGTGAGTTGGTGGGCAGAAGGCCATACTTTTAATACTCCGATGAGAATTTTGCAATTAGGAGCTTATGATGCAGTGCTAGGTGTGGATTGGCTGAAAGGCCACAACCCAATGACGTGTGATTGGATTTGTACATCCATACAATCTGCAAAAAAGTGGGGAGGTTATTACTCTGCAAGGTGTTTAGTCTTCACAGGAGGTGAAATTGCAGGCCATTTCTGTTGAGCAGTTAGATCGTGCATTGGCTGGTAATGGTATTTGGGCAATGGCTGTCATTGATCCTTCCACTGTAAAGACAAAAACAGCCATGTTTCCACTGCAGAGGAACTCGCTGCTGTTCTGAATGAGTTCCAAGATGTGCTACACCTATTGGATTGCCTCCTCATCGAGTGTACGATCATGCCATTACATTAGAAACAGGGCACAACCCTCCTAACTCTCGACTGTATCGATACTCACCTCAGCAAAAGGACGAGATCGAGCGCCAAGTCGCTTAAATGATTGCAGCAGGTACAGTTCAGGCTAGTATGAGTCCATATAAAGGAAGGATGGTAGCTGGCGTTTCTGCGTGGATTACAGACGCTTGAATGATGTCACTGTCAAAAATAAGTTCCCACTTCCCATTGTGGATGAATTAGTGGACAAATTGGCGGGTCAAAAAAAATTCTCCAATCTTGTTCTCCAAGCAGGTTATCACCAAATTCGCATGAAAGGAACTGACGAAGAAAAGACTGCCTTCAATACTCACTCATGGCATTTTCAGTTTCATGTCATGCCTTTTGGTTTGACCAACGTACCAGCCACGTTTCAGTGTCTAATGAACATCATATTTGCACCTCAATTCACAACTGTTTTATCATTTTCCTTGATGGCATATTGGTATACAGTCGCACTTGCGAGTCGCGTCCGAGCCGAAGATGGAATTGAAAGAAGGGCGAGGTCCAAGGTCCAAGGAGTCGTTTCCTCCGGAAGCACCAGCGGACGACGACCAGGGGGTCAGGTGGTGACAAGCTCTGGAGCAGGGATGACCGCTGCAGGTTGCTGAAGTCGGCAGGGAGCTCGAGCGAGGGAAGTGGGATGTGGTGTGTGTGGGAGAAGAGATGAGAGAGGGACCGGTGGAGGAGTGAATAGCCTGCCACTCTTTCTCTCTGCCTTCATCTCGTCTCTATGGAAGAACGAAGAAAAGGAAAGAGCGAGAGGTTGGTGGTGGATAGCGGGCCCCGCTCTAAATATTTAGGCAAACTTCAGCGGTAAATCCCGGGAGCAGTAAAAAAACAAAAAATCCAAAGCTTAGGCGCTTTTGTGTGTGTACAACGAGAGCAACTAGTTGACTAGGGCTCATTTGGGAGCCTCACAACTATCAGCGTCACTTGATGCGCTCTCAACCGCCCGCCATGTGTCGTGCTCTGGGCGTTTCCTTCGAATTTTGTTTTATTTCATTTTTCGCACGTGTTTTCGGTTTTATAAACTTTTTTCGGGTTTAACGGGTCTTCTTTAACTTTTGGACCAAAAGAAATTTCAGGGAAATTTTTTTGCGTGAAAAGATGCATTTTTTTCATTCGCGAGAGTCACGATTTTGCTTTCGCGAGAGACATGATTTTGCTTTCGGGAGAGTCACGGCCGTGCCTCTCGGAAACGGGAAAAAAATACATTCTTTATTTTTTTCTTCCGCGAGAGTCACGGTTTTGTTTCCATGAGCGCACGGTTGTGCTTTTGTGAGAGTCACGGCCGTGCCACTCTGAAGCGAAAAAAAATGCATTTTTTTTCTTCCGCGAGAGTCACGGTTGTGCTTTCGGGAGAGGCACGGCTGTGCCTCTCGGAAACGAAAAAAACACGTGTTTTCTTTTTTTCTTCACGAGAGGCACGATTTTGCTTCCGCGAGAGGCATGGTTATGCTTTCGCGAGAGGCACGGCCGTGCCTCCTCGGAAATGGGAAAAAAATTTCTCTTTTAGTTTTCTTCCGCGAAAGGCACGGTTTTGCTTTCGCGAGAGGCACGGTTGTTATTTCACGAGAGGAACGGGCGTGCCTCTTTTGGAAAGGGAAAAAACCCATGCTTTCGGTTCGGTTTTTTTGTCTGATTTTTCGTGATTTTTTTTCTGTCAAAACCTATCAACATGAGATCTAGTTTTGAAGATCCCGATGCAAGAAATTCAACTGTGAAAACGATTCAAGATTTGGACGCACGGTTTAAAAAACAAAACATTTTGAATAAACGGATCTAGAAAACAGGGAAAACTCTTAGGTTGCAACAAGTGACGCTCATGCAGTGCGCCACTTGTCGTAACCTGAAAAGGCGGGAGTGATTTTTTGCAATGAGTACTCTTCAATTAGTGATTTCAGTGTATAACACTAGAATATTACGATTGTCAAGCAATGCAACTAATCTATATCTATACCTATACCCCCTATACCCCTATTAATAAGAACTAGCACATATGTCTGTCCGTTGCAACAGGAGAGATAATATGAAACATGAACATTTTTTGAAATTTACAAACTTTTTGGAAAACATGAAACTTTTATAAAATCACTAATATTTTTTCAATTGATGATTTAAAGAAAACAGGATCATATTTTCAACATTCAGAACAATTTTAGAAAATGGGTTTTTCAAACGCGAACAATATTTTTCAATTTGTGAATATTTAAGTAAAACATGAATATTTTTCGAATTTTGCACATTTTTAAAATATAATTGTTTTATTAAATCTCAAGCAAATTTAGAAAAAACTATAATTTTTCAAATTTTGAACAACTTATGGAGCAAGAAAAATAAAATTCGAAAGAGTAATTCAAAAAAGTATTTGTTTCAAATTTCTGAAAAGTTTTCGGAAATTGAACCAAAATAGAATTTCTGAAAATTTTGTATTTACAAAAAAATCAATGGGAAAAAGAAAAAATAAACAGGAAATAAGTAAAGAAAGAAATAAAATGGGCCGGCCCAGTCTTGGGGGCCTATGAGAAGCCACGACTATATGGCGCACAGAGCGGCAAATAGTATTTTCCCACTACGTGGGTACTAAATTAAGTGGGCCGGTTTCACTGGGCCAGAGCGCACGTGACACAGATACGAAATTCTGGACAAACCATTACTCTTTTCTAAGAGACGGACGCAAAAAAATTTAGTACCATATCAAATAAAAACAATCTTTTCGGTGGTGAACGGATGAAAAAATTGAAAAAATATACCTTATTTTATTAGTAGGGGTATAGATGTAGATATATAGATACAGAAGATACGTTTCTTCAAATTTTCATCCGTTCACCATTGAAAAGATTCTTTTTTATCCGAGGTGATACTAAATTTTTGTGGTTCTATCCACTAGAAACTATAATAGATTTGTCCAGAATACCGTAATTTGGCCGCACGCGCTCCGGTCCAATGAATCCAGCTCATTTATTATTGCTCGTGTAGTTGAGAAGACTTATTTGTCGCATAGAGCGCTAAATAGTTGAAGCTTCCCAATGGGCGCCTAAGACTGGGCCGGCCCATTTTCTCTATTTCGCTGTTCTATTTCTATTATTATTTTTTTTTCTCTTTTATATTTCTTTTTCATTCTTTATTTTTATTTTTTCTATGAAGTACAAATTTACAAAAATATTCAGAATTTTAGTATTCGTACAAAAATTCAATAAATGGCTAGAATTCCAAAACTTTGTTCCTGGATTGAAAAATGTCCGAAACTTTAGAAACCAACATTCAAAAAATGTTTGTGATTTTCAAAAAATCTCCCTTTTTCTATAGAAAATGCATTTGCTAAAATGTTCTTGTTTTAGTGAAATGTTCACAAATCCAAATTAATATTTGCGTCTAAGAAAACATTTTCGAGTTTTTTGAAGGTTCCACCTTTAAAAATATTCAAAAATATAAAAAATATTTTTTTTGTAAAATTCTCATGTTTTCAAAATATTTTTTGACTGGTATATTTTCAATATATTGTTTGTGAATTTCAAAAATTATTCATGTTTTCAAAATATTTTTTGACTGGTATGTTTTCAATATATTGTTTGTGAATTTCAAAAATTATTCATGTTTTCAAAATATTTTTTGACTGGGAAGTTTTCAATATATTGTTTGTGAATTTCAAAAATTATTCATGTTTCTAATTTTGTTTGTGTTTTTCCAAAAATATTGGAATTTAAAAACATGTTCTCATTTTTGAAAATTGTTCAGGATTTAAAAAATTGTTTATGTTTCCAAGAGTATTCGCCAATTCATATTATTTTGAATGTTAAAAAAAAATCTAATATGACGCTATGGTATTTTCTTAAATATTTGTGCTGGCCATTGATTTGCGATGCACGTTCGTTCTATGTTGGTTGACTATAAATGAAAGAAATTGTAGGCACGTGCCAATAAAAGAGAATATGTTGTTTGGCTTCAATTAGAGCAAAATTATGGGCACCCGAGCACTAATATAATCAAAGAGAATAAACCCTAAAATAGAAGGGACATTCATGCTTGATTATACTAATGAAACGGGATTTATGTATTGCGATTAATAATCCGCCCGGTTATGCCATTGTAGGATAGAGTGGTCGAAGCAACCGTGTCCTGAAGGTCGCCGCACAACAACCAAATGAGGAGGCTGGCAGAACCTCGAAATGGAGGCGGACCTGGAGGAAAAAAGGCATGAGTTGGGTGCTCGCCACCACGTCGACCAACCCCACCACTATCACGATTTCGCATGCAAAAAATGTCCAGCGAGAAGACCATAACTCCTTGGTCTGTCGCCTAGCATTATGGAGACCCTTTGTTGGATGAGACCTCAATTATCTTTCCCGTTGCTTCTTGCAAAACAAATCTCTCCCGTTGCAACGCACGGGCAAATATCAAAATGATGATTGTATCACTCCTGGGAAGAACATGCCATAATTTGGCTATGTAGTGCCAGATCAATTGGGTGCCGTAAGTAACAAACGGTAGGTAAAACAGAATAGAATTCATCAGCTCACATCTCAATTTCAACCATTGACCTCATTGATTGAATATTTGTGTTATTTTCGTGTTGCATATATGTACGTAACACTATGCTAACCTGATGAGTAGGATTAACAATGGTAATTAGTGGGCTAATCACCACATGCTACCTCATTGATTGAATATTTGTGTTATTTTCCTACAAATAAAATGACTATCATAGAAAAAAATCCTAAGGATCCAAATCCTCCAACAATCCTATGAAATTCCTTTGTATCGAAGGAGCACCGAAGGTAGTAAATAGACTAGTGCCAAGTTACTCCTCACTATGACTAGTCTGTAATGTCCCATGTGAAAATTATTCGGGGTAGTAGTTGCTTTGCATGCCTCTAATTAAAGAGCGCTTATAGCCAGTAGTTTTTGGCTTCATTGGGTGGATGGAAACCTACATGGACTTTTGTGTTGCATGTGTTGCAACAGTCCATCAAGGGCCTTGTTTGATTGGAGAAGTTGCAACCATTGGAACAATGTGTCCTTTGGAAGACATCGTGCACTATAAATAGGCATGCATGTGAACATCATTGGACATTTGGATTCTATTTAAGATAGCTTACCACATATGCCATGTGACACTATAATTAGAGCCAATGCATTAGCATATATAAGGAGGGGGAACGCTGCATGAAGGGAGCATGAGCACATCTATACATGAGAGTTAGCGTATGCATGGTGCAGATGGTAGTATTGTTCTCTAATCATAAGAGAAACACTATAGAAGAAGGAAGAGAAAAGAGAATACTTTACTACGACAATTCTACGCCGGTGATTTCCAGATTCCACATGGATAATAGAGGCACCAAGGTATGTAAGCCAAAGGGGTCAAATGATTGAATCCACTCGATGTCTAAATGATCTTGGATAAAAGTTTCCACATGATAGTTTTTTCTTTCTTACAACTGGTAGTAGAGCCTGGATATTAGCACTTTTGATTCACCACAAAAGTTGTGTTTCTTTTATCTCGTTTTGTCTCCAAATTTTAGTTCTTCCCGTTGGTTTGCTTGAGATAGAAGTTTCTTATTTGGCTATTGGAGAAACATCACACTAATTGAAAATTAGCTAGTGCAAGGAAGTTGCGTTATGTGTGTAGTCTTGTGTAACATGGTCAAGAAAGGGGCCTACTTTACCATGAAGTAAACTTATGAACATGAGATTTGTAGCATCAACGGTTCAGGAACTTATCAAATTGTACATGATTGCACTATTATGCATCCTATTTGATCTTGGGATTTCTGCATTGTGTTGAAGGTATAGATAGATTTGTTATTCTCAAATCTCAATAAGCATGAACATGGAAAATACTCCCTCCGTCCCATAATATAAGAACATTTTTGACACTAGTGTAGTGTCAAAAACGTTCTTATATTATGGGACGGAGGGACTAGTTTGGTATGTTATGTACATTTTTTGTATTGGGTGAATTGTTCTTGAATTTCAATAACTATGTTTTTCTGTTTACTCAAGACTCAGGTGCAACACTATAACCAAGTGTCATAAGCGGGGCCGGGCCAAATTGGCAGAACAAATTAGATTAGCTACTATTCATTGAGAGATTATTCTTTTTTGTTCTCAAGATATGTTTCAAAGTCTGGATTAAATTTGTGCAACATGGTAGATATATATTGTGGCTACGTTTTGACTTACATTTAGATTCTTTTTCGACTTTCAGGCGGGTGCACCAAGATCGGATACACCAGGCACGCCACAAGTGCTCGTGCATTGGAGAAACCTTCCCATGTGCGGTGTGGGGGAGGCAAACAGAGGCGACTAATGTGAGATAGAGGAGAAAGATACAATGTACAGGTTGTAAAAGTAAAACTGAAGCTAGCACGAATCTCCAGGCCAACGATCCAGATAAGCCCGTGAAGTCCATGTGCTTTGGGTCAAAATGTCATTGGTGCCATGTATAACTAGGTACTAGAGCAACCAGCCACTATATACGTGGGCAGAGAGTAGTGATCATTCTTAACAGCTTTATTAACCTTCCTCTTACCATCCGACAAAAAATATAGTTGGATGAAGGGTTGCTCTCCAGCGGCCGACGAGGAGAGGGCAGCGATGGTGCCGCTGCCTCCTCCAGCTAGGGACGAGATCGTCGACGAGGATCTGGCGGCGGAGCACACCAAGCCGTGCTGGACGACGACGGCGAAGGGCGGCGTTGGAGTGGTCATGTCCATCTTTGTGCTTCTTGCTTTGCTAGTCGGCATCAAATGGATCCACCTCGACGCAGCTGTAAGTATACCTACGCCTATCCAAGAAGTTCAGTTAGTTCACGTTTCCCCTAAAAACTAAAATTTGGAAGTCAATTCGTGTTGTTTCCTGCTTGCGAATGCATGCACAAGTGCACAACGAGCGATGACCTGTTCTAAGTACTTCTAATCATGCATGAACTCAATTAATATAAGTCATCCACTAGTGATTATTGCGAATGATAACAACAAATTATATGTAAGTACAAATTGCAAAATAATTATCAATCTTTGAAAAATTATAGTAGTACATTGCAAACAAATATACTCCCATACCAGTAGTTATCCCTAAAGTACGTGTGCTAGTAGCTAGCTAGATATTATCCCTGGCCTAACTGTAGTATTCAAATCATCCTTGCGTAGATCTCTAGTTAGTATGACTCTGCTAAATGCATAATCAAGTCACATACGTGCCACAAGAGTTAATCACAGTAAACGGTCTTTTTCACAAACTTGAGACACGTACAATATCATTCTCATGACCAAGATCTTCTATCCATGTTTACCGTACAAAACAGTAGAGTTAATCACAGTCAAGGAATGAGGAAGGAGGAGGAAAAGGTGAATGAAAGAACGGCCAGAGGTGAAAGAGTGAGATCTCAAAGTAAGACAACGGTGAAAGACAGATATATGCCAGGGTGACGGCGGCGGAGACGAAGGGGCAATGGACCAGAGGAGGGTGCAGTGAGGCGTTTGTGGGTGCTAGAAAGACAAGAGTAATAAAAAGCAAGCAGTGAAGAAAATCATGACTTAGTTATCTCGTAATTTGATTGGTGTATCTTGTCAAAGAAGACAGTTTCTCGCCAAAACTAAGAAATTCACACTAGGTTGATGGACAAGAAATATATCCCTATAATAGGGATTGAGTAATTGACTTTGGGCTAGGCGACTACGATATGTGCAAATTAAAGGTAAAACATGACAACTACACATACTCAAATTGCATATTTCTATGTGAATTTTGAATTTGCTAACCACATGTCCCAGGTGGTCAAATTGCATATTTCTAATATTAGAACTAAACATATAATATTTGTGCGACTTTAATATTTGAAATGTGAAAGTCCTCGTTGTTGAGGGATGAAAGGGAACACAGTTAAAAAACGGCTAATAGGTTTGAGGTGCACAAGTCTAACTTGGAGTTGCACTTACAATTTTTGTGCAACTACATCTAACTTGGAGTTCCACTTACAATTGTTGTGCAAATGCAATCTTTTCGACTGTGCAACAACTCTAATTACATCCTCGCAAAGAAAAAAAGCTCTAATTACACTTTTCTTTCTACTACTAGATTTAGAATTGCGCATATAATAGTGCGCCTATGGTTTTAAGAATATGCAACCCATCCAAAAAACAAGTACTAAAAGAATCGTGTTTCTCAATTTATTTATGGC
>NC_041392.1:617840938-617846928 GCF_002162155.2 Triticum dicoccoides
GACAAGTGCGAGGAAATGCTCCCAGTGCTTATAGATGTCCAGCTAGCTAAAGGAAATGGTCAAATCAAACATATTCAAATTTGATTCGTGGGACGCAAATAAATCCTCTTGAATTTAATAATACCAAGATTATAAGATTAAAAATAATATAAAATAAAATATGATCGGCGTTTTATTTTAAAATAAGATTTATTGGTATACAAGAAGTAACTTGATTGGACATTATCTTACATCACTAGCCCCTTACATAGTTCCAGGCGCACCTTATATAGATTTTTATTTAAAAAAAAATCAAATTACTCTATAACTTGTTTGTGGTGAATATGGTCTAGTGTTCTACTCACGTATGAAGTTTCGTGAAGAAATGACCTAGATATTCTTCATTGCGCAAAAAAAAATATTGCAACTTCAAAAAATCTGAATAGTAACTTTTATATAGAAACCGGTTTTATTTTTTCTCGTCACATAAGACCATGGAAGTCATTTCTTCGCGAAACTTACACATGAGTATAACACTAGATCATATTTCGAACAAAAAGGTCTTCCTGTAAATAGTAGTATAAGCGTAAGAGATATATTTTGATGATTGTGTCAAATTAAAATATCAGTACTGATTAGCTTTTGTGTACATCCACGCATTCATGATCACAATCCAGCAGTACTACACGTTCTTGCCGGCGGGCACCGGGTTCAGTCAGCATAGACGCGGCCACTCGTCCACGGCGCCCCTGGTACCCATACCATTGAGCTGCAGCAACGACACCGACACATCGTCCTCGTCATCCAACAAACGGCGGTACTATCCAGGCGTGCGGCCGCCTTGGTGCCCGGACTACTTCCGCCACATCCACGCGGACATGGAGCCGTGGCGCGCGACGGGGATCACGCGGGACGCGGTGGAGCGCGCGCAGCCCCACGCCGACTTCCGGCTGCTGGTGGTGGCCGGGCGCGCGTACGTGGAGAAGTACCGCGACTCGTTCCAGACCCGGGACGTCTTCACGCAGTGGGGCATCCTGCAGCTGCTCGCCCGCTACCCGGGCCGCGTCCCGGACGTCGACATCATGTTCAGCACCCTCGACTCTGTCAAATAATCATGTTGCTTTAGCGAGCACGTAGGGAATAGTGCATGTTTGTTTCTGAGATTTAGCTTGCATTAGTTGAGTATAGGCTAGCACGTACACGTTCTGTCACGTCTAATTAGCATTTGTTTTTGTTAGCTAGTTTGTTAGCCACGAGCCGTAACTTGTGCGAGCCGTGCATGCATTTGCATGGGCCTGAGATGCATCCGTTTGCATCGGGCCGTTTCCTTCAGTCTAGCATCGCGTGGTAGACACGTTCAGGAGCTCGTGGTATGGCACGAGCTAACCGGATCGTGGCGCTTTGGTAGGATCCTTACCGGCCACGTTTTCCCTTCTGTAACCGAACAATGAGATATAAAGGAAGAAAAACCGAGGAGAAAATAGAACGGCACCAAAAAAATCTCTCATGTGTGTCTCATCGTTTTTCCTCCACCTGTACGCGTGTGTCTTCCGGCCTCTGATCCAACAATTGGTATACAGAGCCTGGTTGTGGCCGGAGACGAATCGGCGACGGTGTGTAGCGATGGGAGATCAGTCACCGAAGAAGAGCGACGCTGGTGACGGCGGAAAGTACACGCCGCCGAGCAAGAGGCTCGGAGCTAGCGGCTCCGGCGATGGGACGATCGTCGTGGCTGCGCCGGTGAGGAGCGTCGGAGTGCCGATCCAATACCCGCAGCTGACAGAAGGTAATTATCAGTTGTGGGCAGCGAAGATGAAGATCATCCTCAAGCCAATGGGCGTGTGGTCGGCGATCACCGGAGAAGACGTCGACGAGGCCAAGGATCAGGGAGCCATGGCTGCTATCTCGCAGTCCGTTCCCGACGACGTGATGATGTCCATCGTGGAGTACGAGTCGGCGAAGGAGGCTTGCGATGCTATCCGTACCATGCGCATAGGCGATGAGTGTGTGGTGCAGGCGCGCATCAGCCACTTGACAAGGCGCTTTGAGCGGCTAACCATGGAAGATGACGAAGAAGTCGGCGCGTTCGGGCGCCGACTCACCGCGCTCGTCGGAGAAATTCGAGCACTTGGCGAGAACTTGTAGGAGCACGCCGTTGTCAAGCGGCTGTTCGCGGCGGTCCCGGATCGCTTCCTGCCGATAATCGGGACAATCGAGCAATGGGGCGACGTCAAGAAGATGTCGGTCACCGATGCCATTGGGCGGCTGCGGGCGTTCGAGGAGAACGAGTCCGGGCGGCGCCAAGACCGCAGCGACGACGGCGAGAAGCTGATGCTGGTCTCGTGTGCAGAGCTGGAGGCCCTAATCCAGAAAGAAAAGAAGAAGGGAGAAGGGTCCAGCAGCAGCGGCAAGGACGGTGATGGGCGCGGTGGTGGCCGCGGCCGGGACGACGACATGAAGAAGGTTCGCGGCAAGTTCGACAAGTCCAAGATTACCTGCTTCAAGTATGGGGAGAAAGGACACTTCAAGTCTGAGTGTGAGGCGTGGAAGAAAGAGAAGGCGCTCCTAGTTGTTGCCAACGTCGACGACGAGCCGGCGCTGCTCATGGCTATGGCATGTGAGCTTGCGCCTTAGGTGGATGGCACCGCAGGTGTCTTTGAGCCTACAGAGATGGAGGCAGAGGGCGGCCATGCACTGGGAGGCGAGTCCTTCAAGCCCTCTGATGCATCGATGGAGGTTGAAACTGCTAAGGCCGAGGTCGCACGGCTACGCGGAGAGTTGGCCGCCGCTAATGCAAAGTTGCATGCCCTGTCTGACGAGTACATGACACAGGCTGAGGAGTTGGTACATGCAAGGGAGGAGAAGGCCAAGTTCTTGAAGATGCAGCGTGTGATCTGTGATGAGAATGGAAGACTCAGGGATCTGGTGGTACATGCAGCTGAAGCACCCATTCAAGTCAAGACGGCGCCGGCCGCAGGGAGTGCGGCAACGACGCTGCCGACGCCGGTCGTGAGGGCTGCTGTTACGACGCCGCCGTCGGCCGCGGCGACACTCGGCGTGAAGAAGCCGGGAGTGAAGATCAAAAGGAACAAGGGATGTCGGTCTGATATGCTCCTCACGGATGAGGGAAGTGAACTCGTTGAGAAGAGCAAGAACTTTGTGATGCTGAATGAGGAGAACGTCAAGCCTTTGTTGAGCATGGATGAATCAGCTGATGCATGGTGGCTTGATAGTGGTGCTAGTAACCACATGACTGGCTCACGGTGCAAATTCAAGGAGATAGATGAAAGCATCAGTGGCCATGTGAAGCTTGGAGATGGATCTACTGCTCTGATTAAAGGGAAAGGTTCAGTCATTGTTGTATGCAAGAGCGGTGAGCAGGTGCATCTGACGGAGGTATATTTTATACCGAGTTTATCTAGTAACATAATTAGTCTTGGTAAGCTGGCAGAGGATGGCAATCGTGTAGTGCTAGATGGTACATTCCTGTGGATTAGAGGCAGGTCTGGGAAGGTGCAGATGAAGATTAAGAGATCATCTAACCGACTGTACATGGTGCTACTCAAGACAGTTGTTGGTGCTGCTCATGTGTCATCAAGAAAACGGAGCCAAGAAGCTCTCAGACTCCAGCAGCAGCATCTCGAGATGGAGATGCCATCAGTGAACGGGGGTGTCACCCACCGCGGCGTCAGGTCAGGAGCATCAAGCAGCAACAAGATTAGGGAGTGATTGTCAGATAATCATGTTGCTTTAGCGAGCACGTAGGGAATAGTGCATGTTTGTTTCTGAGATTTAGCTTGCATTAGTTGAGTATAGGCTAGCATGTACACGTTCTGTCACGTCTAATTAGCATTTGTTTTTGTTAGCTAGTTTGTTAGCCACGAGCCGTAACTTGTGCGAGCCGTGCATGCATTTGCATGGGCCTGAGATGCACCGTTTGCATCGGGCCGTTTCCTTCTATCTAGCATCGCGTGGTAGACACGTTCAGGAGCTCGTGGGATGGCACGAGCTAACCGGATCGTGGCGCTTTGGTAGGATCCTTACCGGCCACGTTTTCCCTTCTGTAACCGAACAATGAGATATAAAGGAAGAAAAGCCGAGGAGAAAGTAGAACGGCACCAAAAAAATCTCTCGTGTGTGTCTCATCGTTTTTCCTCCACCTGTACGCGTGTGTCTTCCGGCCTCTGATCCAACAGACTCGCCCAGGGTGCTCGCCGCCGACTACCCGTCGCGGTCCGCCGCGCCGCCGCTCTTCCGGTACTGCAAGGAGGAGTCGCGGGAGCTGGCCATCCTCTTCCCCGACTGGTCCTTCTGGGGCTGGCCGGAGGTGAACGTCCGCCCGTGGGCGCCGCTCATGGAGGAGCTCGTCCGGGAGAACGCGCGCCTTCCGTGGCCGGACAGGGAGCCCTACGCGTTCTGGAAGGGCAACCCCGACGTGTCGGAGGTGCGCCAGGACCTGTTCCGGTGCAGCAACGACTCCGCCGCCGGCAAGGAGTGGAACGCGCGGCTGTTCAAGCAGGACTGGGACGCCGCCGGCCGGAACGGGTTCCGGGACTCGGACCTGACCAAGCAGTGCCGGTACAGGTACAAGATGTACGTGCAGGGGCACACGTGGTCGGTCAGCGAGAAGTACATCCTCGCGTGCGACTCGCCGATGCTGGCCATCGACACGCCCTTCAGGGACTTCTTCTCGCGGGGTCTCGTCGCCGGCAAGCACTACTGGCCCATCGACCCGGCCAACAAGTGCCGCGCCGTCAAGTTCGCCGTCGACTGGGGCAACGCCCACCCGGCGCCGGCGCGGCGCATGGGCGAGGAAGGCAGCGGGTTCGCGAGGGAGGAGACGGGCATGGACTACGTGTATGAGTACATGCTGAGCGTGTTGACGCGGTACAGCGCCCTGCTCGGCTGCTCCGGTACAAGCCCGCCGTGCCGGAGAAGGCCGTGGAGGTCAGCCTCGAGTCCATGGCCTGCCCCAGGCGCGGCCGCGAGCGGGAGTACATGATGGAGTCCAGGGAGAAGTACGTGGCCGTGGACGAGCCATGCACGCTGCCGCCGCCGTTCACGGTCGATCAAGTCAGGGAAATAGCCATGAGGGACGAGCAGGTGCGAAGCAAACTACTTCAGATGGTGCCACATTAGCTAGGCGGCATGTATGAAGCAGGTTTTACTTTTTATTTAAAAAAATTGTGGCCCTGACACATGTGATAAACAATTCAAAAAAATGAATAATGAAGCAGCTTTTACTTAGTTTATTACTACTTGACTTAGCTTAAATCGTCCATAAATTGTAGTGCAGTGATAGCCTGATAGGCGCCGCGGGTTCGGTTGCCTATCATTAGATCCCGCGCATGAGTGGCTTTGATTAGCCCGCGGATTAGGTGGCCGTCTTCCTCCTCCCCATTCCCGGGCCGCCCATGCTCGTCATCTCCTGTTGCAAAACCTCCGCCAAATTTCAGCCATCTCTTTGGTCCTCTCCCGACGATGCCCACCTCCTCTCAGTTCCTCCTCTCCCTCATCATGACCGCTTACCACCTTCACCTTGCCCTCGGCCACCAAGAGCCGCTCGTACTCAAGCTCGCGCCGGATGCGCTCTTCCATCTCCTCCTGCTCCCTCGCCAACCGCTCGAGCACGACGTGCTCGAGGAGCTCCTCCTGCCTCGGGCTCGATGACGCCTCGGCGCGGCGGCGCATCGGGCTCTACGGCACGAGGCGAGAGCTCCTCCTCCGGCTCCCTCTTCACCGGAATGAGCCGCGAGCTCGATGCGCCCGCGGACCAGGAGCCGGAGGAGGCGTGGCGGCGGCGGGCGAGCTCGCGATCAAACTCGTTCCAGCTCGTGGCGGTCGAACGCTAGTGGCGGCCGGCTACCGCGGTTGAGCCACCGACGCGCCCCCCACTTGCGCGCGGCGTCAGATCTGGCGCGGCGGCAGCGCTCCGCCTCATCCCCAGAGCTGTCCATGGCTTTCGCAGGCTTGCCGGCGGCGAGAAAACGAGCGGCGTGGTGAGAATCGAG
>NC_041392.1:617847264-617867417 GCF_002162155.2 Triticum dicoccoides
AGTTATACTGCTTCGGGGGTAACGTTTGCGGGCCGCGGTAAAAATATTTATGGGCCGGACGAGTACACGGGCTCTGTTCTGGCCAGAAAATTGGGCCGAGCCCGTATACTTCTCGAAATTATGCGGGGTCTGTTAGAGTTGCTCTAGTGGGGATAGGGTGTGCGTGTGTGCGTTAATAGAATGAGCGTATGCGCGTATATATGAGCGCTTGTGTCTGTAGTGATGTTAAAAATATTCTTAAAAATTACTCCTACTTGGTATATACATTTTCATATATAAAATAATCATTTACCGAAAAAGTCTTCGCCCCGCTTTATATATAAAGCACAGATCAACCACAGCCCAAGTACAAACACACTCCACGACAACACATGCACACACCTAAGGCGAGATACATATGAGCTGAGCGCAGCAACACCACCCCTAACATTACAAGAGCAATCGGGGACCTCCACCGTGAACATGCCATCGCGAAGAGATGAAGCCGCATATGACGAACCGTGAGCTTCAAGGCGGCGCCTCCAAGAAAGTTATGACGCTAGCGCGCCGCCACCGCCTGACCCGGGGGGTCAGAGTTTCCCCTGGAGCGACACGATGACCGGTGAGAGCCGCGACGACGCCTTCAAGAAGGTAGCGCGCTACGCCGCCGCCGGTCCGTCCGAGGATAGAACAGGTTTTCACCCCAGCAAACACTCACCGCCACCGAACGCCACACCCCTGCCACCATGCCGCCCACATGACCATGGTCACCGGGCAGCACCAAGCCACGGGCTCTGCCCATGAGCACCGCGCTACCACCACCAGGGTCGTCACCCCGGCATTCAAGACCTTGACACCACCGCACCCGAGACCCGTCGCTATCCCAACCAAAGAGACGAGTGGAAAGGTCGCTCCTTTACACACCCCTGGACGGCCCCCGACGCCGAGACCCAAAGGGCCGGCCCAAAAAAGGCCTCCATCACCCATCCTGCTGCACCGGGTGCAAGACAAGCTCGGTCCTGCTGTCGGGCGCGAGACGAGGTCGGTCCTGCTGCCGGGCGCGAGACGAGCTCTGTCTCGCAGCCACGGGCGCGAGACGAGCAATGGACCGCAACTGGGAGCGGTCCAGCCCTATGACGGGGTAGAGCCCGGACGACGAGGGGAGGAGTCGAAGGTCGAAAAAGGCCACTCACCGACGGCCGACGCCGAAGGAGACCAGCCGCCGCCGTCAAACGATCCAGACCACCACCATAAGCTACCACCATGCCGCGGCAGCCCACATCCACGCCGAGACCCCGAGGAGCAGCCCCGTGCCACTTTGCAGCAGCTGCGACACGCCGCCGAAGACGCAGCCCACCCCTCGGCCATGGACGCCCGGCGCCCCGCCACCCCGCAAGGAGCAACTAGACCGTCGGCCGCCCCGCCACCACCTTAGCCAGGTCACCGCCACCACCCACATGACTGCCGCCACCACCACCCGGATCTGGACAGGGGCACCCAGATCCGCCGCCAGCAAGGTTCCCACCCCTGGAACCCCAAGAGCCGCCGCCAGGAGGGGGATGGGGCGGCAGGACCACCGGGACGCCAGCATGCTGGGGGAGGGAGCAGAGCCCGAGGACGGGCGACGACTGCCGCCGACGACGCAGAAGGCCGTGCCCCACGACGCAAGCCTCCGGCGCGCGGGAAGAAGACGCCCCCCGCCGCCTACGCCGCGCGGCCTTTGGCCGGCGATGCGACCGGTGTCGTGGTTCTAACTCTGACAGTGATGTAGGGGGGTATGTATGGAGAGGCTAGATCTTAGCTATGGAGGAGTTGTAAGCACACGAGGATTACGAGTTCAGGCCCTTCTCGGAGGAAGTAACAGCCCTACGTCTCGGTGCCCGGAGGCGGTCGACTGAATTATGTGTGTATGAATAACAGGGGTGCCCCCCTTGATACTGAGGAGGGGGGTGGCTTATATAGAGTTCGCCAGGCCCCTCCAGCCCTCAGTAATGCAAGGTTTAAAGTACATTAAGACTGGGGGTTACTGGTAACGCCCCTAATAAAGTGCTATGATGACCATAAAAGCTACTTAATGACCGCCCGTTTGCGTGCAGGGTGACTTTAGATCTCCTGGCAGTCGAGTGATTGCTTCGTGGTCGAGTGTCTTGAATCTGTGGAGTGGGATACCTCCAAGTCGATTGAAAGGTGACTTCTTCTAGGGATGTCCTTGGGTAGGGTACTTAGGATAGGTCCATGCCCCTATCCTAGGTACATAGCTTCATCATTAGCCCCCGAATGGATCGAGGTTTGAGTGGGGAAGGAGTTGGGGATCTTTCCGACTAGTTCTTCATGTTATATGAACGTCTTGTTTTGGATCAATTGTCACGGATGACGTCGTCAACTTCTTTCAGTCGCCTTGATCCATTCTTGGCCTCTTGTCGAGTGAATTTCTTTACTTGTGAAGTTCCGAGTGACGGTGTGAAAGGGATCTTCTGTTTGACGAGTTGTTCTGCGGCCCGCGGATTTTGCGGGATTTGAATTTCGGGAAGCGCGCGGGACGGGGGCGGCCGCAGTAATCGGATGGGATAGAATGGAAGCTCCTTGATCCCCGCGCCACCTTTTTCGCCATGTACCGCGCGCGCGCCTGTTGCGGGATTTGACGGGATTGTCTGGGCCTACCAGTCAGCCACTCGGAAGCGACCTCTTATAAGCTGCCGGCTCGGGACCCCCGAACAGTGCGCCTTCACTTTTCGCCCTTCCTTCACAAGATCCTCCGCCACCTCCGCTCCCACCTTGGTGCCGTAGGTCTGTTTGAGCTTCGCCGGCGACGATGGTGAAGGAGAAGACGTCGGCTCTGGAGCGCGCGAAGAAGGCGGCGGTGCAGGGGAAGGGGAAGAAGTCCGCTCGGGGCGGATCTTCCTCGAGGACTGCTCTGCCCAAGGATTGGATCCAGGGCGACTGGATGCAGTCGGTGATTCGGCAGGATGATCTCGATGATCTGGTCGAGGGGGGATTCATTCCCCACGAATCTGCGCGCCTCCCGGGGAAAGAAGTCGAACCCCAGCCTCTTGATGGTGAGTGCGTCCTCCTCGCCACCCATATCGATCGTGGATTCTCTCTGCCTCCTCATCCTTTTTTCCGGAGCTTCTTGAACTTCTTCGGAGCACAGCTCCATCACTTTACTCCCAATTCTATTGTGTATCTTGCTGCTTTCGTTTCCTTATGTGAAAACTTCTTGGGTTGCCGCCCCCATTGGGGACTCTTCAAGCACATCTTCACTTGCCGCTCTCAGTCGGTCAAGAAGGCCAAGTCGAGTGACGAACGGACGTAGGTGATCCAGCTGTGCGGGGGCCTAGCGATTCAGATGAGGGGAAAAGTTCATTTCCGTCTATCACTTTTCCCGAGTCAGTCCGTGGGTGGCAGTCGACTTGGTTTTACTGTAAAGACCAGGTGACCCCAGGACAGTCGACTGGGCTCCCCCCCTTTTCTCTGAATCGAGCACAAAAACCTGCCTCTCTGAAAGTGACGCCGGAGGAAAAGGCGCAAGTCAAGGTGCTGGTCGGTCGAGTGGTTCAGCTTGTCCGCGAGGGTGTGACTGGCATGGACTTGTTGGAAGTCTTCCTTCGGAGGCGCATCCAACCGCTTCAGGCTCGTGACCACCCGATGTGGCTGTACTCGGGTCTCGAAGACACCACTCGGATTCACCCAGAGGAGGTTACTGACGAGATGTTGGAAGGGTGGCTGTCGAGTATCACAGGGAACAAGGACAACCCCCGAGGAGCCAAGAGGATTCCTCCACTCGACCAAACATACGAAGTGGACAAGGTCTGACCTTGCATTTCCGACTGTGATCTTGCTTTCTTCATTTGTTCTTTTTGGATCAGTCGATTGACTTTTGTCTCGTTTATTGTCCTCTAGGCCGCTACTGAGATGTACTCGACACCCAATGGAGCACAGGAGCAGGCCGAGGAAGGAGAGGCGAGCGGAGGCGAAAGTGGAGACGAGGGAGAAGAGTGGGAATCTAACGGCGAAGTAGAGGGGGATGACGACGACGACTCCAGTGAAGAGGAGGAGGAAGAAGTCGAACCTCCCCGCTCGGAACGGCGATCCAAGCTTACACACGACCCTGCGCGGGAACGTGGTAAGGCGACTGTCCCTGTTGGGCAGTCGTCGAAGCGCCCTCGGACCTCATCTCCAGCGCCGACAGAAAAAGCTCCCAAGCACCCACGCGCGACGCCGTCCAAGCCGCCCAAGGCTCTGCCCAAGATGAAGATGACTGTCCCCACCATTTCTGGGTAATAGTAGATTTTGTTTTCCTTTGTCGAACGTGACGGACTCTTGGTCGACTCATCGAATAAGCTGACTGACTTTCGAAATTTGCAGTGCTGCCACCTCGGAGATCTCCGCCAAGGACGATGATCAAGAGATGGAAGACACTGTTACCTCCAACCCCGGTACGATTACTGATTGTAACGCCCCGGTGTAATGATGCTACAGTAATCCCTGGGGTTAATATAATCTTTTTGCTAAACAAGTGTTTGTTCATCATTGTTCTTATCTTTTTCAAATTCCAGTTGAACTCAAATTCAAATTCTGAGTGAAATTCAAAATTGGTCAAACATGAAAACTAAAATGTTCATCATGTGCCAAATAATCCACAAGTAATATTGGTGGTGAACCAACATTTTTGCAAAGAGTTTGAGTGGTCTAAACTACTTAAAACAGTGACCTAAGAAATAAATTAAATGCCTTTTTAATTTATAAAAATGGCAAACTATTTCTAAAGCCTCACAATCTTTTTGGCAGTGCCCAATCATTATTTGAAATTGTTTTGGCCAGTGGCATAATTTTGCAAAGTCAATAGTGGCTAAAAGCAGAGGCAAAAGTTGCTGGAAAAAGAAAATAAAAAGGGAAAGCAAAAAAAAGGGGAAAGGGGCCAGAGCCCCTGGCCTCCCAGTGGGCTTCGGCCCACCCAAGCCAACTGGCCCAGGCTAGGCCGGCCCACTCCCCCCCCCCTGTCGGCTTCCCCCTCCTCCACTGTGCGAGCGACCGCGCGTGCACGTCGCCGCCGAACCACCTCGCCGGCCACGCCGCTACAGGCGTCGCGGGGAGGATAAGGGCAGCCCGACGCCTCGGGCTCCCTCCCCACTCACCCACTTGCCCCCTCTCCCCCAGATCCAGCTCTCTCCTCTCCCTCTCCTTCGTTCTAGAGAGGAGACCGACGCGGTCGCCGCCGTTCTCCGTCGTCCTCGCGGCCACCAAGACCCGTTCGCCTCGCCGACCTGTCCAACTGCTCCGCCTCCCTCGGCTACGCCTCCCCGACGAGCTGCAAGACGCCGGGCGCCCCAGAACGCTCCCCCGGCCTCGTCTTCCACTCCGGATCACAGGAGCTCGCCGGCATCGATCCACTGCACTGCAGCTCCTAAACCTCCGAGGGCCACCGTGTGTGCCGCCCGGTGAGCTCCTCCCTTCCTCCTCTACTCTCCTCGCGCTGTGCCTTTCGCCGTAGCCAGCTCGCCCGCAAGCCGAGCTCCGCCGTCCACCATTGCCGTCGAAGGGCTCGCCACCGAGCTCCTCCACTCGAGCTAGTAGCTCCAACGAGCTCCTGGAGCGCCGTAGACCCCGCCTAGTTGGTTAGTTTGGCCGCTCGCGCGCTCTAACGCTGAACCCGCTCGCGCCCGTACTCCAGCGCCGTTTCTACTCGTCGCCGGTGCTGTTCCGGTCGTTCCTGGCCCCGGCCGTCGCCTCCATCTTGCGTGCGACGTCGAACCGCGTCGAACGCACCTAGCTACGACCCCGGAAACCCCCTGTGCGCGAGACCCGACCCCCCTCTCCCGACGTGCGCCGCCGCGGGAGGCTCGCCGGAGCACTTCCGGCGCCAACGCCGGTGAGGCTGACCTGGCGCTGACGTATGGGGCCCGCTGAGCCACTGACGGGTGGGCCCAGTTGACTCGTTGACTGAGTCAACCCACTGACATGTGGGGCCGAGTCAATAAAATGTTTTAGATAAATAGAAAATGTGTTAATTAAATTGACTAATTAATCTATTGACCAATTAGACACTGACAGTGGGCCCCGCTTGATAGTTAGTATTAGATTAGTCCAATTAACACTGTTTAATTAGTCCAGTCACTGACCAGTGGGTCCCACTGGACCCACATGTCAGGTTTGACCCCAGTCAACCGTCCTGTTGATTGCTGACATCACCTCTACATCATGCTGACGTCATATTCCATTTCTGTTAATATAAATAAATCCAGAAAATTGTTTAAACTTTGAAAATTAATAGAAAATAAACCCTAACTCGGATGAAAATGTTTTCTATATGAAAGTTGCTTAGAAAAATTCAACGAATCCGAATACGCGGTCCGTTCATCTGTCACATGCCTCTAACTATCTGAACATGGAACTTTTCCCCTCCGGTCATCTGTCTGACACAGGTCCGGAACCGGGAAAACGTTCCCGGTTGAATTCCCCCTTCACCTATATCGTGTAGCCATACGTTAGGTCACTCCCGGCACAACATATTGCCACGTTATGCTTTGTGATGCTATGTTTGCTTTATATTTACTGTTTCTTCCCCCTCTTCTCTCCGGTAGACCCCGAGACCGATGCCGCCCCTGTGATCAACTACGTCGACGACGACCCCTCCTTGCCAGAGCAACCAGGCAAGCCCCCCCTTTTGATCATCCCGATATCGCCCATTCCATTCTCTCATGCTTGCATTAGATTTTGCTATTGTTATTGTTTGCTCCTATTCTGATGCATAGCCTGCTTTTGTAACCTGCTTATTGTTACTGTACCGGCTTATCCTAAACTGCTTAGTATAGGTTGGTTAGTGATCCATCAGTGACCCCCACCTTGTCCTTGTTGCCCCTGCTTCATCATTGAAGACCCGATCAACGGGATCGAAGACCAGGACCCGACACCTCACGTCACATCACGCCCCTTCGTTGCTCGACTCTGCAGTGTTACTATTGAGTGCCGAGGGTGAGACCTCTACAGCACTTCTGATGTTAACCTGTAGTGTAGCTATTCGGTCGTGGTCATCGAGGGTGATTTCCTCCTTAACCACTTCCGATATGGCTCTATCGTGCAACCCCTCAAGTGTGAACCTCGAGGGTGGATCCTCTTACGTTCACCTTGATGATTACATCGAGTGGAATTCACCGAGGGTGATTCCTCGGGTTTTCCCCTTAATGTTTGGACACACGGATACTTGGACTTTACCACAGTTACTTGGAAAGACGGGTCGACCCTGAGGGGTACCCGCGCGAGCTTAATTGCGAGTGATGTGGAGTCGGGTTGACCTGGAGGGTGCCCGCGAGATAATTACGAGGCATGGCCGGGCATTCTTAGTCCTTGCCGCAAGTCCTCGAGACAGGGCAACGGGGTCACATCTTTCGTGAGTCTCTGCTTGTTACCGCGCGTTCCTAATCCACTACGATTTGGATATTTGATCCGAGGGGCCTCTGGCCTGATAGCACTAACCATCACGTGGGCATAGTATGGGCGTTCTGCGTCGTGTACATCAGCCGAAGCTTAATAGACGTCAGCGACGGAGTGGCGCGCGCCGGGTTGGACTGGTAAGCTCCTGCATTTTTAGGGAGGTAGCTAGGTCTGCTCACCGGCCGCCCACACAACGTGCAGGAGTTCCCGGGGCGATGGCCCATGACCCCTGGGGGCATAGGTTTAGTCCGGCGTGCTTGACCTCTCTATTAAGCCTAGGTCGGGTTGCAGCGTATTGTTTGGCCGAGGTCGGGCATGACCTAGGAAAGTGTGTCCGGCCGGAGTCAATCGAGCATGGTGGGTAAGTTGGTGCACCCCTGCAGGGAAGAAAACATCTATCGGTAGCCGGTCCTACGGTAACGGACACTTGGAGTTGTATCCCGATCGATACAACTAGAACTGGATACTTGTGATGAGAACTGGATGGTGATGAGGATTTGATTGTGATGATAACTGGATAGTATGGCTCTGGGATTTCTTTCTCACAGGGAGTCGAGAAAGGATCTCCGGCCGAGGTTGATAACACCACTGCTACTTTACTTTATGCTACTCTACTCCCTCCTATTGCTGCAAGATGGTGGTTTCCAGAAGATGCTAGTCTTCGATAGGACTAGACCTTCTCTCTATTCTGGCATTTCTGCAGCCCAGTCCACATATACAGCCTTCCTTTGACAATGTTGCATATGTAGTGTAGATCCTTGCTTGCGAGTACTTTGGATGAGTACTCACGGTTGCTTTGCTCCCCCTTTTCCCCCTTCTTTCTTCTTTCTGGTTGTTGCAACCAGATGGTGGAGTCCAGGAGCCAGATGCCACCTTTGACGACTACTGCTACCCCGAGGGTGCCTACTACCACGTGACGGACGCCGACGACCAAGAGTAGTTAGGAGGCTCCCAGGCAGGAGGCCTTGCCTTTTCGATCGTAGATGCTTTTGTGCTAGCCTTCTTAAGGCAAACTTGTCTAACTTATGTCTGTACTCAGATATTGTTGCTTCCGCTGACTCTTCTGTATTCGAGCCCTCGAGGCCCCCTGGCTTGTATTTTTTTTAATTTGTGTCTAGAGTTGTGTTGTGATATCTTCCGTGAGTCCTTGATCTTGATCGTACACATTTGCGTGTATGATTAGTGTACGATTGAATCGAGGGTGTCACAAGTTGGTATCAGAGCCGACTGCCTGTAGGTAGCCCCCTTTCCAACTCCTTGGCCAAAGTTGAGTCTAGTCACTGAAAACTTTTACTAACATTAGCTGTGTGGCTTAGGGGCCCACGTCGCCATTGGGTGGTATTAGCATCTTTTACTCCTCGTCTATACTCTGGGACTCTGAACTCTCTTCTACTCGGGTTAAACGAATTTACTAACATTAGGATCCCGTGACCACATTCACCCCGAAGTTGGATGAAGCCATAGTTATTCCTTAGAATAGCTTTTTGAGTAGTGCACACCCTGTCGTGTTGACTACGGAGTGGAATCCATCGTACCCCCTTCATTATGCATGTTTTCATCATGAATGATCCTTATCTTTGCAAATGCTCAATGCTGAACTACCCTTTTTACATGTTAGCAGGATGGTTAGACCCGCTGGTCGTGGCTGTGGTGCCAACGATCCACCACCACCCGAATTCTTTGCTGGAATGATGCAACAGTTTGAGCTGAACCGCCAGTTCATGGAAGGAATGATGGCTCAGTTTCCTTGTCCGAATATGAACCAGCAGCCAGCCCTAGTTACTCTGCAGGACTTCATGGGCCTCAATCCGACAATCTACCGCAGCTCAACTCAGCCCCTTGATGCTGATGACTGGCTCCGAGACATCACGTATGAAATGGAGTCTGCTAGTGTTGCCCCTGCCAGCTATGTCACCTTCGCATCCTTCTTCCTCAAGGGTCCCGCTGCTCAATGGTGGGACAGCCACAGGCGTACCCTACCTGCTGGAACGGTCATCACTTGGCCGGATTTCCAAGCCGCTTTCCGTGCCCGCTTCATTCCTCAGGGAATCATGGACAGGAAGAAGCGCGAGTTCCATAACCTCACCCAAGGCAACAAGTCTGTAGATGCTTATCAGCTGGAATTCTTGGAATTGTCCCGATACGCTGAAGAAGACATTGCAACTGATGCTCGTAGGCAAGAGAAGTTTCGTGATGGACTTCACCCTGATATCAAGCTAGCACTGCTCATTCATGACTTTGCCGACTTCGCCACCTTGGTGGACAAGGCTATTCAGGTTGAGACTGGTCTTCAGGAACACCAGGGATCCCTCAGGCGTAGCCGTGACGCTGGCCCATCTTCGGGCCCATCAGTGCAGAAGCGTCGGATATGGATTCCCCACAGCATGTATCGTCCAACTGCACCTACACCAAGACAGTCCTATGCTGCACCTCGTCTGCCTCCTCCACCAGAGAGGCAGCCTCTTCGAGATGTACCATCCCAAGCTCCTGCTCCCGATCCCAATGATGGTTTGTGCTTCAGATGTGGCCGCCCCGGCCACCTTGCTAAAGAGTGCACTCAGAAAAAGAGCCAGCTGGCTCTACCTTCAACTGGCCGTAACAATCTGCCCCATAACAATAATGCCAGACCTTATGGTCATGGTCAGGCTAATCATGTTGATCTGAATGAAGCTCAAGACCAGCCTGCCACTGTGATGGGTACTCTTCTTGTTAATTCAGTACCGGCTTCTGTTTTATTCGATTCAGGAGCATCACATTCATTCATGTCAGAAAATTTTGCTTACACACATGACATTCGTTGCGAGCCCATGAACACTCCGATAGTGGTACGCACCCCTGCGGGTCAGTGTCGAACTACCATGATTGGTCGCGACATCCCCGTTGAAATTGAAGGGTTGGAATTTTGTGTTTCTCCCATTATTCTTGATTCTTCCAATATTGACCTCATTCTGGGAATGGAATGGTTGAAAGCGCATACTGCCTCTATCGTTTGCGCCACCAAGGTCGTTCACCTCCTACATCCTTCCGATGAGATAGTAAGCTACCATGCTCAGCTTGTTCAAAACGCTGAAGCACGAATTTATGTCTTGAATGCATTGAACGCAACACCTCTTGAGGGAATTGAAAAGATTCCAGTCGTTCGCGACTTCCAAGACGTATTTCCAGAAGAACTTCCAGGAATACCCCCTGCCCGGGCTGTCGAGTTCGTCATCAACTTGAAACAAGGCACCGTTCCTATTGCAAAACGACCCTACAAGATGCCACCTCATGAACTCCTTGAGCTTAAGGAGGAAATCGACAAATCTCTTCACAAGGGTTTCATTCGTCCAAGTTCCTCTGCTTGGGGAGCACCTTCTCTCTTCGTCAAGAAGAAGGACGGTACGAACCGTTTGGTCCAAGACTATCGTCCTATCAACCAAGCTACAATTCAAAACAAATATCCCCTTCCTCGGATCAATGATCTGTATGATCAACTGGCTGGTTCATCGATATTCTCTAAACTCGACTTGAGGTTGGGTTACCACCAGATCCGTGTTCGTGAAGAGGATATTCCAAAGACCGCATTTGTGACTCGTTATGGTTCTTACGAGTACACCGTCATGTCATTCGGTTTAACCAATGCTCCAGCTACATTCTCTCGTCTGATGAACTATATATTCATGGATTACCTCGACAAGTTCGTCGTAGTCTATCTGGATGATATACTGGTATATTCGAAGAATAAAGAAGAACATGCTGAACATCTTCGTCTTGTTCTGGAGAAGCTCCGAGAGCATCAACTTTATGCCAAGTATTCCAAGTGTGAATTCTGGTTACCCGAAGTCACCTACCTTGGTCATGTTATCTCCAAGGATGGTATTGCCGTCAACCCAAAGCGCGTTCAGGCTATTCTTGACTGGACCCCTCCGAAGACTGTCAAGCAAGTCAGAAGCTTTCTCGGACTGGCCAGCTATTGTCACCGCTTTGTCGAGAACTTCTCCAAGATCGCCAAGCCACTGACTAATCTGCTTCACAAAGGCGTTAAGTTCGATTGGACAGACAAATGTCAGGAAAGTTTCTAGGCACTCAAGGACAAACTGACTTCTGCCCCAGTGCTTGCTCCCCCTGATTCTCGCAAGGACTTTGTCATCTATTGCAACGCTTCACGTCAAGGATTAGGTTGCGTCCTAATGCAAGAGCGCAGAGTGATTGCCTATGCCTCCCGTCAAGTGCGTCCTCACGAAGAAAACTACCCAGTTCATGACCTCGAGCTTGCTGCGGTTATCTTTGCACTGAAACTATGGCGACAATACCTTCTCGGTAATCGTTGTGAGATCTTCACCGATCATCAGAGTCTGAAATACCTGTTTACTCAGCCAGATCTGAACCTCCGTCAGCAGCGATGGATGGAAGCTATTGCTGACTACAACTGCGGTATATCTTATACACCTGGCAAGGCTAATGTAATGGCCGATGCCCTGAGCCGAAAGTCTTATTGCAATAATCACCAGGTCTACAAAGCTCAACCCCGCCTTTATGAAGAGCTATGCAAGCTAAACCTTCAACTAGTTCCACAGGGTTCTCTGAATAACCTTGTACTGGAACCAACTCTGCTGAAAGCAATTAAGTCTGCTCAAGTCAAAGATGCTCACATTGATTTGATGAAAAAGGATCTTGCCTTAGAGAAATCCAGAGATTTCTCACTTGGTGAAGATGGAACCTTATACTTCAGAGATCGCATTGTAGTACCCCGGTTCGAGCTTATGACAGAGAAAGTGATGAAAGAAGCGCATGACACCCCTCTCTCTATTCATCCGGGAAGTACCAAGATGTATCTTGACATCCGTCAAAAGTACTGGTGGTCTAAGATGAAGCAAGGCATTGCTCGATATATTGAAGAATGTGACGTTTGTCGTCGCGTCAAAGCAGAACATCAGAAACCGGCTGGACTTCTACAACCGCTTCCGATTCCTGAATGGAAGTGGGGTAAGATCCAAATGGACTTCGTCACTGGCCTTCCCAAGTCTCAGAAAGGTAACGATGCTATCTTTGTCGTCATCGACCAATTCTCGAAGGTTGCTCACTTTCTGCCAGTCAACAGTCAAGGAGACTATCACTGCTAGTCAATTGGCAACCTTGTATATCTCCCGAATTGTGTCACTCCACGGCATTCCGAAGGAGATCAGTTTAGACCGCAGCAGTATTTTCACTTCTAAGTTCTGGGATAGTTTCCAAGAGGCAATGGGAACTCATATTACCTGGAGCACTGCTTATCATCCCCAATCCCAAGGCCAAGTCGAGCGAGTCGATCAAATTCTTGAAGACATGCTTCGAGCTTGTGTTATTTCTTTCGGCAAGAAGTGGGAAGAATCTCTCCCTTATGCAGAGTTCTCTTATAACAACAACTATCAAGCCAGCTTGAAGATGGCACCCTTTGAAGTGCTTTATGGACGTAAGTGCCGAACCCCTCTGAATTGGTCAGAAACTAGGGAACGAGCACTCAATGGTCCGGACATTATTCAACAAGCTGAAGAGCAGGTTCGCATTGTCCGGGATAATTTCAAGCCGGCCCAATCCCGCCAGAAGAGCAACTATGACCGGAAACACTGGGGTTCAACTTATCAACCTGGTGAACAAGCTTATCTGCGTGTCACTCCTTTGAGAGGCACTCATCGGTTCGGAGTCAAGGGCAAGCTAGCTCCGCGCTACATTGGTCCCTTCTGTATTCTCGCCCGTCGTGGACTGGTGGCTTATCAATTGGAGTTGCCACCTCAGTTCTCTCACGTCCATGACGTCTTCCACGTGTCGCAACTTCGTCGATGCTTCAAGGACCCGGAACGTGAAGTCGATCTGGAATTGATTGAAGTTCAAGATGATCTCACTTACAAAGAGCATCCTATCCGCATTCTTGAAGAAGCTGAACGTCGAACCCGCCAGAAGGTTACCAAGTTCCTCAAGGTGCAATGGTCAAATCATACTAAAGATGAAGCCACTTGGGAACGCGAGGATAACCTCCGAGCTGAATACCCCGATCTTTTCCCTTCTACCTCTTAATTCTCGGGACGAGAATTTCTTTTAGAGGAGGAGAGTTGTAACGCCCCGGTGTAATGATGCTACAGTAATCCCTGGGGTTAATATAATATTTTTGCTAAACAAGTGTTTGTTCATCATTGTTCTTATCTTTTTCAAATTCCAGTTGAACTCAAATTCAAATTCTGAGTGAAATTCAAAATTGGTCAAACATGAAAACTAAAATGTCCATCATGTGCCAAATAATCCACAAGTAATATTGGTGGTGAACCAACATTTTTGCAAAGAGTTTGAGTGGTCTAAACTACTTAAAACAGTGACCTAAGAAATAAATTAAATGCCTTTTTAATTTATAAAAATGGCAAACTATTTCTAAAGCCTCACAATCTTTTTGGCAGTGCCCAATCATTATTTGAAATTGTTTTGGCCAGTGGCATAATTTTGCAAAGTCAATAGTGGCTAAAAGCAGAGGCAAAAGTTGCTGGAAAAAGAAAATAAAAAGGGAAAGCAAAAAAAAGGGGAAAGGGGCCAGAGCCCCTGGCCTCCCAGTGGGCTTCGGCCCACCCGAGCCAACTGGCCCAGGCTAGGCCGGCCCACTCCCCCCCTGTCGGCTTCCCCCTCCTCCACTGTGCGAGCGACCGCGCGTGCATGTCGCTGCCGAACCACCTCGCCGGCCACGCCGCTACAGGCGTCGCGGGGAGGATAAGGGCAGCCCGACGCCTCGGGCTCCCTCCCCACTCACCCACTTGCCCCCTCTCCCCCAGATCCAGCTCTCTCCTCTCCCTCTCCTTCGTTCTAGAGAGGAGACCGACGCGGTCGCCGCCGTTCTCCGTCGTCCTCGCGGCCACCAAGACCCGTTCGCCTCGCCGACCTGTCCAACCGCTCCGCCTCCCTCGGCTACGCCTCCCCGACGAGCTGCAAGACGCCGGGCGCCCCAGAACGCTCCCCCGGCCTCGTCTTCCACTTCGGATCACAGGAGCTCGCCGGCATCGATCCACTGCACTGCAGCTCCTAAACCTCCAAGGGCCACCATGTGTGCCGCCCGGTGAGCTCCTCCTTTCCTTCTTTCCTCTCCTCGCGTCGTGCCTTTCGCCGTAGCCAGCTCGCCTGCAAGCCGAGCTCCGCCGTCCGCCATTGTCGTCGTAGGGCTCGCCACTGAGCTCCTCCGCTCGAGCTAGTAGCTCCGACGAGCTCCTGGAGCGTCGTAGACCCCGCCTAGTTGGTTAGTTTGGCCGCTCGCGCGCTCTAACACTGAACCCGCTCGTGCCCGTACTCCGGTGCCGTTTCTACTCGTCGCCGGCGCCGTTCCGGCCGTTCCTGGCCCCGGCCGTCGCCTCCATCTTGCGTGCAACGTCGAACCGCGTCGAACGCACCTAGCTACGACCCCGGAAACCCCCTGTGCGCGAGACCCGACCCCCCTCTCCCGACGTGCGCCGCCGCGGGAGGCTCGCCGGAGCACTTCCGGCGCCAACGCCGGTGAGGCTGACCTGGCGCTGACGTATGGGGCCTGCTGAGCCACTGACGGGTGGGCCCAGTTGACTCGTTGACTGAGTCAACCCACTGACATGTGGGGCCGAGTCAATAAAATGTTTTAGATAAATAGAAAATGTGTTAATTAAATTGACTAATTAATCTATTCACCAATTAGACACTAACAGTGGGCCCCGCTTGATAATTAGTATTAGATTAGTCCAATTAACACTGTTTAATTAGTCCAGTCACTGACCAGTGGGTCCCACTGGACCCACAGGTCAGGTTTGACCCCAGTCAACCGTCCTGTTGATTGCTGACATAACCTCTACATCATGCTGACGTCATATTCCATTTCTGTTAATATAAATAAATCCAGAAAATTGTTTAAACTTTGAAAATTAATAGAAAATAAACCGTAACTCGGATGAAAATGTTTTCCACATGAAAGTTGCTCAGAAAAATTTAACGAATCCGAATACGCGGTCCGTTCATCTGTCACATGCTTATAACTATCTGAACATGGAACTTTTCCCCTCCGGTCATCTATCTGACACAGGTCCGGAACCGGGAAAACATTCCCGGTTGAATTCCCCCTTCACCTATATCGTGTAGCCATACGTTAGGTCACTCCCGGCACAACATATTGCCACGTTATGCTTTGTGATGCTATGTTTGCTTTATATTTACTGTTTCTTCCCCCTCTTCTCTCCGGTAGACCCCGAGACCGATGCCGCCCCTGTGATCGACTACGTCGACGATGACCCCTCCTTGCCAGAGCAACCAGGCAAGCCCCCCCCTTTTGATCATCCCGATATCGCCCATTCCATTCTCTCATGCTTGCATTAGATTTTGCTATTGTTATTGTTTGCTCCTATTCTGATGCATAGCCTGCTTTTGTAACCTGCTTATTGTTACTGTACCGGCTTATCCTAAACTGCTTAGTATAGGTTGGTTAGTGATCCATCAGTGACCCCCACCTTGTCCTTGTTGCCCCTGCTTCATCATTGAAGACCCGATCAACGGGATCGAAGACCAGGACCCGACACCTCACGTCACATCACGCCCCTTCGTTGCTCGACTCTGCAGTGTTACTATTGAGTGCCGAGGGTGAGACCTCTACAGCACTTCTGATGTTAACCTGTAGTGTAGCTATTCGGTCGTGGTCATCGAGGGTGATTTCCTCCTTAACCACTTCCGATACGGCTCTGTCGTGCAACCCCTCAAGTGTGAACCTCGAGGGTGGATCCTCTTACGTTCACCTTGATGATTACATCGAGTGGAATTCACTGGGGGTGATTCCTCGGGTTTTCCCCTTAATGTTTGGACACACGGATACTTGGACTTTACCACTGTTACTTGGAAAGACGGGTCGACCCTGAGGGGTACCCGCGCGAGCTTAATTGCGAGTGATGTGGAGTCGGGTTGACCTGGAGGGTGCCCGCGAGATAATTACGAGGCGTGGCCGGGCATTCTTAGTCCTTGCCGCAAGTCCTCGAGACGGGGCAACGGGGTCACATCTTTCGTGAGTCTCTGCTTGTTACCGCGCGTTCCTAATCCACTACGATTTGGATATTTGATCCGAGGGGCCTCTGGCCTGATAGCACTAACCATCACGTGGGCATAGTATGGGCGTTCTGCGTTGTGTACATCAGCCGAAGCTTAATAGACGTCAGCGACAGAGCGGCGCGCGCCGGGTTGGACTGGTAAGCTCCTGCCTTTTTAGGGAGGTAGCTAGGTCTGCTCACCGGCCGCCCACGCAACGTGCAGGAGTTCCCGGGGCGATGGCCCATGACCCCTGGGGGCATAGGTTTAGTCCGGCGTGCTTGACCTCTCTATTAAGCCTAGGTCGGGTTGCGGCGTATTGTTTGGCCGAGGCCGGGCATGACCCAGGAAAGTGTGTCCGACCGGAGTCAATCGAGCGTGGTGGGTAAGTTGGTGCACCCCTGCAGGGAAGAAAACATCTATCGATAGCCTGTCCTACGGTAATGGACACTTGGAGTTGTATCCCGATCGATACAACTAGAACTGGATACTTGTGATGAGAACTGGATGGTGATGAGGATTTGATTGTGATGATAACTGGATAGTATGGCTCTGGGATTTCTTTCTCACAGGGAGTCGAGAAAGGATCTCCGGCCGAGGTTGATAACACCACTGCTACTTTACTTTATGCTACTCTACTCCCTCCTGTTGCTGCAAGATGGTGGTTTCCAGAAGATGCTAGTCTTTGATAGGACTAGACCTTCTCTCTATTCTGGCATTTCTGCAGCCCGGTCCACATATACAGCCTTCCTTTGATAATGTTGCATATGTAGTGTAGATCCTTGCTTGCGAGTACTTTGGATGAGTACTCACGGTTGCTTTGCTCCCCCTTTTCCCCCTTCTTTCTTCTTTCTGGTTGTTGCAACCAGATGGTGGAGTCCAGGAGCCAGATGCCACCTTTGACGACTGCTGCTACCCCGAGGGTGCCTACTACCACGTGACGGACGCCGACGACCAAGAGTAGTTAGGAGGCTCCCAGGCAGGAGGCCTTGCCTTTTCGATCGTAGATGCTTTTGTGCTAGCCTTCTTAAGGCAAACTTGTCTAACTTATGTCTGTACTCAGATATTGTTGCTTCCGCTGACTCTTCTGTATTCGAGCCCTCGAGGCCCCCTGGCTTGTAATTTTTTTTAATTTGTGTCTAGAGTTGTGTTGTGATATCTTCCCGTGAGTCCTTGATCTTGATCGTACACATTTGCGTGTATGATTAGTGTACGATTGAATCGAGGGTGTCACACTGATGCTCTGCTTTTAGTCGACTGACGATTTCTTATAATTCCGGTCGATTGGATTTTTCTTGTAGCTCCTCCTCATGTCATTGACCTCCCTGATGATGACGATGAAGTGCCGCTGAGGGCGCAAAGGAACAGGAGGGCGCCGGCTAGCAAGACCCCACAAACCACTTCGGTGCCTGAGGCCGCAGTCCGGGAGGGTGGTGATACCACTCGGGTTTCTGTGACCTTCGCTGAACCTCTGACGAGTGTCCGGCCTTCGACGTCGACTGCAAATCCGCCTTCGCTTTTTGCCACACACCACATCCCTGAGGACCAAGTGGGTGCCGCTAAAGAGGCTATACGCCAGGCGGGGATTATGATGGAGCAAGTGAAGGTGGTTCGGGAAGCCAGCCAAGCAGCTTATGACGCGAGCTCAGCTCTTCAGAGCAACGTCCAGGTCGGTCGATTCACCGCTTGTTCTGTTAGGATATGTTATCTGAAGAATCTCTTTTTCGAAGATCTTTATATCTGTACGCCCACTGGGTGTGTCTATTAATCTTTTTGACGAGTGGGGGCACGCTAAGTGCACCCACTGGGTGTAGTCCCCGAGACTACGGTGGACTGCTGGCAGTCGACTGTAGTCTTTATATTGTGTTGCTTTAGCTGAACTTCTTCACTCGGTCTGGTCAGGCCATGTCGAATGGAACTGTACACGGTTGGCTGCAGGCAGTCGATTTTTTTTGGTCGAACCAGTGAGGGCACGCTGAGTGCACCCACTGGGTGTAGTCCCCGAGATTACTGTCGAATGTTTTTGATTCGGCTGTAGTCTTAGAAACGCCATCATTGTCTCTTGGTTACTCGGAAGCAACTTATCTTGGATGTCTATCGACTGATTTTTTGCAGAAATCTTGCGAACTTGTGGCTCGCTACACTGAGTTGGAGAACAAACAGATCCAGCTGAACCTTGACTGGAAGCTTGCTCAGGAGAACTTGCAGAAGGCGAGGGACGAAGCAAAAGGTATGGCTGGTGAGCTTTTGTCGACTGTCCTTTCTTTCTGGCTGTCCTCGATGTTGATCTCACTTGCTGTTTCACAGAAAAAATGGAGGAGGCTCTGAAGAAGAAGGATCAAGACCTTGCCGAAGCGCAGAAGGAGGCCCTGAACAAAACGAAGCTTGCTGAAGAAAAACTGGCTTCAGTCGGTACTCTTGAAAAGGAAAACTCCAGGCTGAAAACTGCTCTCGACGCGGCTAATCAAGAGGTCAGCCGTCTGAAGAATGGCAATATAGCTCTGAATGACAAGGCAAGTGAACTGGCGGGGAAGAGGAACGATCTGGAGGCTTATCTCGGTGGACTCGCCAAGAAGCTGTTCGTCATGCTCGAGGGTAATTACTCCGGCCCGACTGACTTGCAGTTACCAAATCTGCGTAGAGCCACTGACTTATCCTTGAATTGTGTTTACAGAATTCTGCCAGAACTTCGAAGAGGAGACCAGTCGAGTGGAGACAGACTTGGACCCCATCAATTCTCCAGTGAAGGACGAGGCTGCTATGAACGTGCTCCGACTGGAATCTCGTGTTGCCGGCGTTATTGACTATCTTGCTCGGTTGAAGGTTGCGATGTCACGGATCGACACGTCGCTCTGGCCTAGGACGATGCTTTAGAATGACCTCGAGTCCCTGATGACTCGACTGAATGAAGTCCCAGGTCGAGTGGCGGAATGGAAGAAATCTTCTGCTAGATGTGGCGCTGACATCGCTCTGTCTCTGGTCTGCGTCCACTGCAAGGAGGCGCAAGAAGAAAAGTTGGCCGCCATCCAAGTTGCCAATACCAGGAAGCACAACTTTCAAGACTTCATGGAGACTTTCATTGCTGCTGCCACTCGCATTGCAGACGGGATCGACTTGGATGAGTTCGTCGCCCCTTCCAGTCCTCCGCATGAGGAATAAAAACTTTTATGCTTCACTTTAAATTTGCCTCGGAATGCCGAGTGGATTTTGTAACCGTTAAACTCTGTCGAGCTGGAGGCTTGAGTACTTTGATCTGCGGTCTAGAACCTTTGGATCTTATCTGAACTTGATTTATCGTTGAATATCTTCATGAATTATCCGTCGAGTGGAACTTGTTCTTCACTCGAAATAACTTTGTATTTGTGGTGCAACTCCGAAGGAGAAGGTAGCAGTCGATTTGCACCTCGTCGTCCTTGCGGATTGGGATGTGTTCCGTACTTAGGCGAGCACTGGGCTGCAGCTAAGCCTCCGAGTGGAAGGTCTGCTCTCCACTCGGTAGGATTTTAAAAACTTAGGCGAGTACTGGACTGCAGCTAAGCCCCCGAGTGGGAGGTCTGCTCTCCACTTGGTAGGATTTTTTCAAACTTAGGCGAGTACTGGAGTGCAGCTAACCCCCGAGTGGGAGGTCTGCTCTCCACTCGGTAGGATTTTTTCAAACTTAGGCGAGTACTGGACTGCAGCTAAGCCCCCGAGTGGGAGGTCTGCTCTCCACTCGGTAG
>NC_041392.1:617867659-618007618 GCF_002162155.2 Triticum dicoccoides
CAGCTAAGCCCCCGAGTGGGAGGTCTGCTATCCACTCGGTAGGATTTTTTCAAACTTAGGAGAGTACTGGACTGCAGCTAAGCCCCCGAGTGGGAGGTCTGCTCTCCACTCGGTAGGATTTTTTCAAACTTAGCCGAGTACTGGACTGCAGCTAAGCCCCCGAGTGGGAGGTTTGCTCTCCACTCGGTAGGATTTTTAAACACTTAGGCGAGCACTAGGCTGCAGCTAAGCCTCCGAGTGGGAGTCTGGCTCACCACTCGGTAGGATTTTTAAACACTTAGGCGAGCACTGGGCTGCAGCTAAGCCTCCGAGTGGGAGTCTGGCTCACCACTCGGTAGGATTTTTAAACACTTAGGCGAGCACTGGGCTGCAGCTAAGCCTCCGAGTGGGAGGTTTGCTCTCCACTCGGTAGGATTTTTAAACACTTAGGCGAGCACTGGGCTGCAACTAAGCCTCCGAGTGGGAGTCTGGCTCACCACTCGGTAGGATTTTTAAACACTTAGGCGAGCACTGGGCTGCAGCTAAGCCTCCGAGTGGGAGGTTTTCTCTCCACTCGGTAGGATTTTTAAACACTTAGGCGAGCACTGGGCTGCAGCTAAGCCTCCGAGTGGGAGTCTGGCTCACCACTCGGTAGGATTTTTAAACACTTAGGTGAGCACTGGGCTGCAGCTAAGCCTCCAAGTGGGAGTCTGGCTCGCCACTCGGTAGGATTTTTAAACACTTAGGCGAGCACTGAGCTGCAGCTAAGCCTCCGAGTGGGAGTCTGGCTCACCACTCGGTAGGATTTTTTTTACAAACTTAGGCGAAACGGATTCGCAGCTAAGCCACCCACTGGGGGATTTCACACGCAAACAAAAGCAACAACAATTATAGGAAAATTTGTAACACTCTTGTCTTTGATAAATAGACTACAGCAGTTTTTCTTATTACATCTCATCCGAGTAAGAATTCAAGTGTGAAAGGGGCGGAGCAGTTCTGCATTCCAAGCTCGTGGCTCATCGATCTGGCGATCGACATTGTAAAGGTGATACGCTCCATTGTGGAGGACTCTGGTGACAATGAAGGGACCTTCCCAAGTAGGAGCGAGCTTGTGTGGTTTCTATTGATCCACTCGGAGGACCAAATCTCCTTCTTGGAAGGCTCGACTCTTCACATTTCTGGCATGGAATCGACACAAGTCTTGCTGATAAATGGTCGATCGGATCATAGCCATTTCTCTTTCTTCTTCCAGGAGGTCGACTGCGTCTTGCCGGGCTTGTTCTACTTCATCTTCGGTATAAAGCTCGACTCGGGGTGCATTGTGAAGTAGATCACTCGGCAGGACTGCTTCCGCTCCGTAAACCAGAAAGAACGGAGTTCTTCCAGTCGACGGATTCGGGGTAGTCCTCAATCCCCACAGAGCTGACGGAAGCTCGTCGACCCAAGCGCCTGCTGCGTGCTTGAGATCACGCATCAGCCGAGGCTTTAGTCCTTTGAGAATCAGACCATTTGCCCTTTCTGCTTGTCCATTCGACTGGGGGTGGGCGATCGATGCGTAGTCGACTCGTGTGCCTTGAGAGGCGCAAAAAGCTCTGAACTTGTCTGAATCAAAGTTTGACCCATTGTCGGTGATGATGCTATGCGGGACTCCATATCTGAATGTTAACTCTCTGACGAAACTGATAGCAGTGCAAGCATCAAGATTCTTGATAGGCTTAGCTTCAATCCATTTGGTAAACTTGTCGACTGGCACAAGCACATGTGTGAAACCACTCCTGCCTGTTCTCAATGGGCCAACCATGTCCAGTCCCCAAACAGCGAAGGTCCAGATGAGTGGAATGGTCTTCAGGGCTGATGCAGGCTTGTGCGACATGTTGGAGTAGAACTGGCACCCTTCACACTTGTCGACTATCTCTTTTGTCATTTCATTCGCTCTTGGCCAGTAAAATCCCGCTCGGTATGCTTTAGCCACAATGGTCCGAGAGGATGCATGATGACCACAGGTCCCCGAGTGGATATCATCAAGGATTATCTGACCTTCTTCTAGTGTTATACACTTCTGACCGACTCCAGTCGTGCTTTCTCTATACAACTGTCCCTTTATGACTATAAAGGCCTTGGATCGATGGACGATCTGTCGAGCCTCTTCTTCGTCCTCCAGGAGTTCCTTTCTCAGGATATACGTGATGTATGGTATCGTCCAGTCAGGGGTGATTGCCAAAACTTCCATGATTAGGTTGACCACTGCCGGAATTTCAACTTCAATCGGATCTGTGGCACTCTTTGGCTGCGGGGCTTCATCTGTAAAAGGATCTTCTTGGACTGATAGCGAGTGGATGTGTTCCAAAAATACATTGCTGGGGATGGCTTCTCTCTTGGAGCCTATCTTTGCCAAATCATCAGTCGCTTGATTTTTTAGTCGGGGGATGTGATGAAGCTCTAACCCCTCGAATTTCTTCTCTAACTTTCTCACTGCATTGCAATAACCAGTCATAGCTGGACTTCTGACGTCTCATTCTTTCATCACCTGATTAACCACCAAATCTGAGTCGCCATAGACCATGAGGTGACGGACGCCAAGTGAAATGGCCATGCGCAATCCATACAAAAGTGCTTCATATTCTGCTTCGTTATTGGAGGAATCGAAGTGAATCTGGAGAACATATCTAAGCTTATCTCCTCGGGGGGAAACCAATACTACCCCAGCACCGGAACCATTCAGCATCTTAGATCCATCGAAGAACATGGTCCAGTGCTCCGAGTGAACTTGAGTCGGAAGTTGCTGTTCGATCCACTCGGCGACGAAATCTGCAATTGCTTGGGACTTGATAGGTTTCTTTGCCTCAAACTTGATATCTAGGGGAAGAAGTTCAATCGCCCATTTGGCCACTCGACCAGTTGCATCTCTGTTGTGCAAAATCTCTGATAGTGGAGCTTCGCTGACAACTGTAATGGAATGATCAGAGAAGTAATGTGCAACCTTCTTCGTGGTCATATAAATCCCATATACAAGCTTCTGGTAATGAGGATATCTTTGCTTTGAAGGAGTCAAAACTTCAGAAACATAATATACTGGGTGCTGAACTTTGAAGGCCTTTCCTTCTTCTTCCTGCTCGACCGTAAGTACTGTACTGACAACTTGTCATGTGGCTGCAATGTAAATCAGCAAAGGCTCCTTGCTGATTGGGGCAGCAAGCACCGGCTGGGTGGAGAGCAGAGCTTTGAGCTCTGTAAACGCTGCATCAGCTTCTGGAGTCCACTCGAACTTGTCGGACTTCTTCATCAGTCGGTAAAGAGGTAATGCCTTTTCACCGAGGCGAGAGATGAATCGACTTAAAGCAGCCAAGCATCCTATAAGCTTCTGGACGTCATGCACACGCACAGGACGTTTCATCCGGAGTATAGTACCAATTTTTTCGGGATTGGCGTGGATTCCCCGTTCGGAAATGAGAAAACCGAGTAACTTCCCACCTGGAACTCCGAATGTGCACTTTGATGGATTGAGCTTGATATCATACCTCCTGAGGTTAGCAAAGGTTTCAGCAAGGTCAGTCAGCAGGTCGGAACCCTTCCGTGACTTGACCACAATATCATCCATGTATGCCTCCACATTCCGACTGATTTGAGTGAGCAAACACTTCTGAATCATCCTCATGAACGTGGCTCCGGCATTCTTGAGGCCGAACGGCATGGTGACATAACAGAAGCACCCGAATGGAGTGATGAAAGCTGTTTTGATCTCGTCAGGCCCGTACAGACGGATCTGATGGTACCCGGAATAGGCGTCTAGGAAAGACAAACGCTCACATCCCGCAGTCGAGTCGACTATCTGGTCGATGCGGGGGAGAGGAAAATGATCTTTCGGGCAGGCCCGATTGATATGCTTGAAATCAATGCACATGCGAAGTGACTTGTCCTTCTTGGGGACCATGACAACATTGGCGAGCCACTCGGAGTGGTAAATTTCTCGGATGAACTCCGCTGCTAAGAGCCAAGCCACCTCCTCGCCAATGGCCTTCCTCTTCTGGACGGCGGACCGTCGAAGATGTTCTTTCACAGGTTTAAATTTTGGGTCGACTCGTAGACGGTGCTCAGCCAGCCCCCTGGGAACTCCAGGCATGTCAGCAGGCTTCCATGCGAAGATGTCCCAGTTCTCACGGAGGAACTGGATGAGCGCTTCTTCCTATTTGGAGTCGACCATCGTTGAGATGTGAGTCAGAGCAGCGTTTGGATCGGTCGGGTGAATGTGAACTTCCTTCGTTTCACCGGACGTCTGAAAAGCTGATTCTGAAGCAGGCTTCTTAGCTCATAGAAACTCACTCGGATCTGCAGTCTTTTGATACTCTTGCAGCTCGACCACCGCCATCTGAGTGTCAGCAATCTTTGAGCCTTTCTGAAAACACTCTTCTGCTTTCTTCCGATTGCCTGTAACAGTGATCACACCTTTGGGACCAGGAATCTTCAATTTGAGATACACATAACATGGTCGAGCTATGAAGCGTGCATAAGCTGGTCTTCTCAAAATAGCGTGATAAGCACTTTGGAAATCCACAACTTCGAATGTCAACTTTTCCTTACGTTAATTCTTGGAATTACCGAAAACCACATCAAGAGCAATTTGGACGAGTGACTCGGCTTTCTTCCCAGGAATGACTCCATGGAAACTCATGTTACTGGTGCTGAGCCTGGACATCGGAATGCCCATCCCTTTCAATGTTTCTGCATACAGTATGTTCAAACCGCTGCCTCCATCCATCAGGACTTTGGTCAGTCGAGTGCCTTCAACAACTGGGTCGACCAACAGAGCTTGCCTCCCAGGGGTGGCAATGTGCGTAGGGTGATCAGACTGGTCAAATGTGATGGCAGTCTGGGACCACTTCAGATAATTGGGTGTTACTGGAGCAACCATATTTACCTCACGGTTAATAACCTTCAGTCGACTTTTGCTCTCAACATCAGCAAAAATCATCAGGGTGGAATTGACCTGGGGGTACCCATCGTCACTATCTTCCTTGTCCTCAACTTTGTCCGACTCCTTTTCCTTATCTTTGGACTGCTTGCCCTGAAACTGCTGGATCAGAAGCTGACACTGTCGAGTGGTATGCTTTGGGTAAATGAGTTTACCCTCTTCATCTTTCTTGGTGTGGATGTGACACGGTAGATCCAAAACATCATTTCCATCTTGGTCTTTAACTTTCTTGGGGTTCCAAGGTCCTTTGGGTTTTCCATTAAATTTTCCCTGGGTTACGGCCAGGGCCTCCCCAGGAGCGGCTGGCTCGGCTTTTCGCTTCTGTTTCCGACTGGAATTTCCTCTGGTTTCCTGGGCGACTGCTTTATGCTTGCCACTCCGGAGTCGATCCTCATCTTCACTATTAGCATATTTGATGGCAATCTCCATCATCCGGTTCAGAGACATCTCTCCGGTTCGACCGAACTTCAGATTCAATTCTCTGTACTTAATGCCTTCTTTAAAGGCACAAACTGCTTGATGATCTGGTACATTTTCAACTGTGTGATGCAATGTGATCCACCTCTGGATGTAATCCCTCAGAGTTTCATTCGGTTTCTGCACGTAAGACCGCAATTCCGTAAGGCCTGCATGTCGCTTGCATGTTCCTTCAAATGTGGTGACAAACACTCGAGAGAGATCCTCCCAAGTGTAAATGCTACTGGGTGCTAACTGATTCAGCCATGCTCTGGCCGAGCCTTCTAACATGAGAGGCAGGTGCTTCATGGCTACCTCATCGTTCCCACCGCCAATCTGGACAGCCACTCAGTAATTTTCGAGCCAAGTATCGGGCTTGGACTCACCGGTGAACTTACTAACTCCAGTCGCCAACCTGAAGTTGGGAGGAATTACAGCGGCTCTGATGGCTCGACTGAAACACTCCGGCCCTGAAACATGTACTCTGCTACTGGTAGGCGCATCTCTGTCGTGGCCTTCTCGGTGAGCTCTATTCTTGTCGACCAAACCTTGAACGAGAATGGATCTCGCATCAAAGCCTGGTTCCCTGGGGTCGACTGGAATTCTCCGCCCAACACTATGAGGGCGTCTGTCAACCTGCTGTCGAGGCACATATGATTCACTCCTCGGGGGAGGGGTTGGCACTCGACGTCGATCATCACGATCGAATCGGTGATCATACTGCTCATTCCTTCTGTACTGATCACGCCGGTCTCCACGTCCCTCACGCCTCAGAGGCGATCTTGGGCTGTGAGCCGACTGGACTGTATCCGCTGCAACGGATCGACTGTGGATCCTGTTCCGCGACTGAGAAACAGCGGAATTCTGGTCTCCCGCTTCCCGGAGCAACGCTCTGATTTGCAACAAGCCTCTGCCAACCTCTGACTGGGAGGGCTGAATCGACTCTGCTATACAGGCCGCAGCCGCCAAATTCTGAATCGGAGTACGATATACCTGCGGGGGCGGAAAGAGTTGACGTCGACTGGATTCTGGAGCCCGTTGACGCGCTCGCTCGTCGAGTATTCGCTGGAGATTCTCCAGTCGAGTGCGCTCGGCCAAGTTAGCCAAGCGCGCGTCCTCCAAGGCTCGGGCCTCGGGGGTTTCTCCAATGATAGGAGTGTGGAGTGCATCCATATTCCGGCGGCGAAGCTCCTCCCGCTGCAACGACGTGAGAGGCTCGGGGAGATACTCCTCGTGAGGACGCGACGGGTCGCCCCCATCTGCGCCTCCGTCAGCGCGGGGGAAACTGGGAGGACTGTGTGGCCCATCGATCACCAGAACCTCTGCAGCTGGGTCACTGCTGTCGCATTCGGATGCGGTCTCTACGGAGCCAGTCGACAGGTCGAATAGGCCGTAGAGGGATTCGTCGGGCTCGATTGCCGCGACTTGTGGGGTGGCCGACTGGCGGGCCACCGCATGCCTCACCCACCTCTGAAGCCTCGACCGACCGGAGCGCTTGCGCCGGCGAGAAACAGGGCGGGGAGATGCCACGGGAGCCGACCGATACTGGGTCGACGGCTGCCGCAGGAGGACACCACGGACGCATGCGCGAAAGTGCGTCGCCCCGCGGACGGGGAGCACGTCGACGTCGAGTGGAGCCTCCTGAAGCCAAGCAGAGTCGTCGGCGATGAACGTGAGCGCGCCGAGACGGATCTCGCGGCCCTCCACCAAAGCTCCGCCCGAAACCATGATCAAGGAGATCGGAAAAAATCGCAACTTCTCAAACTAGGCACTAAGACTCCTGGCCCCACGGTGGGCACCAACTGTCGTGGTTCTAACTCTGACAGTGATGTAGGGGGGTATGTATGGAGAGGCTAGATCTTAGCTATGGAGGAGTTGTAAGCACACGAGGATTACGAGTTCAGGCCCTTCTCGGAGGAAGTAACAACCCTACGTCTCGGTGCTCGGAGGCGGTCGACTGAATTATGTGTGTATGAATAACAGGGGTGCCCCCGCTTGATACTGAGGAGGGTGTGGCTTATATAGAGTTCGCCAGGCCCCTCCAGCCCTCAGTAATGCAAGGTTTAAAGTACATTAAGACTGGGGGTTACTGGTAACGCCCCTAATAAAGTACTATGATGACCATAAAAGCTACTTAATGACCGACCGTTTGCGTGCAGGATGACTTTAGATCTCCTGGCAGTCGAGTGATTGCTTCGTGGTCGAGTATCTTGAATCTGTCGAGTGGGATACCTCAAAGTCGATTGAAAGATGACTTCTTTTAGGGATGTACTTGGGTAGGGTACTTAGGATAGGTCCATGCCCCTATCCTAGATATATAGCTTCATCAACCGGCGGCAGCGAGGGGAGGGAGGCCGGGGAGGGGGGAGTGGCCGCGGTAGAGTTGGCTCCCTAAGTCGCCCTAGGGCCATCAAAATAATCATTTGAACCAAAGCCTTTACGAGACTCCGGCTCCGTGACATACATGAATTTTCTTTCTTGTTTAGCGGGGCCGTGGGGTGATATAAGGAGTTTGAGACAAACAAAATCCTTGCAAATTTGGCATCCCGAAACTGACGAGTTTTCGTTCACCCTGCCCACCGCGAAAGGCCACCGAATCGCCCCCTCCCTCTAGAGGTCCAGCCCGCTTGCCGCGCCGGCTCCGGCGCCGAGTTCCCCACACGTCCAAACCCCTAGTCACAGGGGCAGTCTGCGCGTTGGTCAGGGGAGATTCTCCGATTCGCCGTCCCTATCGAATCGCGCCACCGCGAGGTTCTTCCCATCTCACCCTGCCTTTGTTCATTGTGTAAATTAGCTACAGATTTTATCCGGGGCTCTTAGAAAACTAGGTTAGAGTAGAGTGCTCTAGCGGATTGGTTGAGGGTCTGTTCTGCCCGATTCAGTCTGTAGCATCCGCTAATTTCCAGCGCTCGGAGATAACTTTCCTGCTTAATTCAATTTGAACTGCCAAAACGTCTTATATTTAGGAACAGAGGGAGTACTTCGAACTGGACGAACATATCATTGTTGATGATGTTTCAAAACTAAATCGACCTATTATGTAACTGGCATGAATGGATGCTTCAGACCTTTTTCTTAACCACTATCTGTATCCGTGTACTTCACCTGTGTCTTATATTTCTAATTTGTATTATTTGCTTTGCAAGCAAAGGCGGAGCTACGCTGGGGCGAAAGCCCAGCAGAAAATAGGCAAGGAACATAGAAAAACTGGGCCTAAAGACCAAGTGTTATGTGTAATTTGTGAGCCTGACCCGCCCAGCAATCGGATGTAGCTCCGCCACTGTTTGCAAGTATTTGCCTGTACTGGTAAAATGATGTTTTCAATTTTGCCTTCATATTAGCATTGATATGGTATTTTAACTATTGGAAAAGTTAGTAGCCAAATTTTCATCTCAAGGGAACACCATCGAAATTTGGTGAAGATTATGTGTTTAATGCAAAACCATATAATTCCATGCTGATTCTTGATATTTCTCCTCTTGACCAGTCTCTATTTTCCACGGCGGCAACATGTTTTCCAGCTGCATTGATATCTCATGCATAAAATTTTTGTTTTCTCTTTTGCCCGCCTCTTCACTATGAGTGTTTTAATTGTGTTTTCCTGATTGTATAATCATGCCCCATGGTCTTATTCTACTCCCTCCGTAAACTGCGTTTAGATCACTACTTTAGTGATCTAAACGCTCTTATATTAGTTGAGGGAGTAGTTGTCTATATATGTAGCCTGATCATCCGAGGCCAAAAATTGATAACAGACATTTTGTCAGGCTCAATCTTTGTCGTAGGTTCTTTTTGTGACCATGTTGTTTTATATGAAATTATATTTTAATCAACTGGCAAGCAGATTGCTCGTTTATTTGAAGTTTTTGCTTCTTGAATATATGCTAAATTTTATATTTAAAGACCATTGCTAAAGTACAATGAAAACTGATTTGCTAACTTATTTCATTTAATATTTCAAACTTCATATATAGCACGTCTCTTCTATATCATGCTTCCTTGACGTACCTGCAGTGCTCTGCTTACTACCATGCTTTTCTTGGGCGGGCGGCTGTCCTATTTACAGTTTTTGTTCTTGCAGGGGCTATCCTTCTATTTATGGCCGGTCTTTGCCTAGTCCTTTTTTTTTGCCAATTGCCTAGTCCGTATTTGTCCATGCGCTAGATGCTTGCAAACATGTGGCTCCTGGGGCTTACATGTAGCCATGCTATGTGTTCAGGAAGCCAAAACTTGTTATTTTCCTTGTAGAAACGTGATCGCTTCCTTGTATGGTACGTTTGACAGGACTGATACTATGTAGATAGATTACCGGCCCAAAAAACCTGATGGGGGAAAAACTATGTGGTTCACTGAATGAATGAACTGATGATGCGTTCTGCTTTTGCACAAGTGCCCTCCTTTTGAAGGAAGCATAGTCTCATTGAAAGTTCTCGAATATGTGGGTGGGTGTGTGCCTTGTTGGTTGTCTGCATCTTTCTTGCAATGGCAAGAAGAAAAAGGGATGGGGTAAAAAAAATACACTGAGCTTTCGCCCCACGGCTTGTTGTCGTGTCATTTGTACTGTGAGCTAGAATCAATTGTTCCTCACCCACAGAGATCTGGTAAGAAATTGGGTTTCATCATGGAGCAGGATGCCCTGCTGGCTTATTCTCAGCAAGCGAAGCTACCCTTGGCTCTGTTTATTTTTGAAAGCAACAAGAAGAAGCAGCTCCTGTTTGACCCCTCCACCAAGAAGATCCGTGGCATAATCAGCGCGGCGTTCGCAGATGCCACCTGCGTGTTCAAGAATGGCGGGTGGCTGCTCATGCTCCAGCACAAGCAACTTGGTTTCCAGGAGCAGAAAGAGCAGACCATCTTCCTTGTGCATGCCAGCACCGGCAGGCGGCTGGAGCTGCCGGCGTGCCCTTCTGTCATTGACGGGCTCTTTGTTTTCTACGTCGGCTCCAGTGAGGTGCCTCTGGTCGTCGCGTGCATTGAGACCATCTCCGGGGTTCCAACCGTCCATGTTGCCTGCCCTGGAGACATTTACTGGAGCGTCTACAAGAACATGGAAGATTGCATGCACCTACCGCTGGATCCACACAGGCGCATCAAGTGCACCCTCATTATCGATGCCGTCTTGCTTGGGAAGCAGGCCGTCTGCGTCGACTACCATGGGAAGATCCTGATCTTCGACGTCACGGAGATGAGCTGGAGGAGGACCGCTCTTTCAAAGGGGTGGAACGAAAGGGATGCTCACTTCCTTGTGGCATCCGGTGAAAATGTTGTGCTCATCTCGTGCCGTCGCTTTCGTGGACGGTTCTGTGATTTCAAGTTCTTCAAGCTGGATGCTGAAGCACTGGAGTGGTCGCCTCTAGATGACGCAGAGCTTGATGGTTGCAGCTGGTTTCTTTACAGAGGCCGCTCCATCCTTGCGAGGGAGGAAGGCAAGAGGAAAGTCTACACCTTCTATCCAAGCCAGTGGGGTGGCTCGACGCCGATCGATGCTGACAGCTTGAGGAAGAGGAAGGTAGCCCATATGAAGTCATTGTCTTCCAAAGAGAAGTCGGTTACGAATATATTCATGCATGATTTAGAAGATGGCGTCGTCAGGAAGGTTCTCCCGGCTTCAATTGTGACCGAGGAACGGCATTGGCTTCGGTCTAGTGTCTTTGGTGGATCATTTCAGTAATCGTATGTAATAAAATATGTTGTCTCAAGTTACATTACGAAACTTGAGTACCAACACAAACTTGCAAATAGGAAGATTTTATTGTTTTGCTTTGGAAAAGCAGGTTCAACAACATTGATTGATGTATAATTACTCTTAACACAAGTTCACAAAGTCTTGCAAGCTGCAAAATTAAGCAAGGCTGAGACAACCAACACAATAAAGATTACATGAGGCACGCATGCTTCACTAATCCTGTTGCTAGACCAACCACCATCAAATCCTGCATATCATCTCAAGTGGATATGTTGCATGCCGTTAACACAGCCATCCAGATGGGTTGCCACTGAGTGATTGTGAAAACTGACTATGTGCAACTGAAGACAGCGGTGAGCAATGAAGACTATAATCTTTCTGCATTAGGAGCTATCTTCAAAGATATTAAGTTTCAACTGAGAGTGGATTTCAATGATGTAACTGTTGTGTCTTGTCCTCGGACTTGTAATTTAGTTGCACATTGTTTAGCTGCGTATGATGCTAAACTAGGAGCTGGCAAATGCGAGATTTGGCTCGGCCAGCATCCAGACCTTGTAAATGACGCTGTTGTTGGCGACTTGTCCAGCCCTTGTATACTTAATGGAATGCATCGTGTTCCCTTCAAAAAATAAATAAATGGGTTGCACATATAGCGCACACATCCACCCGGATTTGGGCCCTAAGCTTTCGGTTCAGCCCAGCTAACTAATTACTGTTGAACATATTCGTGATGCTCGAAGGTGGCGGTGAGTTAAACGCAACATGAGTAGTGCGCCAAATTAGCAAGAGGACCTGACCGGAACAAGTGGTGTATTGTTTCATCTTTGTCACAACACTTGTTGCCCGGCCATCTCTGCTTGGTCATGCTATCTTTTGTTAACACAACTTCTATACATATATGCCACATCAAATTAATTTATTTGGCATCAAACCCGGCTGGCACGAGCCACCGCCCTCCCGTGCCCGGGCGAGGCCGAGAAAGCAGCCCAAGACAAAACCTCACGAGGCGACGGCACTGACATGTTGCACACGCCACGCAGGCACTCGGCTAGCGCGCCTATCGTGCCCTACCCAGCCCGGCGAAGGGCGAGGACGCCATCAGGTGAGTCCGGATGGCCCGTCGCGTGCAAGGTAGCTCACAGGCGCACCCGACGTCGCCCAATGATGGTGGCCCTGGCACGCATCCGTAGTCCACCCATGATGGACTACAGAAGCGAGCCGCTCGGACCCGCGCTATTCAGGCAGATCGGATGGCATGGAGGTGTTGGGGAACGTAGCAGAATTTTTAAAATTTTCTACGCATCACCAAGATCAATCTACGGAGTCATCTAGCAACGAGGGAGAGAGGAGTGCATCTACATACCCTTGTAGATCGCGCGCGGAAGCGTTCAAGAGAACGGGGTTGATGGAGTCGTACTCGACGTGATCCAAATCACCGATGACCAAGTGCCGAACGGACGGCACATCCGCGTTCAACACACGTACGGTTGGGAAGACGTCTCCTCCAACTTGATCCAGCAAGGGGGAAGGAGAGGTTGAAGAAAATCCAGCAGCACGACGGCGTGGTGGTGGAAGCAACGGTGATCTCGGCAGGGCTTCGCCAAGCGCAGGGAGACGGAGGAGTGTCACGGGAGGGAGAGGGAGAGGCCAGGGGCTTAGGTGCGGCTGCCCTCCCTCCCCCCTACTATATATAGGGTGCCTAGGGTGGCCCCGGCCCTAGGAGATCCAATCTCCTAGGGGGGGAGCGGCCAAGGGGGTGCCTTGCTCCCCAAGGCAAGGGTGGTGCCCCCCACCCCTAGGGTTTCAAACCCTAGGCGCAGGGGGAGGCCCAAGGGGGGCGCACCAGCCCACTAGGGGCTGGTTCCCCTCCCACTTCAGCCCATGGGGCCCTCTGGGATAGGTGGCCCCACCCGGTGGACCCCCGGGACCCTTCCGGTGGTCCCGGTACAATACCGATTACCCCCGAAACTTTCCCGATGGCCGAAACTTGACTTCCTATTTATAAATCTTCACCTCCGGACCATTCCGGAACTTCTCGTGACGTCCGGGATCTCATCCGAGACTCCGAACAACTTTCGGGTTACCGTATGCTAATATCTCTACAACCCTAGCGTCACCGAACCTTAAGTGTGTAGACCCTACGGGTTCGGGAGACATGCAGACATGACCGAGACGCCTCTCCGGTCAATAACCAACAGCGGGATCTGGATACCCATGTTGGCTCCCACATGCTCCACGATGATCTCATCGGATGAATCACGATGTTGAGGATTCAATCAATCCGTATACAATTCCCTTTGTCAATCGGTACGTTACTTGCCCGAGACTCGATCGTCGGTATCCCAATACCTAGTTCAATCTCGTTACCGGCAAGTCACTTTACTCGTACCGTAATGCATGATCCCGTGATCAACAACTTGGTCACATTGAGCTCATTATGATGATGCATTACCGAGTGGGCCCAGAGATACCTCTCCGTCATACGGAGTGACAAATCCCAGTCTCGATTCGTGCCAACCCAACAGACACTTTCGGAGATACCTGTAATGTACCTTTATAGTCACCCAGTTACGTTGTGACGTTTGGCACACCCAAGGCACTCCTACGGTATCTGGGAGTTGCACAATCTCATGGTCTAAGGAAATGATACTTGACATTCGGAAAAGCTACAGCAAACGAACTACACAATCTTTGAGCTAAGCTTAGGATTGGGTCTTATCCATCACATCATTCTCCTAATGATGTGATCCCGTTATCAATGACATCCAATGTCCATAGTCAGGAAACCATGACTATCTTTTGATCAACGAGCTAGTCAACTAGAGGCTCACTAGGGACGTGTTGTGGTCTATGTATTCACACATGTATTACGATTTCCGGACAACACAATTATAGCATGAACAATAGACAATTATCATGAACAAAGAAATATAATAATAACCATTTTATTATTGCCTCTAGGGCATGCATATTTCCAACAGTCTCCCACTTGCACTAGAGTCAATAGTCTAGTGACATTGTGATGAATCGAACACCCATGCAGTTCTGGTGTTGATCATGTTTTGCTCTAGGGAGAGGTTTAGTCAACGGATCTGCCATATTCAGGTCCGTATGTACTTTACAAATCTCTATGTCTCCATTTTGAACACTTTCACGAATGGAGTTGAAGCGACGCTTGATATGCCCGGTCTTCCTGTGAAACCTGGGCTCCTTGGCAAGGACAATAGCTCCAGTGTTGTCACAGAAGAGAGTCATCGGGCCCGACGCATTGGGTATGACTCCTAGGTCGGTAATGAACTCCTTCACCCAGATTGCTTCTTGTGCTGCCTCCGAGGCTGCCATGTACTCCGCTTCACATGTAGATACCGCCACAACGCTTTGCTTGCAACTGCACCAACTTACTGCCCCACCATTCAAAATATACACGTATCCGGTTTGTGACTTAGAGTCATCCAGATCTGTGTCGAAGCTAGCATCGGCGTAACCCTTTACGATGAGCTCTTCGTCACCTCCATACACGAGAAACATGTCCTTAGTCCTTTTCAGGTACTTCAGGATATTCTTGACCGCTGTCCAGTGTTCCATGCCGGGATTACTTTGGTACCTTCCTACCAAACTTACGGCAAGGTTTACATCAGGTCTGGTACATAGCATAGCATACATGATAGACCCTATGGCCGAGGCATAGGGGACGACACTCATCTTTTCTCTATCTTCTGCTGTGGTCGGGCATTGAGCCGTGCTCAATCTCGTACCTTGCAATACAGGCAAGAACCCCTTCTTTGACTGATCCATTTTGAACTTCTTCAATATCTTGTCAAGGTACGTACTCTGTGAAAGACCAATGAGGCGTCTCGATCTATCTCTATAGATCTTGATGCCTAATATATAAGCAGCTTCTCCAAGGTCCTTCATTGAAAAACACTTGTTCAAGTAGGCCTTTATGGTTTCCAAGAATTCTATATCATTTACCATCAATAGTATGTCATCCACATACAATATGAGAAATTCTACAGAGCTCCCACTCACTTTCTTGTAAATGCAGGCTTCTCCATAAGTCTGGGTAAACCCAAACGCTTTGATCATCTCATCAAAATGAATGTTCCAACTCCGAGATGCTTGCACCAGCCCATAAATCGAGCGTTGGAGCTTGCACACCTTGTCAGCATTCTTAGGATCGACAAAACCTTCCGGCTGCATCATATACAATTCTTCCTTAAGGAAACCATTAAGGAATGCCGTTTTGACGTCCATTTGCCATATCTCATAGTCATAGAATGTGGCAATTGCTAACATGATTCGGACGGACTTCAGCTTCGCTACGGGTGGGGAAGTCTCATCATAGTCAACCCCTTGAACTTGTCGATAACCCTTAGCGACAAGCCGAGCTTTATAGATGGTCACATTACCATCCGTGTTTGTCTTCTTCTTAAAGATCCATTTATTTTCTATGGCTCGCCTATCATCGGGCAAGTCAGTCAAAGTCCATACTTCGTTTTCATACATGGATCCTATCTCGGATTTCATGGCTTCCAGCCATTTGTTGGAATCCGGGCCCGCCATTGCTTCTTCATAGTTCGAAGGTTCACCGTTGTCTAACAACATGATTTCCAAGATAGGGTTGCCGTACCACTCTGGTGCGGAATGTGTCCTCGTGGACCTACGAAGTTCAGTAGTAACTTGATCTGAAGCTTCATGATCATCATCATTAACTTCCTCTCTAGTCGGTGCAGGCACCTCAGGAACATTTTCTTGAGCTGTGCCACTTACAGGTTCAAGAGGTAATACTTCATCAAGTTCTACTTTCCTCCCATTTATTTCTTTCAAGAGAAACTCTTTCTTTAGAAAGGACCCATTCTTGGCAACAAAGGTCTTGCCTTCGGATCTGAGGTAGAAGGTATACCCAACAGTTTCTTTAGGGTATCCTATGAAGACGCATTTTTCCGACTTGGGTTCGAGATTTTTAGGTTGAAGTTTCTTGACATAAGCATCGCATCCCCAAACTTTTAGAAACGGCAGCTTAGGTTTCTTCCCAAACCATAATTCATATGGTGTCGTCTCAACGGATTTCGACGGAGCCCTATTTAAAGTGAATGCGGCAGTCTCTAAAGCATAGCCCCAAAATGACAGCAGTAAATCGGTAAGAGACATCATAGATCGCACCATATCCAATAGAGTGCGATTACGACGTTCGGACACACCATTACGCTGAGGTGTTCCAGGCGGCGTGAGTTGTGAAACTATTCCACATTTTCTTAAGTGTGTGCCAAATTCGTGACTCAAGTATTCTCCCCCACGATCTGATCGCAAGAACTTGATTTTCTTGTCACGTTGATTCTCAACCTCACTCTGAAATTCCTTGAACTTTTCAAAGGTCTCAGACTTGTGTTTCATTAAGTAGACATACCCATATCTACTCAAGTCATCGGTGAGGGTGAGAACATAACGATAGCCACCGCGAGCCTCAACACTCATTGGACCGCACACATCAGTATGTATGATTTCCAATAAGTTGGTTGCTCGCTCCATTGTTCCTGAGAACGGAGTCTTGGTCATTTTACCCATGAGGCATGGTTCGCACGTGTCAAATGATTCATAATCAAGAGACTCTAAAAGTCCATCTGCATGGAGCTTCTTCATGCGTTTGACACCTATGTGACCAAGGCGGCAGTGCCACAAGTATGTGGGACTATCATTATCAACCTTACATCTTTTGATATTCACACTATGAATATGTGTAACATTACGCTCGAGATTCATTAAGAATAAACCATTCACCATCGGAGCATGACCATAAAACATATCTCTCATATAAATAGAACAACCATTATTCTCGGATTTAAATGAGTAGCCATCTCGAATTAAACGAGATCCTGATACAATGTTCATGCTCAAAGTTGGCACTACATAACAATTATTGAGGTTTAAAACTAATCCCATAGGTAAATGTAGAGGTAGCGTGCCGACGGCGATCACATCGACCTTGGAACCATTCCCGACGCGCATCGTCACCTCGTCCTTCGCCAGTCTCCGCTTATTCCGCAGCTCCTGCTTTGAGTTACAAATGTGAGCAATCGCACCGGTATCAAATACCCAGGAGCTACTAGGAGTACTGGTAAGGTACACATCAATTACATGTATATCACATATACCTTTAGTGTTGCCAGCCTTCTTGTCCGCTAAGTATTTGGGGCAGTTCCGCTTCCAGTGACCACTTCCCTTGCAATAAAAACACTCAGTCTCGGGCTTGGGTCCATTCTTTGGCTTCTTCCCGACAGCTTGCTTACCGGGCGCGGCAACTCCCTTGCCGTCCTTCTTGAAGTTCTTCTTACCCTTGCCTTTCTTGAACTTAGTGGTTTTATTCACCATCAACACTTGATGTTCCTTTTTGATTTCCACATCTGCTGATTTCAGCATTGAATACACCTCAGGAATGGTCTTTTCCATCCCCTGCATATTGAAGTTCATCACAAAGCTCTTGTAGCTCGGTGGAAGCGACTGAAGGATTCTGTCAATGACCGCGTCATCCGGGAGATTAACTCCCAGCTGAGTCAAGCGGTTATGCAACCCAGACATTCTGAGTATGTGCTCACTGACAGAACTATTTTCCTCCATCTTACAGCTGAAGAACTTGTCGGAGACTTCATATCTCTCGACCCGGGCATGAGCTTGAAAAACCATTTTCAGCTCTTCGAACATCTCATATGCTCTGTGTCTCTCCAAACGCTTTTGGAGCCCCGGTTCTAAACTGTAAAGCATGCCGCACTGAACGAGGGAGTAATCATCAGCACGTGACTGCCAAGCGTTCATAACGTCTTGGTTCTGTGGGACAGGTGCGTCACCTAGCGGTGCTTCTAGGACATAATCTTTCTTGGCAGCTATGAGGATGATCCTCAAGTTCCGGACCCAGTTCGTATAGTTGCTGCCATCGTCTTTCAGCTTGATTTTCTCTAGGAATGCGTTGAAGTTGAGGACAACGTGGGCCATTTGATCTACAAGACATATTGTAAAGATTTTAGACTAAGTTCATGATAATTAAGTTCATCTAATCAAATTATTCAATGAACTCCCACTCAGATAGACATCCCTCCAGTCATCTAAGTGAAACATGATCCGAGTTAACTAGGCCGTGTCTGATCATCACGTGAGACGGACTAGCCAACATCGGTGAACATCTTCATGTTGATCGTATCTTCTATACGACTCATGCTCGACCTTTCGGTCTTCCGTGTTCCGAGGCCATGTCTGTACATGCTAGGCTCGTCAAGTCAACCTAAGTGTATTGAGTGTGTAAATCTGGCTTACACCCGTTGTATTCGAACGTTAGAATCTATCACACCCGATCATCACGTGGTGCTTCGAAATAACGAACCTTCGCAACGGTGCACAGTTAGGGGGAACACTTTCTTGAAATTATTACGAGGGATCATCTTATTTAAGCTACCGTTGTTCTAAGCAAATAAGATGTAAAACATGATAAACATCACATGCAATCAAATAGTGACATGATATGGCCAATATCATTTGCTCCTTTTGATCTCCATCTTCGGGGCTCCATGATCATCGTTGTCACCGGCATGGCACCATGATCTCCATCATCGTGTCTTCTTGAAGTTGTCCCGTCATCTATTACTTCTACTACTATGGCTAACGCTTTAGCAATAAAGTAAAGTAATTACATGACGTTTATATTGACACGCAGGTCATAAATAAATAAAGACAACTTCTATGGCTCCTGCCGGTTGTCATAATCATCGACATGCAAGTCGTGATTCCTATTACAAGAACATGATCATCTCATAAATCACATATATCATTCATCACGTCCTTTTGGCCATATCACATCACACGGCACATGCTGCAAAAACAAGTTAGACGTCCTCTAATTGTTGTTGCAAGTTTTTACGTGGCTGCTATAGGTTTCTAGCAAGAACGTTTCTCACCTACGCCAAAACCACAACGTGAATTGCCAATTTCTATTTACCCTTCATAAGGACCCTGTTCATCGAATCCGATCCGACTAAAGTGGGAGAGACAGACACCCGCCAGCCACCTTATGCAACTAGTGCATGTCAGTCGGTGGAACCAGTCTCACGTAAGCGTACGTGTAAGGTCGGTCTGGGCTGCTTCATCCCACGATGCCGCCGAATCAAGATAAGACTAGTAACGGCAAGCAAATTGACAATATCAACACCCACAACTGCTGTGTGTTCTACTCGTGCATAGTAACTACGCATAGACCTAGCTCATGATGCCACTGTTGGGGAACGTAGCAGAATTTTAAAATTTTCTATGCACCAATCAATCTATGGAGTCATCTAGGAACGAGGGAGAGAGGAGTGCATCTACATACCCTTGTAGATCACGCGCGGAAACATTCAAGAGAACGGGGTTGATGGAGTCGTACTCGACGTGATCCAAATCATCGATGACCAAGTGCCGAACCGACGACACCTCCGCGTTCAACACACGTACAGTTGGGAAGACGTCTCCTCCAACTTGATCCAGCAAGGGGGAAGGAGAGGTTGAAGAAGATCCAGCAGTATGACGGCGTGGTGGTGGAAGCAACGGTGATCTCGGCAGGGCTTCGCCAAGCGCAGGGAGATGGAGGAGTGTCACGGGAGGGAGAGGGAGAGGCCAGGGGCTTAGGTGCGTCTGCCCTCCCTCCCCCCACTATATATATAGGGTGCCTAGGGGGGGCGGCCCTAGGAGATCCAATCTCCTAGGGGGGGCGGTGGCCAAGGGGGTGCCTTGCTCCCCAAGGCAAGGGTGGCGCCCCCACCCCTAGGGTTTCAAACCCTAGGCGCAGGGGGAGGCCCAAGGGGGGCACACCATCCCACTAGGGGCTGGTTCCCCTCCCACTTCAGCCCATGGGGCCCTCCGGTATAGGTGGCCCCACCCGATGGACCCCCGGGACCCTTCCGGTGGTCCTGGTACAATACCGATTACCACCGAAACTTTCCCGATGGCCGAAACTTGACTTCCTATATATAAATCTTCACCTCCGGACCATTCCGGAACTCCTCGTGACATCCGGGATCTCATCCGGGACTCCAAACAACTTTCGGGTTACCGTATGCTAATATCTCTACAACCCTAGCGTCACCGAACCTTAAGTGTGTAGACCCTACGGGTTCGGGAGACATGCAGACATGACCGAGACGCATCTCCGGTCAATAACAAACAGCGGGATCTGGATACCCATGTTGGCTCCCACATGCTCCACGATGATCTCATCGGATGAACCACGATGTCGAGGATTCAATCAATCCGTATACAATTCCCTTTGTCAATCGGTACGTTACTTGCCTGAGACTCGATCGTTGGTATCCCAATACCTAGTTCAATCTCGTTACCGGCAAGTCACTTTACTCGTACCGTAATGCATGATCCCGTGATCAACCACTTGGTTACATTGAGCTCATTATGATGATGCATTACCGAGTGGGCCCAGAGATACCTCTCCGTCATACGGAGTGACAAATCCCAGTCTTGATTCGTGCCAACCCAACAGACACTTTCGGAGATACCTGTAATGTACCTTTATAGTCACCCAGTTATGTTGTGACGTTTGGCACACCCAAGGCACTCCTACGGTATCCGGGAGTTGCACAATCTCATGGTCTAAGGAAATGATACTTGACATTCGGAAAAGCTACAACAAACGAACTACATGATCTTTGAGCTAAGCTTAGGATTGGGTCTTGTCTATCACATCATTATCCTAATGATGTGATCCCGTTATCAATGACATCCAATGTCCATAGTCAGGAAACCATGACTATCTTTTGATCAACGAGCTAGTCAACTAGAGGCTCACTAGGGACGTGTTGTGGTCTATGTATTCACACATGTATTACGATTTCCAGACAACACAATTATAGCATGAACAATAGACAATTATCATGAACAAAGAAATATAATAATAACCATTTTATTATTGCCTCTAGGGCATATTTCCAACAGGAGGGTCCTCGAGAGGCCCTCGCAGCACACTACCATGGAACGGACGACACAGAGGCTCATCGCCCTCGAAGAGCTATAGGAGGCAGGGTATTCCAGCATCCTTTATAGGAGTAATAGGCAAGACATAAGAGTGCAACTTTAAAACATTCATCATAAAGAAGGTGATTTAGTAGCATGGAGATGTCTATAACCACAAAATAGTCCTTTGGCCTCCTAAGGGCATCCCTAACAGATCCCTTACAAGTTATATATGGGGAGAAAAAGATTTAGGGTTCAAGGGGTATCTAGCAAATCCCTTATATGCATTTTCCCCTAAAAATGACTTGCTTTCCCCAAACCTCTCCCCTCTCGCTCATTTTTAGTTCAGTTGCGGGCGTTCTCAGGAAAGTCGCGCCCACTCCCGCTCGCCCGTAGCTTCACCGCCCTACCCTGACGTCATCGCCTTGCCAATTCCCGCCCCGACCCCGATGACCAGCAAAATGGGTAACCCTTCCCTCGTTGCACCTCAAGGCAACCTTACCGGCGCTGAAAACCCACTGTCGTGAAGGAAATATGCCCTAGAGGCAATAATAAAATTATTATTTATTTCCTTATATCATGATAAATGTTTATTATTCATGCTAGAATTGTATTAACCGGAAACATAATACATGTGTAAATACATAGACAAACAGAGTGTCACTAGTATGCCTCTACTTGACTAACTCGTTGATCAAAGATGGTTATGTTTCCAAACCATAGACATGAGTTATCATTTGATTAACGGGATCACATCATTAGGAGAATGATGTGATTGACATGACCCATTCCGTTAGCTTAGCACACGATCGTTTAGTTTGTTGCTACTGCTTTCTTCATGACTTATACATATTCCTATGACTATGAGATTATGCAACTCCCGTTTACCGAAGGAACAATTTGTGTGCTACCAAACGTCACAATGTAACTGGGTGATTATAAAGGTGCTCTACAGGTGTCTCCGAAGGTACTTGTTGGGTTGGCGTATTTCGAGATTAGGATTTGTCACTCCGATTGTCGGAGAGGTATCTCTGGGCCCTGTCGGTAATGGACATCACTTAAGCCTTGCAAACATTGCAACTAATGAGTTAGTTGCGAGATGATGTATTACGGTACGAGTAAAGAGACTTGCCGGTAATGAGATTGAACTAGGTATTGAGATACCGACGATCGAATCTCGGGCAAGTAACATACCGATGACAAAGGGAACAACGTATGTTGTTATGCGGTCTGACCGATAAAGATCTTCGTAGCATATGTGGGAGCCAATATGAGCATCCAGGTTCCGCTATTGGTTATTAACCAGAGACCTATCTCGGTCATGTCTACATAGTTCTCGAACCCGTAGGGTCCGCACGATTAACGTTATGATGACAGTTTAATTATGAGTTTATGTGTTTTGATGTACCAAAGGTTGTTCGGAGTCCCGAATGTGATCACGGACAAGACGAGGAGTCTCAAAATAGTCGAGACATAAAGATTGATATATTGGACGACTATATTCGGACACCGGAAGTGTTCCGAAGAAGTTTCGGATAAAACCGGAGTGCTGGAGGGTTATCGGAACCACCGGGGGAACTAATGGGCCTCAATGGGCCTTAGTGGAGAGAGAGAGAGGGGCGGCCAGGGCAGGCCGCGCGCCTCCTCCCCCTTGAGTCTGAAATGGACAAGGAAGGGGGGCGGCGCCCCCCTTTCCTTCTCCCTCTCCCTCTCCTTCCTTCCCCCTCTCTCCCTTTTGGTGGAAACCTACTAGGACTTGGAGTCCTAGTAGGATTCCCCTCTTGGGGGCGCGCCATAGAGGGCCGGCCGGCCTCCCCCTTGCTCCTTCATATACGGGGGCGAGGGGGCACCCTAGAGACACAACAATTGATCATTGATCTCTTAGTCGTGTGCGGTGCCCCCCTCCACCATAGTCCACCTCGATAATACTGTAGCGGTGCTTAGGCGAAGCCCTGTATCGGTATAACATCAAGATCGTCACCACGCCGTCGTGCTGACGAAACTCTCCCTCAACACTCGGCTGGATCGGAGTTCGAGGGACGTCATCAGGCTGAACGTGTGCTGAACTCGGAGGTGCCGTACGTTCGGTACTTGATCGGTCGGATCGTGAAGATGTACGACTACATCAACGCGTTGTGCTAACGCTTCCGCTTTCGGTCTACGAGGGTACGTAGACAACACTCTCCCCTCCCGTTGTTATGCATCACCATGATCTTGCGTGTGCGTAGGAATTTTTTTGAAATTACTACGTTCCCCAACAGTGGCATCCGAGCCTGGTTTTATGCGTTGATGGTATATGCACGAGTAGAACACAAGTGAGTTGTGGGCGATATAAGTCATACTGCTTACTAGCATGTCATACTTTGGTTCAGCGGTATTGTTGGATGAAGCGGCCCGGACCGACATTACGCATACGCTTACGCGAGACTGGTTCTACCGACGTGCTTTGCACATAGGTGGCTGGCGGGTGCCAGTTTCTCCAACTTTAGTTGAACCGAGTGTGGCCACGCCCGGTCCTTACGAAGGTTAAAACAACATCAACTTGACAAACTATCGTTGTGGTTTTGATGCGTAGGTAAGAACGGTTCTTGCTAAGCCCGTAGCAGCCACGTAAAACTTGCAACAACAAAGTAGAGGACGTCTAACTTGTTTTTGCAGGGCATGTTGTGATGTGATATGTTCAAGACATGATGCTAAATTTTATTGTATGAGATGATCATGTTTTGTAACCGAGTTATCGGCAACTGGCAGGAGCCATATGGTTGTCGCTTTATTGTATGCAATGCAATCGCCCTGTAATGCTTTACTTTATCACTAAGCGGTAGCGATAGTCGTGGAAGCATAAGATTGGCGAGACGACAATGATGCTACGATGGAGATCAAGGTGTCGCGCCGGTGACTATGGTGATCATGAAGGTGCTTTGGAGATGGAGATCACAAGCACAAGATGATGATGGCCATATCATATCACTTATATTGATTGCATGTGATGTTTATCTTTTATGCATCTTATCTTGCTTTGATTGATGGTAGCATTATAAGATGATCTCTCACTAAATTTCAAGATAAAAGTGTTCTCCCTGAGTATGCACCGTTGCCAAAGCTCGTCGTGCCCAGACACCATGTGATGATCGGGTGTGATAAGCTCTACGTCCATCTACAACGGGTGCAAGCCAGTTTTGCACACGCAGAACACTCGGGTTAAACTTGACGAGCCTAGCATATGCAGATATGGCCTCGGAACACTGAGACCGAAAGGTCGAGTGTGAATCATATAGTAGATATGATCAACATAGTGATGTTCACCATTGAAAACTACTCCATTTCACGTGATGATCGGTTATGGTTTAGTTGATTTGGATCACGTGATCACTTAGAAGATTAGAGGGATGTCTTTCTAAGTGGGAGTTCTTAAGTAATATGATTAATTGAACTTAAATTTATCATGAACTTAGTACCTGATAGTATCTTGCTTGTCTATGTTTGATTGTAGATAGATGGCCCGTGCTGTTGTTCCGTTGAATTTTAATGCGTTCCTTGAGAAAGCAAAGTTGAAAGATGATGGTAGCAATTACACGGACTGGGTCCGTAACTTGAGGATTATCCTCATTGCTGCACAGAAGAATTATGTCCTGGAAGCACCGCTGGGTACAAGGCCTGCTGCAGGAGCAACACCAGATGTTATGAACGTCTGGCAGAGCAAAGCTGATGACTACTCAATAGTTCAGTGTGCCATGCTTTACATCTTAGAACCGGGACTTCAACGACGTTTTGAACGTCATGGAGCATATGAGATGTTCTAGGAGTTGAAGTTAATATTTCAAGAAAATGCCTGGATTGAGAGATATGAAGTCTCCAATAAGTTCTATAGCTGCAAGATGGAGGAGAATAGTTCTGTCAGTGAACATATACTCAAAATGTTTGGGTATCATAATCACTTGACTCAACTGGGAGTTAATCTTTCTGTTGATAGTGTCATTGACAGAGTTCTTCAATCACTGCCACCAAGCTACAAGAGCTTCGTGATGAACTATAACATGCAAGGGATGGATAAGACGATTCCCGAGCTCTTCGCAATGCTAAAGGTTGCGGAGGTAGAAATCAAGAAGGAGCATCAAGTGTTGATGGTCAATAAGACCGCCAGTTTCAAGAAAAAGGGCAAAGGGAAGAAGAAGGGGAACTTCAAGAAGAACAGCAAGGAAGTTGCTGCTCAGGAGAAGAAACCCAAGTCTGGACCTAAGACTGAAACTGAGTGCTTCTACTTCAAGCAGACTGGTCACTGGAAGCGGAATTTCCCCAAGTATTTGGCGGGTAAGAAGGATGGCAAGGTGAACAAAGGTATATGTGATATACATGTTATTGATGTGTACCTTACTAGAGCTCGCAGTAGCACCTGGGTATTTGATACTGGTTCTGTTGCTAATATTTGTAACTCGAAACAGGGACTATGGATTAAGCGAACACTGCCCAAGGACGAGGTGACGATGCGCGTGGGAAATGGTTCCAAAGTCGATGTGATCGCGGTCGGCACGCTACCTCTACATCTACCTTCGGGATTAGTTTTAGACCTAAATAATTGTTATTTGGTGCTAGCATTGAGCATGAACATTATATCTGGATCTTGTTTGTTGCGAGACGGTTATTCATTTAAATCAGAGAATAATGGTTGTTCTATTTATATGAGTAATATCTTTTATGGTCATGCACCCTTGAAGAGTCGTCTATTTTTAATGAATCTCGATAGTAGTGATACACATATTCATAATGTTGAAGCCAAAAGATGCAGAGTTGATAATGCTAGTGCAACTTATTTGTGGCACTGCCGTTTAGGTCGTATCGGTGTAAAGCGCATGAAGAAACTCCATACTGATGGACTTTTGGAACCACTTGATTATGAATCACTTGGTACTTGCAAACCATGCCTCATGGGCAAGATGACTAAAACGCCGTTCTCCGGTACTATGGAGAGAGCAACAGATCTGTTGGAAATCATACATACAGATGTATGTGGTCCGATGAATGTTGAGGCTCGTGGAGGATATCGTTATTTTCTCACCTTCACAGATGATTTAAGCAGATATGGGTATATCTACTTGATGAAGCATAAGTCTAAAACATTTGAAAAGTTCAAAGAATTTCAGAGTGAAGTTGAAAATCATCGTAACAAGAAAATAAAGTTTCTACGATCTGATCGTGGAGGAGAATATTTGAGTTACAAGTTTGGTCTACATTTGAAACAATGCGGAATAGTTTCGCAACTCACGCCACCCGGAACACCACATCATAATGGTGTGTCTGAACGTCGTAATCGTACTTTATAGATATGGTGCGATCTATGATGTCTCTTACTGATTTACCGCTATCGTTTTGGGGTTATGCTTTAGAGACGGCCGCATTCACGTTAAATAGGGCACCATCAAAATCCGTTGAGACGACGCCTTATGAACTGTGGTTTGGCAAGAAACCGAAGTTGTCGTTTCTTAAAGTTTGGGGCTGCGATGCTTATGTGAAAAAGCTTCAACCTGATAAGCTCGAACCCAAATCGGAGAAATGTGTCTTCATAGGATACCCAAAGGAAACTGTTGGGTACACCTTCTATCACAGATCCGAAGGCAAGACATTTGTTGCTAAAAATGGATCCTTTCTAGAGAAGGAGTTTCTCTCAAAAGAAGTGAGTGGGAGGAAAGTAGAACTTGATGAGGTAACTGTACCTGCTCCCTTATTGGAAAGTAGCTCATCACAGAAATCTGTTCCTGTGACGCCTATACCAATTAGTGAGGAAATTAATGATGATGATCATGGAACTTCAGATCAAGTTGTTACTGAACCTCGTAGATCAACCAGAGTAAGATCCGCACTAGAGTGGTACGGTAATCCTGTTCTGGAAGTCATGCTACTAGATCATGATGAACCTACGAACTATGAAGAAGCGATGGTGAGCCCAGATTCCGCAAAATGGCTTGAAGCCATGAAATCTGAGATGGGATCCATGTATGAGAACAAAGTGTGGACTTTGGTTGACTTGCCCAATGATCGGCAAGCAATTGAGAATAAATGGATCTTCAAAAAGAAGACTGACGCTGACGTTAATGTTACTGTCTACAAAGCTCGACCTGTTGCGAAAGGTTTTCGACAAGTTCAAGGGATTCACTATGATCAGACCTTCTCACCCGTAGCGGTGCTTAAGTCTGTCCAAATCATGTTAGCAATTGCCGCATTTTATGATTATGAAATTTGGCAAATGGATGTCAAAACTGCATTCCTGAATGGATTTCTAAAAGAAGAGTTGTATATGATGCAACCGGAAGGTTTTGTCGATCCAAAGGGAACTAACAAAGTGTGCAAGCTCCAGCGATCCATTTATGGATTGGTGCAAGCCTCTCGGTGTTGGAATAAACGCTTTGATAGTGTGATCAAAGCATTTGGTTTTGTACAGACTTTTGGAGAAGCCTATATTTACAAGAAAGTGAGTGGGAGCTCTGTAGCATTTCTGATATTATATGTGGATGACATATTACTAATTGGAAATGATATAGAATTTCTGGATAGCATAAAGGGATACTTGAATAAGAGTTTTTCAATGAAAGACCTCGATGAAGCTGCTTATATATTAGGCATCAAAATCTATAGAGATAGATCAAGATGCTTAATTGGACTTTCACAAAGCACATATCTTGACAAAGTTTTGAAGAAGTTCAAAATGGATCAAGCAAAGAAAGGGTTCTTGCCTGTGTTACAAGGTGTGAAGTTGAGTAAGACTCAATGTCCGACCACTGTAGAAGATAGAGAGAAAATGAAAGATGTTTCCTATGCTTCAGCCATAGGATCTATCATGTATGCAATGCTGTGTACCAGACCTGATGTGTGCCTTGCTATAAGTTTAGCAGGGAGGTACCAAAGTAATCCAGGAGTGGATCACTGGACAGCGGTCAAGAACATCCTGAAATACCTGAAAAGGACCAAGGATATGTTTCTCGTTTATGGAGGTGACAAAGAGCTCATCGTAATTGGTTACGTTGATGCAAGTTTTGACACTGATCCAGACGATTCTAAATCACAAACCGGATACGTGGTTATATTGAACGGTGGAGCTGTCAGTTGGTGCAGTTCTAAACAAAGCATCATTGCGGGATCTACGTGTGAAGCAGAGTACATAGCTGCTTTGGAAGAAGCAAATGAAGGAGTCCGGATGAAGGAGTTCATATCCGATCTAGGTGTCATACCTAGTGCATCAGGTCCAATGAAAATCTTTTGTGACAATACTGGAGCAATTGCCTTAGCGAAGGAATCCATATTTCACAAGAGAACCAAGCACATCAAGAGACGCTTCAATTCCATACGGGATTTAGTCCAGGTGGGAGACATAGAAATTTGCAAGATACATACGGATCTGAATGTTGCAGACCCGTTGATTAAGCCTCTTCCACAAGCAAAGCATGATCAGCACCAAGCCTCCATGGGTGTTAGAATCATTACAGTGTAATCTAGATTATTGACTCTAGTGCAAGTGGGAGACTGAAGGAAATATGCCCTAGAGGCAATAATAAAGTTATTATTTATTTCCTTATATCATGATAAATGTTTATTATTCATGCTATAATTGTATTAACCGGAAACATAATACATGTGTGAATACATAGACAAACAGAGTGTCACTAGTATGCCTCTACTTGACTAGCTCGTTGATCAAAGATGGTTATGTTTCCTAACCATAGACATGAGTTGTCATTTGATTAACGGGATCACATCATTAGGAGAATGATGTGATTGACATGACCCATTCCATTAGCTTAGCACACGATCATTTAGTTTGTTGCTACTGCTTTCTTCATGACTTATACATGTTCCTATGACTATGAGATTATGCAACTCCCGTTTACCAGAGGAACACTTTGTGTGCTACCAAACGTCACAACGTAACTGGGTGATTATAAAGGTGCTCTACAGGTGTCTCCGAAGGTACTTGTTGGGTTGGCGTATTTCGAGATTAGGATTTGTCACTCCAATTGTCGGAGAGGTATCTCTGGGCCCTCTCGGTAATGCACATTACTTAAGCCTTGCGAGCATTGCAACTAATGAGTTAGTTGCGAGATGATGTATTACGGTACGAGTAAAGAGACTTGCCGGTAACAGGATTGAACTAGGTATTGAGATACCGACGATCGAATCTCGGGCAAGTAACATACCGATGACAAAGGGAACAACATATGTTGTTATGCGGTCTGACCGATAAAGATCTTCGTAGAATATGTGGGAGCCAATATGAGCATCCAGGTTCCGCTATTGGTTATTGACCGGAGACGTGTCTCGGTCATGCCTACATAGTTCTCGAATCCGTAGGGTCCGCACGCTTAACGTTACGATGACAGTTTTATTATGAGTTTATGTGTTTTGATGTACCGAAGGTTGTTCGGAGTCCCGGATGTGATCACGGACAAGACGAGGAGTCTTGAAATGGTCGAGACATAAAGATTGATATATTGGACGACTATATTCGGACACCGGAAGTGTTCCGGAGAAGTTTCGAATAAAACCGAAGTGCCGGAGGGTTATCGGAACCACCGGGGGGAACTAATGGGCCTCGATGGGCCTTAGTGGAGAGAGAGAGGGGCGGCCAGGGCAAGCCGCCCGCCCCCTCCCCCTTGAGTCCGAATTGGACAAGGAAGGGGGGGTGGCGCCCCCCTTTCCTTCTCCCTCTCCCTCTCCTTCCTTCCCCCTCTCTCCCTTTTGGTGGAAACCTACTAGGACTTGGAGTCCTAGTAGGATTCCCCTCTTGGGGGCGCGCCATAGAGGGCCGGCCGGCCTCCCCCTTGCTCCTTTATATACGGGGGCAAGGGGCACCCTAGAGACACAACAATTGATCATTGATCTCTTAGCCGTGTGCGGTGCCCCCCTTCACCATAGTCCACCTCGATAATACTGTAGCGGTGCTTAGGCGAAGCCCTGCGTTGGTAGAACATCAACATCGTCACCACGTCGTCGTGCTGACGAAACTCTCCCTCAACACTCGGCTGGATCGGAGTTCGAGGGACGTCATCGGGCTGAACGTGTGCTGAACTCGGAGGTGTCGTACGTTCGGTACTTGATCGGTCGGATCGTGAAGACGTACGACTACATCAACCGCGTTGTGTTAACACTTCCGCTTTCGGTCTACGAGGGTACGTAGACAACACTCTCCCCTCTCGTTGCTATGCATCACCATGATCTTGCGTGTGCGTAGGATATTTTTTGAAATTACTACGTTCCCCAACATGCCGACAGTGAATTTGGCAGCGACAAGGCAAAAACCTCATCAACAGTGGTTCGCCGGCGTTAGTTTTCACCACTCGAGCCATCGCGACTAGTGGACCACGCTTAAAGATGCGGATCGGCAAATGGGGCCGTGCACCGTCGGCCAAGGCGGCCGACATCATGACAAAGACATCAAGGAAGAAGAAGTTTGTTGCCTCCCCGCTGCTTCTCCTTCAACCTCGTGCGACGTCGGTGGCTACTACATGGCATCCTGTGGCTCTGCCGCCACCCCCTTCAACCTCTTGCGGCGTCGGTTGCCTGCATAGTTTTTTTCCGTTTTTGGTTTTTGGTTTGCAATTTCTTAGTAAAATGATGGATGATTTAATATTGACTGCTAGGTTGTTTCTTTGCTTTTGTAATGAGCAATTGAATGATGTTTTCGTCACTTTCATGGAATATTTTAATGTATGCTACCTCTTGAGCACTGCGTTGGTTTTCCCTTGAAGAGGAAAGAGTGATGCAGCAAAGTAGCATAAGTATTTCCCTCAGTTTTTTAGAACCAAGGTATCAATCCAGTAGGAGGCCACATGCAAGTCCCTCGTACCTACACAAACAAATAAGAATCTCGCAACCAACGCGATAAATGGGTTGTCAATCCCTTCACGGTCACTTATGAGAGTGAGATCTGATAGAGATAATAATAAGAAGATAAATATTTTTGATATTTTTATGATATAGATTGAAAGTAAAGATTGCAAAGTAAAAATATATTGGAAACTTATATGATGGAAAATAGACCCGGGGGCCATAGGTTTCACTAGTGGCTTCTCTCAAGATAGCATAAGTATTACGGTGGGTGAACAAATTACTGTGGAGCAATTGATAGAAAAGCGAATAATTATGAGAATATCGAGGCATGATCATGTATATAGGCATCACGTCCACGACAAGTAGACCAACTCCTGCCTGCATCTACTACTATTACTCCACACATCGACCGCTATCCAGCATGCATCTAGAGTATTAAGTTCATAAGAACAGAGTAACACATTAGGTAAGATGACATGATGTAGAGGGATAAACTCAAGCAATATGATATAAACTCCATCTTTTTATCCTCTATGGCAACAATACAATATGTGTCGTTTCCCTTTCTATCACTAGGATCAAGCACCGCAAGATTGAACCCAAAGCTAAGCACTTCTCCCATTGCAAGAAAGATCAATCTAGTAGGCCAAACCAAACCAATAATTCGAAGAGACTTGCAAAGATAACCAATCACACATAAAAGATTTCAGATAAGAATCAAATATTATAGACTTGATCATAAACCCACAATTCATCGGATCTCGACAAACACACCGCAAAAAGAGTTACATCGAATAGATCTCCAAGAAGATCGAGGAGAACTTTGTATTGAGATTCAAAGAGAGAGAAGAAGCCATCTAGCTAATAACTATGGACCCGAAGGTCTGAAGTAAACCACTCACAGATCATCGGAAGGGCCATGGAGTTGATGTAGAGGCCCTCCGTGATTGTTGCCCCCTCCGGTGGAGCTCCGAAAAAGGCCCCAAAATGGGATCTCTTGTGTACAGAAGGTTGCGGCGGTGGGAATAGGGTTTCATGGTGCTCCTGGATGTTTTTGTGGTATGTGAACATATATAGGAGGAAGAAGTAGGTCAGTTGAGCCACGAGGGGCCCACGAGGGGGGAGGGGCACCCAGGGGTAGGCGCGCCCCCTGCCTCGTGGACACCTCGTTCGTTTCTTGATGTCCACTCCAAGTCCTCTGGACCACGTTTGTTCCAAAAATCACGCTCTCGAAGGTTTAATTCCATTTGGACTCCGTTTGATATTCCTTTTCTGCGAAACACTGAAATAGGCAAAAGAACAGCAATTTGCACTGGGTCTTGGGTTAATAGGTTAGTCCCAAAAATAATATAAAAGTGTAAAATCAAGCCCATTAACATCCAAAACAGATAATATAATAGCATGAAACAATCAAAAAATTATAGATACGTTGGAGACGTATCAAGCATCCCCAATGAGGGAGTCCTGGATGAGGGGGTATCCGGACAGCCGGACTATATCCTTTGGCCGGACTGTTGGACTATGAAGATACAAGATTGAAGACTTCGTCCCGTGTCCGGATGGGATTCTCCTTGGCGTGGAAGGCAAGCTAGGCAATAGGGATATGTATATCTCCTCCTTTGTAACCGACCTTGTGTAACCCTAGCCCCCTTCGGTGTCTATATAAACCGGAGGGTTTAGTCCGTAGGACAACATACAATCATACCATAGGCTAGCTTCTAGGGTTAGCCTCTACGATCTCGTGGTAGATCAACTCTTGTAATAGTCATATCATCAAGATCAATCAAGCAGGAAGTAGGGTATTACCTCCATCAAGAGGGCCCGAACCTGGGTAAACATCGTGTACCCCGCCTCATGTTACCATCCGCCTTAGATGCACAGTTCGGGATCCCCTACCCGAGATCCGCCGGTTTTGACACCGACATTGGTGCTTTCATTGAGAGTTCCACTGTGTCGTCACCGTAAGGTTTGATGGCTCCTTCAATCATCGCTAGCGATGCAGTCCAGGGTGAGGTTTTCCTCCCCGGGCAGATCTTTGTATTCGGTGGCTTCGCACTACGGGCCAATTAGGTTGGCCGTCTGGAGCAGATCGAGAGCTACGCCCCTGGCCATCACGCCAGATTCGGAAACTTGAACTACACAGCCGACATCCGGGGAGACTTGATCTTCGACGGATTCAAGCCCATGTCAGGTGTGCCACACAGTCGCGACGAGCATGACGTAACTCTGTTCTCGGACAATGTTCGGGAGATCGCATCTGCAACTACCCCGGCCATCAATCCGGAGCAAATCACGCCATCCGAGAGCGGAGGGATAGACCCCGCCATGGAGGCCGCACTCTCAGTGGCGATAGAGCCGGATACTGACTTCACCCCTTACGAGAGTCGTGTCGCCGAACCACTGGATTCATCCCCGGCCATGGACTCCGAGCCGCTTACATTCGTGCCCGCCGAACCTGGTTGGGCACCGATCATGGAATTCACCTCCGGGGATATCTTTCAGCACTCACCTTTCGGCGATGTGCTAAATTCATTAAGGTCTCTCTCCCTATCAGGAGAACCTTGGACGAACTATGTCCGGCTAGAATGGGATGCGGACGACGAAGAAATTCGCTGCCCACCCACCACCCACTTAGTAGCCACTGTCGACGATTTAACCGACATGCTCGACTTTGACTCCGAAGACTTCGACGGTATGGACGACGATGCATGAGACGAATAGGAACCACCGCCCACAGGGCGCTGGACCGCCACCTCAGCATATGATATATACATGGTGGACACCCCAAAGAAGGCAATGGCAACGAGACAACGGAGGATGACCCCTCCAAAAAGCAACCCAAGCGACGACGTCGGTGGCGCCGCTCTAAGTCCCATCACAGCAAAATAGTGATACCGGCACAGGAGATAGTAACACTCCGGATAGTGCCGAAGACAACAACAATCCCCTCCAGCACGATGTAGAGCCGGAGGACGAACAAGCTAGCCCTCCCGAGCGGGCAGCAGATGGAGAACTGGAGGAGGACAATTACATGCCTCTCTCCGAAGACGAGGCGAGCCTCGGCGACGAAGAATTTATCATGCCTGAGGACCCCGTCGAGCAAGAGCGCTTCAAGCGCCGGCTTATGGCCACGGCAAATAGCCTGAAGAAAAGCAGCAACATCTTCAAGCTGATCAATACTTGCTAGCAGACAGATGGACCGAAGTCCTTGCGGTCGAGGAGTATCAACTTGAGCGCCCCTCCAAGAGTTACCCAAAACGCGGGTTGCTACCTCACCTCGAGGAGGAAGTATTGAAACCTCATTCACAAGTGTACGATGCGGCTGACCGGCCACCGCGTGGCTGAGCTAGTAAGGCGTTTCAGCCTGCACCCCGCCGCCACTCAATCAAAAATACTAAGGCCCGGGGAAACACAAGGGACCTGCGAGACGTATTGGACAGTAAGGCAAAAATCGCAATATACGGGTCACGGGCACGCACGCCAACATGGGACGATGATCGTCGTGTCGGATACACCAAGAGTAAATCCGGCCGGGCCGAATACAGCAGACAAGACTCATACGAACTGCGTCGGGATATAGCCTGGCACAGAGGCACTGCACACCCCCTATGCTTCACAGATGAAGTGATGAATCACAAATTCCCGGAGGGTTTCAAACCCATAAATATCGAATCATATGATGGTACAACAGATTCCGCTGTATGGATTGAGGATTTCCTCCTTCACATCCACATGGCTCGCGGTGATGATCTACATGCCATCAAGTACCTCCCACTAAAACTCAAAGGACCAGCTCGGCATTGGCTGAACAGCTTGCCAGCAGACTCCGTAGGCAGTTGGGAGGATCTGGAAGACGCATTCCTGGACAACTTCTAGGGCACTTATGTGCGACCACCGGATGCTTATGACTTGAGCCATATAACCCAACAGCCAGGGGAATCGGCCAGACAATTCTGGACACGGTTCCTGACTAAGAAAAACCAAATTGTCGACTGTCCGGACGCAGAGGCCCTAGCGGCATTCAAGCATAACATCCGTGACAAATGGCTGGCTCGCCACCTTGGCCAGGAAAAGCCGAAATCTATGGCAGCCCTCACAACACTCATGACCCGCTTTTGCGCGGGCGAGGATAGCTGGCTGGCTCGCAGCAACAACACATCGAGGAATTCGAGCACTTCGGATACCAAAGATGCCAACGGTAGGCAACGTCGTAACAGACCAAAGCGCCGCAATAACGGTGATAACACCGAAGATACCGCAGTCAATGCGGGATTCAGAGGCTCTAGATCCGATCAGCGGAAAAAGCCATTTAAAAGAAATACTCCGGCTCCGTCCAGTTTGGATCGCATACTGGATCGCTCGTGTCAAATCCACGGCACCCCCGACAAGCCAGCCAATCACACCAAAAGAGAATGCTGGGTGTTCAAGCAGGTCGGCAAGTTAAATACTGAAAACAAGGACAAGGGGCTGCATAGTGATGATGAGCAGGAGCCCCGGCCACTAAACACAAGAGGACAGAAGGGGTTCCCCCCACAGGTGAAGACGGTGAACATGATATACGCAACCCACATTCCCAAGAGGGAGCGGAAGCGTGCACTAAGGGACGTCTATGTGATGGAGCCCGTCGCCCCAAAGTTCAACCCATGGTCTGCTTGCCCGATCACCTTCGATCGCAGGGACCACCCCACTAGTATCCGTCATGGTGGATCCGTCGCACTGGTCCTAGACCCCATCATCGACGGATTTCACCTCACTCGAGTCCTCATGGACGGCGGCAGCAGCCTGAACCTGCTCTATCAGGATACAGTGCGAAAAATGGGTATTGATCCCTCGAGGATCAAACCCACCAAAACCACCTTTAAAGGGGTCATCCCAGGTGTAGAGGCCCATTGCATATGCTCAATCACACTGGAAGTGGTCTTCGGATCACCGAACAACTTCCGAAGCGAGGAGTTAATCTTCGACATCGTCCCGTTTCGCAGCGGCTATCACGCACTGCCCGGACGAACAAAATTTACAAAGTTTAATGCAGTACCGCATTACGCATACCTCAAGCTCAAGATGCCAGGACCTAGGGGGTCATAACAGTAAATGGAAACACAGAACGCTCGCTCCGCACAGAAGAGCACACTACAGCCCTTGCAGCAGAAGCACAAAGCAGCCTTTTAAGGCAAACCACTAATTCGGCGTCACAACCCTCGGACACCTTCAAGCGAGTCCGGAATAAGCTGCAACAGGATTGCCTGGCATGTTCAGAGCTCGCCTAGCAATTCGGCCCCTGTCCCAGTCCCAGTCAAGCGGCGTAATCCGGGTCGCACATACATAACTACGCACTGAAAATACCATGGACATAGGCGGGGGCACGATCAGGGCACATCCCACAAGGCGGCTTAACTGCCCTAGGGGCTGTATACCTTTATCATTTCCTTTTTCTTTCAGGGCCTAACTCTCTGGAAGCCCTTTCCGGCAGTACGATTGCCGGACACATTACGAGAAGCAGCAACCAAGGCGGCAATAAACTAAGATGAAGATGGAACCCCCAGGTGGTCTCTAATAATAATTGATATACCCGTTTTCTACTATCTATGCGCAGCTTGCCCTGGGATAGGACATTTTGAATTGTCCTACTTTCTGCTTATTGCACTACTTGTACCAGTAAGCTTCGACGTATTATTCAAATAACAATGCATATCATTAGTCTATTATTGCATCATTTATCTTTTTTTTCCTCTCTTATATGTCCACTTCCAACAATCTGCACCCGTACGTTCAGGTATGGTCAGTACGCCAGGGGCTTTCGTTTACCCCATAATACGGCGCAAGAAGTCCGAACACTTTCGACAGTGCGGCACCCCGAACTTATAGCATTATATGCATCAGCTCCGAATCATGTCTTTGGTCAAATGTTGGGTTTTCCTGGCTCCCATGCTTTGGTACCTTACGTTCCGCTATATCGGCTAAGGTAGCGGTGGGAGAACTACTGTGATTGTGTCCCGGTTCTTCCGGGTGAGCGCCTCAGTAGAGAAAGTCGAAAACTGACTGTCATGATAAGGCGAGAGACTGGTCGCTGTTTGAGAGGTCTCAGGTCCTTAAAGACATTTTCCACTTCGGGCGAGGAGACGGCCTTGTCCGGCTTAGGCGAGTATAGCGCCCAAATTCGGCCTTCCGAACACTAGGGGCTTCGCCAAAGTTTAAAATTGTAACTTCTATGGCTAAGTGAGAGTGATAAAGCCTTATAGTCCGATTGCCTGGTTCGTTGCGCTGAACACCTCCCTTGAAGGACCCAAAATTGGGGTAAAGAGTGCTCAGGTTTATCCCGAACACCCCAGTACTAGTTACATGGGGGCAGAAGCCGACGACTGGCCAACTCTCAGATATTATAAACGGCCGCACAGAAGGTAATATTTTAAAACACAAAAAGCGTTGCATAACGCAGAATGAACTTGTTTCACATTACAGGATCACATGAGCGTGATCATTCAAAAATTACATCCCTGGCACATTCATACGCCACAAGGCGGGAACCCTTCAGGACACTCTCATAGTACATCTCGGGGTGGCGATGCTCCTTGCCCTCCGGCGGCCCCTCCTTCACCAGCTTCACGGCGTCCAGCTTCACCCAGTGCACCTTCGCCCGGGCAAAAGCCCGGCGCGCACCCTCGATGCAGACGGACCGCTTTATGACTTCAAGCTGTGGGCAGGCCTCCACAAGCTGCCTCACCAAACCGAAGTAGCTGCCGGACAGGGGCTCGCCAGGCCACATCCGGACTATAAGTCCCCTCATGGCCTGTTCGTCCGCCTTGTGAAGCTCGACCAATTGCTTCAGCTGGTCGGTCAAGGGCATTGGGTGTTCGGTCCCAGTATACTGAGACCAGAACAACTTCTTCATCGAGCTCCCCTCCTCAGCCCGGTAAAACTCCGTGGCATCCAGTACACTACGGGGAAGATCTACGAACGCTCCTGGAGAGCTCCGAACTCAGGTAAGAAAAAGGAAAATTTCCTTCACATGCTTGCTTTGCATAATGAATGCCTTACCCGCTGCTATGTTCTTCACCGCATCAATTTCCTGGAGGGCCTTATGGGCTTTAGCCTTGGCGCTCCAGGCGCTTTCAAGCGCCTGTGCAAGCTCGGACTCTCGCGTCTTAGAGTCAAGCTCCAAGGACTCGTGTTTTTTGGCGAGAGCCTCGAGCTCTTGCTGAACCTCGCCCACTCGGGCTTCTTGCTTCTCCCGCTCGATGCGCTCCTTGGCCGCTTTGTCTTCGGCCTCGGACAGCGCCTTCTTCAGGGTCGCCACCTCGGTCGTGGCCCCTGGCAAATTCACGGTGATCCTATTATTTTACAACCGAACTTCTTTTCCAAAGCATAGACAAGGTATTGCTTACCTTTGCTCTCCTCGAGCTGCCTCTTGGTAAGGCCAAGCTCGTTCTCGGACCACTCCAGGTCCTGCTTCAGTGTAGAGACCTCCGCAGTACGTGCGGCAGCGGCCAGCAGGGAAGCCTGCACTTACACAGACATATCTATTAGACTCCTGACTCATCATTTGATCCTCTATTCGGTCTTTCTTCTCGAACACCGAATAGAGCATCAGGGGCTACTATCTATGCGGTAATATTTTCTTATATATATTTTAATTGCTTACCTCAAAGCCTGTTAGGAGGCTGGCGCAAGCTTCGGTCAGCCCGTTTATGGCGGACTGAACCTTCTCGATCACCGCACTCATGATAGTGTGGTGCTCTTCATCGATGGAAGCGCTGCGAAGCGCTTCCAGCAAGTTGTCCGGTGCCTCTAATGGACAGAGGACACCGGCACGGGTGGTTGGCCCCCCTTAATGGGGGACCGCCTGCCGGAGTCCGAAACCATCGAAGGTTCCAGTGCAGTGTTCGGCTGGGGGCCGAACTCGGAGCCCGTAGGAGCCTCGCCCCCTTGGTACCCAGGGTCGGGAGGTCGCCTTGAGGCGCCCCCAGGACCACCTCCCCTTGGCTCGGTGCCTTTTGAGACAACACCTCGGCGTTGTCCGTAGGGCGAAGGGTGGAAGCGGTCGGAAGAGAACCACTGTTCATATCCGACGAGTCCAATGAGCCGCTCGACGAGGATACGTCGAGATGAGCTCGGGATGGACTGTATAATCATGTTCGGCATGAGGAGAAGCAGTGCAATAAAACATACTATGAAGTACTATGGTGTCCGGACACTTACGACTTCGCCAGGGGCTTGACCTTGGGTAGCCACTCGTCGCTGCTGTCGGCGGCCGTCGTGGAACAGTCCGTAGCGCGGGTCCTTCCCTTCTTGGACCCTTTGGCCTCCACAGTTGGGTCGACCTTCCTTTTCTTGTCTCCCCCGTCCGGGGGGAGAGAACTTTCCTCCTCCTCCTCCTCATTTTTATGGGAGGAGGGCGCGTCGGAGTCATTATTTGATGAGTCTGACACAACCTTGCGCCGGAGACCCTTTCAGGTCCCCGTGGCCTTCTTCTTGGTCTTCTTCGCCGGCACCTCGTAAGGTGCCGGAGTCAGCATCTCCGTCAAGAGAGCATTTGCGGGATCTTCAGGTAGAGGGGCTGGGCAATCAAGCTGCTTCGATGTCTTTATCCAGTCCTGTTAATGGCATGAGAGCTTAGATCCCGCACATCATTTAACCGGGGCAAATAAATACCCTACGAGATACGAAAACTTACCGGATTAGCGCGGCGCTTTGCGCTGAGTCCGCGGTCCTCGGAGAGGGAAGGAGGCACCTCGGCGCCTTTGAACAGCACCTTCCAAACATCCTCGTGTGTCGTGTCGAAGAGCTCTTGCAGCGTTTGGTGCTGGGCCGGGTTGAACTCCCACAAATTGAATGCCCGTCGTTGGCACGGGAGAATCCGGCGGAAGAGCATGACCTGGACCACGTTGACGAGCTTGATTCTCTTGCTCATCATGTTCCGAATGCAGGTCTGGAGTCCAGTCAGCTCCACCGAAGAACCCCGGGATAGGCCCTTCTCTTTCCAGGAAATGAGCCGCGTGGGGATCCAGATCGAAACTTGGGGCCGCCACCCAGTTGGTGTCACGCGGCTCGGTGATGTAGAACCACCCCGATTGCCACCCCCTTATGGTCTCCACATAGGAGCCTTCTAGCCAGGTGACGTTGGGCATTTTGCCCACCATGGCGCCTCCGCACTCTCCTTGCTGGCCGACCACCACCTTCGGTTTGACATTGAAGGTTTTCAGCCACAGGCCAAAGTGGGGTCTGATGCGGAGGAAGGCCTCGCACACGACGATAAACGCCGAGATATTGAGGATGAAATTGGGGGCTAGATCATGAAAATCCAGCCCGTAGTAGAACATGAGCCCGTGGACAAACGGGTGAAGAGGAAATCCCAGTCCGCGGACAAAGTGGGTAAGGAAAACTACCCTCTCATGGGGTTCGGGTGTAGGAACAATCTGTCCCGCAGCTGGCAGCCGGTGCGCGATGTCCGCGGCCAGATATCCAGTTGCCCGTAGCTTTGTGATGTCCTCCGGCATGACGGAGGAGACCATCCACTTGACTCCCGCTCCGTACATGATTGGAGTGGTTTGAGGAGAAAGACGCGGACTTGGGCGTTGGAGCTCGAGTGCGCGAGAATGGATAAGCAAGGAGGAAGAAGGTGTGGGTAAAAGGGGGGAATCTTTGTCCCTTTATAAGGGCAGAGGAGGCGATGCGCCTCCCCACTTACCTGTTAAAATCGCTTACTCCCCGAACGCCGTAATTGATGGCGCGGTTGGGTTACCCATACCCATATTGATGAGAATCCCGTGATAAGGGGACACGATCTCTGCTTCGACTAGACGTGTCAAGAAAACTGCCTCACGATATGTGCGGTGCTAGTTGAAGAAAATGGTTCGAATAATGACCGAGCCATGACATGATGTGATGTTGCTAAACGTGTCAGCAGATTAGATTTGTGGAAATATTATTCTCTCTACGATGGTATATGGAACTTATTTTGCAGAACCAGACACTACCCTTGTTCAAAGATCTTCTATGGAGTATTCGGAGGAGGCACCCGCCTTGCAATGCCGAAGACAATACTGCGCGCCGGACTCATCGTCATTGAAGCCTGGTTCAGGGGCTACTGAGGGAGTCCTGGATTAGGGGGTATCCGGACAGCTGGACTATATCCTTTGGTCGGACTATCTGATCGATATTCGAGAGCATAAAGACTCACGTACATCAGAGGAGGAGACCAACAGGCCGTGGAACATAGCTCATCTTCGGCCTTACTATACCTGAGCCATTGGCTCTACTTATGTACATATTACAACGTTGTATATATTATGATTAAATATAATAAACTGAAACCTCGGCTAAAGCGGGGTATCTGTTCTTTTACATCATGTGTGGTTACACGGAGTTGTTCTAAAGCGGCCTCCGGTTTACCCCTTGAGTTAGCTTTTCAAAAGCATCATGTTATATCACTTGGGGGCTTGGTCGTGTCCGAACCAATGCAATACCTCTTGATAGGCGAGAGCCACCAGATCACTTGGGGACTTGGTCACGTCTGAACCAGTCATGCCTCTTGATCGGCCTAAGGCCACAAAATCACTTGGGGGCTTGGTCGAACCCGAACCATTGCCATGCCACTTGATCGGCATAAATGCCACGGTTTCATTTGGGGACCTGGCTGACTTGAACCATAGCTACACCTATCGGGAGCTTGGTCGTGTTCGACCATGGTAACGTCATCTGATCAGCTCAAATAAGCCTCTTTTTGCAAACGGTTTTGTCATTGCCTTTGCTTTACACTTTTCTTTGAAAGATATTTCTTTCTTTTTATTGCGTTTATTAAACCGACAAAGTTTTAAGCCGGTTCAAACTGTCAATTGACGGAACACGGTCCATTTTAATCCGGAGACTATTTGCTTGGTTTGATTTTTTGTTAACATCCTATTACGGAGTAACACGGTGTTTATTATAACCCGGCACGGTTTACATGGTAAACCGGCGTCATATATATACAGGAGCTGCTATCTCCTCCAACAGTGTGGGTTTATAAAACTCCGCTTCAAGATTAGCCAAGCCAACTTCACGTCCAACGATGGCAGGTATTATGTATCTCAAAATTTGGTCATATACTTAAAAATTTCGGATGTTTTGATTTCATGTATGCAGACATCATATTCCGCCTGACGGTACAACCGCGGTGTCACTTTAAGATTTTTATTGCACAAAGTACTTTGGAAAGTTCATCACCCAAAGGAAGAGCAAGTTGCAGTAATTATGCACGAAGGCATATCAGCATCAAAAGTGTCAGCTAGCCTATTACAAGGCAACACGGTGCCCACAATAAGATCATTGTTTTTCGCAAGGGAGAAGCAGTTTTAAACCGGCTTCCGGTTCAAGCTTGGTCACCAGCCCGGCCTGATGGTTGTGGGTCATCCCGCACCGCTTCAGCTTCAGTTTCTCTACCCAGCGGCTGGAAATCAACAGTTGTCCAGTCGATTCCCATTAATGCTTGAAAGACAGCTTCATCATGGATCAGCAACGACGGGTCAATATCGAGAGCGTAAGTATGCTTACGGATTGGACGGATAAGATTTTCCGCTTCATGAATTGGTGCAGCTACTCGCTTGTTTTGATTGTCATATTGGGCTTGATGATGAGACAAGTCTGCTTCTTCAGCCAATTGACAAGCTAGAGGACGCACCTCCCGATTTATTGCTCACAGATCCGCTTCACTAAACTCTGACCCGTCTTCCTTCAAGCTGGGATAGCCCTGAGCTGCTTCAATAGGGTCAAAATCCGGCACCCAAGCTTTTGCCCGGATTAAGGCATTGATCGCACCGGTTCGAGCAGCAGATTTCTTTGGCTCTTCAACCCGGGCAGGAAGCACCGACAATTTCATCAGAGTGTCCTGAATCAAAGTGGGCGCCGGCTTGTTGTGGGATGCAGTACAGATGATCCGTTGTGCACCAGTGTACAGTTGTTCGATCAACGTGTAGGCGGCTTTCAATTTCTTCCGCACATCTGACCCCAAGTGACCAATGCGTGTCCCTGAAATATCATAAAGCGTTAACAAACCGGCATCTCTGTAAGACGGCAGAATCAATTCAGAAGTCAAACCGGCTTACCAAAGATAGCAGTGGTCATGGCATGCACGTGCCGCTTTATGCTGGTCAGTTCATCCGCCACCGGTTTTAGTGCAGCCTCGGCATCTTCTGCTTGTTTGATTAAAGCGGATTTTTCAGTGGCCCAATCTGCCCGCTTCTTCTTGAAGCTCTCCTTAAGTTGTTCCATGGCGCTTAAAGCGCTAGTTAATTCCTCTTTTGCTTTGGAGGTTTCAGCTTGTTGGGATTTCAGATTTTCTTGGAGATCGGCAACTTGGCTTTCTTTCGTCTTCAGCTCAGCCTGCATGCAGACAGTTATATGATTCAGCAAAACGGTACAAGGATTGAAGTACCAACCACATAACAAGTTATGCACTTGGCACTTGGGGACTAATGCATATTCGATCTTCATCTTTCAATTGCATACAAAGTCCCAAGATCAATACAAGTATTCAACTTGGCACTTGGGGGATAATGGCTATTTGCTCGTATATATTCTGATGCGGCGATCTCAATTACTTAAAGTCCCGGTTTAACTACGCTAAGTTGAACCGGCCCTTGGGGACTACATCAGCGAATTTCAAAGCATTAAGATTTATATTAGTAAGTCGCGGTTTGAAAGAAGATTACAAACCGACCCTCGGGGGCTAGGAGCGTCAACAAGAATTGAAATATACAAGCAGGAAAGAGCATATGGAAGTTACCTCATATTTATCTTTCATCATGTTAACCAGACCGGCTTCATAGTCACGACTGGTATATAGCCGGTTCAGGTAGCCGGAATGGATATCTTGGGCGTTCAGAGCAGCGTAAGTCACTAGATCAGCATTCCACTTGCCTTTGCCAAAGGCAGCAAATTCTTCCTTGGCAGTATGTTTGGACAAAGCGACAGGATTGTTTGGCTCTGTATGGCCAATGCCAGTAATGACAACCTCATCATCCTTGGCATCGCCGGTTTGCACTGGGGTTGTTGGCTTGTCAGTAGGCTTTGTCGGACTGGTGGATTTCTCAATCCAGATGGAGCTTGTGGGCTGATTGACAGGACTTGAGGTATCAATAGGTCTATCTTCAGCAATAAGATCGTCGTCTTGCGGCGGTGGATCATTGGGTATATCCTCAGGAATAGCCGCTTCAAGATCTGGTGTTTTGCCCGGTTCAAGGACGGCATCCTCTTTGGCCGCTTTGTCCAAGCGAGCCTTCTTGCTTGGCCTAGGCTTGGCCCTGAAAGGAATAACAAAATCAAATATAGCATATGTTCCAAGGTAATGTACTGCAAATATTATGATAAGTATAGCTTACCCAAGCACCGTTTTGAGCGGTGGCAACTGAGTAGCCGATGACTCGCCATAGGATGAGTGGGAAGTAACCTGGTAATCGGAGTCAGATGGATTAAGAGGTTGACGAAAGCAGCCCGCTTTAGGACAAGCACTGACAAGAAAATTAGAGACCTCTGAACGGCGTTTCCGAACCGGACTGTTCGGTAAACCGGCGGAGGTAACTACCTGGCCGCTGTGCCGAGTTGTGCAATGAGCTTCGTGCTTTTGGGTCTTCATAAGAAATTTGGGATCCAAATAAGCAAGAGGATGAGAAAATTTAACTTTCCGGTTTGCCTGACGGATTTTTAGTGAAGGCAAAGGTTCTGAATCGGAAAAGAGAATAATTACCTCTGCAGCATCAGCATGGCTGGCTTCGGCATCATCCTGACAAATATCATCATCAATAGGACGCATGGAAAATAAGCCAAGTGAGTCAAGCCCTACCTCAAGGTCCGGATTATCCACGTCATCATCAGGGGCCGAATTAGAGGATGCAGTGGTTCTTTTCCTGTGGGCAGTCTTCTTCACAGCTTTAGTCTTTTGCCGGGTTGCTCTTTCCGGTTTGTCTGGTTTTTCTGGTTTCTCCTGCGGCAATTTCTTGCTCCAAAACGGATCATTGCCCTGGTTACACAGACACTGATATTAAACAATGACCAGATATATCAATAACAGATTCAGCAAAAAGAAAAATCAAATTCTTACAGCTGGCGGTTTGTTGGTGGCACAGAAGGGAAGCAGGCCGGTTTTAGCACAGATGTGTCCCAGTTTATTCAGCATCTTATTCACAGCCTCTGTGATTTCTTCATCGGTGAGCTGGATGTTGGCATGTCGCAGTGGGTCATCAACACTGCCAGTATACTCGCAAATCAAACCGGAGCGCTGACTAAGGGGTAGTATGCTCCATGATATCCAACAGCCAGATCAACCCCTGTTAAACCGTTAGCTATAAAGGCTCTGAGCTTGGATAGTTGAGGAGCGTATTTGCTTCTCTCTTTGGCAGTTAACCTTTGCGGAAAGGGGTGTGTATTGCTAAGCCGCTCCGGAGGAAAGCCAGGCAAAGGATTTTCACCAGCAGGGGAGGTGTCTTTGCAATAGAACCATGTTTGATTCCACTCTTTGGGGTGGCTATGCAGCTTGGCATGAGGGTATGTGACCTCTTTCCTTTTCTGAATCGCCACACCGCCCAATTCCGTATTGGAACCATCAGAAAACTCAGTACGGCGGTTTAGATGGAAACAGTCTCTGAACAACTCTACTGTGGGCTCCTCTTGAAAGAACGCCTCACAGAGCATTTGGAAGTGACACATGTTTGTAACAGAGTTGGGACCAGTGTCTTGTGGGTGGAGTTGAACATCGGGTAAAATGTCCCGGTAAAATTTAGAACCGGGCGGCTTAAAGCCCCGGGCTAAGTGATCTACGAAAACGACGACCTCTCCTTCTTGAGGTGTGGGAGGGCATTCTTTGCCAGGAGCCCTCCAATGGATGGTATCTTTGCTGCCTAAGGCGCCGATCAGGACTAAATCGTCCAGTTGAGCCTCTGTGACGCGAGAAGGAACCCAGTTGCACTCATATACTTGCTTGGCCATGATGAAATCTACAAGGTAGATGATCCCGGTTCAAAAATGCATTGATTAAGGTACATTGGTATGTGCAATGTTAAACCGGAGATAGATCTATCTAAACCGGAGTTTTATGAAGCAACAACATCTGGCGGTTCAACAAGGGGACTAATGGTATATACCGGTTTGGCAATTTTTTCTACAAAGTTAAACCGCCTGGTCTAAACATTGAAGCAGATGAGTAAGTTTACATAAACAAATTTCCTAAGACTTCTCTACAGCGATGGATCTGAAGCAAGTTCAGAAAATAAGGAAAATATTCAAGGTTCAAAAAAGAACAGTACTGAATCAATGGGCAGAGATACATATAGATCTATGGTCTTGAGGCATGAAACTGAAGGCGGATGCTAAAAGCTACCGCTACAGATAGTAAGGATTCACAGATGCATCTAGGAGTTATCGTATGAACACGAAACAGGCGATGAACACTAGAAGAACATGAAACCCTAGAGCAGATCTGTGTTGAAAAGAATAGAAGACTTACTGGAGATGAGAAAGATGCGAAAGGTTGCCGCGGTGCTCTGGTGCGCCCAGGTTGATGCAGCGGCCAAGGTTGATGCAGGGGTTGACGGTGGCGGCGGAGCTCCGAAGCTGGGCGATGCGAGGAAGACGAAGCACAAGGGCACGGAGGGGAAAAAGAAATGACCCTTCGGTCCTATTTATAAGGCAAGGGACAGGAGTCAGGCGCGAAAATCAAGGGACCATGGGTTTGGAAACGAAGATGTCGCCTTAATTGTCACAGACCTATTAAGGTCCTTTATAACAGGTGACATCACGCTGGTTTACAACGACCAGAGAAGATGACATCACGGCGGTTCAACAAGCTACAAGAAGATATTGAAGATGAAGATTTTTGCTAAAGGATTGACATGAACATGTTCAAATCAATCTGGGGCCTAATGTTGGGGATATCACTACTGGGCGTAAACCGGCCTATCTGGGTCGGGTTAACTTCGTCAGTAGTTAAGTATGTTAAAGCCCAAAAAGGCAGATGAGGGCTCAAGGCCCATAGTTGGTTCAAGGCCTGTAGCCGTAAACCGGCGTTGGTATTTAACGTGTATTGTAAGTTAGGAATAAGTAGAGACCAAACCAGACACATCTATGAGCCGGTATTGGGACTCTGTGAACCGACGGGCGTCACCCGTGTATATAAGGGGACGACCCGGCGGCGGTTCAAGGACAACAGACAACAACTCGAGACATAGGCGAAGCTTGTTTGCTCCCTGGTCATCGAAAACCCATCAATTCCATCACTACTAGACGTGGGCTTTTACCTTCATCGAAGGGGCCGAACTAGTATAAACTCTCTTGCGTCCCTGTGTCCGCTTTAACCCCTTCAAGCTAACCCGTCGCGATGGCTCCACGACTAAGTCCTTTCTCTAGGACATCCGCCGTGACAAAACCACGACAGTTGGACTATGAAGATACAAGATTGAAGACTTCGTCCCGTGTCCGAATGGGATTCTCCTTGGCGTGGAAGGCAAGCTAGGTAATATGGATATGTATATATCCTCCTTTGTAACCGACCTTGTGTAACCCTAGCCCCCTTCGGTGTCTATATAAACCAGAGGGTTTAGTCCGTAGGACAACATACAATCATACCATAGGCTAGCTTCTAGGGTTAGCCTCTACGGTCTCGTGGTAGATCAACTCTTGTAATACTCATATCATCAAGATCAATCAAGCAGGAAGTAGGGTATTACCTCCATCAAGAGGGCCCGAACCTGGGTAAACATCGTGTCCCCCGCCTCCTGTTACCATCCGCCTTATACGCACAGTTCGGGACCCCCTACCCGAGATCCGCCGGTTTTGACACCGATACCCAAGCCTAATTCATGCTCGTCCTTGAGTAGGTAAATGATAAAAACAGAATTTTTGATGTGGAATGCTTTCTAGCATGTTCTTCAATGTATTTTTCTCTATTGTGGCATGAATGTTCAGATCCGAAATATTTAAGATAAAAGTTTATTGTTGACATAAAATAGTAATATTCCAAGTATGCTAATCAAGCAATTATGTCTTATCAAAACAACATAGTCAAAGAAAACTTATCCCTACAAAATCATATAGTTTGGTCATGCTTCATTTTCGTCACACAAAATGCTCTCATCATGCACAGCCCCGATGACAAGCCAAGAAATTGTTTCATACTTAGCCTTTTCAAACTCTTTCAACTTTTACGCAATATATGAGCGCGAGCCATGGACATAGCACTATGGGTGGAATAGAATATGATGATTGAGGTTGTGTGAGAAGACAAAAAGCGAGAAAGTCTCACATTGACGTGGCTAATCAATGGGATATGGAGATGCCCACCGATTGATGTCAATGCAAGGAGTAGGGATTGCCATGCAACGGATGCACTAGAGCTATAAATATATGAAAGCTCATCAAAGAAACTAAGTAGGTGTGCATCCAACTTGCTTGCTCACGAAGACCTAGGGCATTTGAGGAAGCCCATCATTGGAATATACAAGCCAAGTTCTATGATGAAAAATTCCCACTAGTATATGAAAGTGACAAAATAAGAGACTCTCTATCATGAAGATCATGGTGCTACTTTGAAGCACAAGTGTGGAAAAAGGATAGTAACATTGTCCCTTCTCTCCTTTTCTCTTTTTTTTTGTTTGGGTCTTCTTTTCTTTCTTTTTTATGGCCTCTTTTTTTCGTCCGGAGTCTCATCCTGACTTATGGGGGAATCATAGTCTCCATCATCCTTTCCTCACATGGGACAATTCTCTAATGATGATCATCACACTTTTATTTACTTACAACTCAAGAATTACAACTCGATGCTTAGAACAAAATATGGCTCTATGTGAATGCCTTTGGCGGTGTACCGGGATTGCGATGAATCAAGAGTGACATGTATGAAAAAATTAAGCATGGTGGCTTTGCCACAAATACGATGTCAACTACATGATCATGCAAAGCAATATGACAATGATGATGCGTGTCATAATAAATGGAACGGTGGAAAGTTGCATGGCAATATATCTCGGAATGGCTATGGAAATGCCATAATAGGTAGGTATGGTGGCTGTTTTGAGGAAGATATAAGGAGGCTTATGTGTGATAGAGTGTATCATATCACGGGGTTTGGATCCACCGACAAATTTTGCACCAACTCTCAAGATGAGAAAGGGCAATGCACGGTACCGAAGAGGCTAGCAATGATGGAAGGGTGAGAGTGCGTATAATCCATGGACTCAACATTAGTCATAAAGAACTCACATACTTATTGCAAAAATCTACAAGTCATCAAAACCAAGCACTACGCGCATGCTCCTAGGGGGGATAGATTGGTAGGAAAAGACCATCGCTCGTCCCCGACCGCCACTCATAAGGAAAGCAAGCAAAGAACACCCCATGCTTCAAATTTGTCACACAATGTTTACCATACGTGCATGCTACGGGACTTGCCAACTTCAACACAAGTATTCATCAATTTCATAATTACTCAACTAGCACACCTCTAATATTACCACCTTTATATCTCAAAACAACTATCAAGCATCCAACTTCTCTTAGCATTTAAAATTTATAACCAAAGTAAATTACCATGCTGTTCTAAAGGACTCTCGAAATGAGATAAGTGAAGCATGGTAGATCAATTATTTCTATAAAATAGAACCACCGCCGTGCTCTAAAAGAAATAAACGAAGCATTAGAGCAAAAATTATTCAACTCAAAAGATATAGGTAAAGCACATAGAGTATTCTAATAAATTCAAATTCATGTGTATCTCTCCCAAAAGGTGTGTATAGAAAGGATGATTGTGGTGAACTAAAAAGCAAATACTCAAATCATACAAGACGTTCCAAGCAAAACACATATCATGTGGCGAATAAAAATATAGCTCCAAGTAAAGTTACCGATGGACGAAGACGAAAGAGGGGATGCCTTCTGGGGCATCCCCAAGCACAGGCTTTTGGCTTGTCCTTGGATTTTACCTTGGGGTGCCTTGGGCATCCCCAAGCTTAGGCTCTTGCCACTCCTTGTTCCATAATCCATCAAATCTTTACCCAAAACTTGAAAACTTCACAACACAAAACTTAAAAGAAAATCTCGTGAGCTCTGTTAGTAAAAGAAAACAAACCACCACTTCAAGGTACTGTAATGAACTCATTCTTTATTTATATTGGTGTTAAACCTACTGTATTCCATCTTTTCTATGGTTCATGAACTCTATTACTAGCCATAGATTCATCAAAATAAGCAAACAACACACGAAAAACAGAATCTGTCATAAACAGAACAGTCTATAGTAATATGAAGGTTTCGAATACTTATGGAACCCCAAAAATTCTAAAATGAATTGCTGGACGTGAGGAATTTATCTGTTAATTATTTGGAAAAATAATTAACTAAATAGCACTCTCCACTAAAAAATGGCAGCAAATCTCGTCAGCGCTAAAGTTTCTGTTTTTTACAGCAAGATCGCAAAGACTTTCCCCAAGTCTTCCGAAAGGTTCTACTTGGCACAAACACTAATTAAAAACATAAAACCACATCTAAACAGAGGTTATATGAATTATTTATTACTAAACAGAATCAAAAAGCAAGAAACAAAAATAAAATTGGGTTGCCTCCAAACAAGCGCTATCGTTTAACGCCCCTAGCTAGGCATAAAAGCAAGGATAGATCTAGGTATTATCATCTTTGGTATGCAATTCTTCAATAGAACACTTATAAACCTTAGGATTTTCCTTATCTCTATTAATGATTAAGCTCCTAGGCAAGAAATCAAGAAAATCATTTGTAGCAAAAGGTTCCTTAATGATAGTGAGAAAGTTGGGGTGAACACTAATGGATCTGAGATCCGCATTTTCCTTACTAGAAGTTTCACCCTTATTGTTAGGAACGCACATTAGTTCGGCAACTTTGGTAGGATGATTTAAAGTGTTCCTTATGGCAGAAAAAGTGGACCCCAAGTTGGTAATAATACCCTCAAGTTTATCAATTCTAGTAGAATCTTGGTCTATTCTTTCATTAACCATGGGTACTTTTACTTTAAAACTTTTCAGAGTAACTCCTACCTTAGATCCATATTGGGTAATTTGGTTGTGGATCTTTTTATCCAAATTCGCAATCAATTCAACAGTGGCAACTTTATTTTCAATAACATCGAACCTTTGCATAACATGTTCCAAAGTTAACATAGTTCCATTAACCAAGAGAGGTGGTGTGTCAAACAAATCTATCATAGTGTTATAAGAATCAAAAGTGTGGCTACCCAAGAAATTTACTCCGGTAATGGTATCAAGAATATATCTATTTCAAGGAATGATGCCTAAATAAAAATTGCGAAGAAGAACGGAAGTAGATTGCTTCCTAGTAGATCTATTTTGCGCATTGCAAATTCTGAACCAAGCATCTTTTAGATTTTTCCCTTCCTTTGTTTAAGATTAAGGACCTCATTCTCGGGAGACAAAGGAGTAGATAAAGGACTAGCCATAACGACGAAGCAAGCGAAAGAAAAGGTGAATTAAAAAGAGGGCGAATAAAACGGCAAGGGGTGAAGTGGGGGAGAGGAAAACGAGAGGCAAATGGCAAATAATGTAATGCGAGGGATAAGAGTTTGTGATGGGTACTTGGTATGTCTTGACTTGTGCGTAGACTCCCCAGCAACGGCGCCAGAAATCCTTCTTGCTACCTTTTGAGCACTACATTGGTTTTCTCTTGAAGAGGAAAGAGTGATGTAGCAAAGTAGCGTAAGTATTTCCCTCAGTTTCTGAGAACCAAGGTATCAATCCAGTAGGAGGCCACACGCAAGTCCCTCGTACTTACACAAACAAATAAGAACCTCGAAACCAATGCGATAAATGGGTTGTCAATCCCTTCACGGTCACTTATGAGAGTGAGATCTGATAGAGATAATAATAATAAGATAAATATTTTTGATATTTTCATGATACAGATTGAAAGTAAAGATTGCAAAGTAAAAATATATTGGAAACTTATATGATGGAAAATAGACCCGGGGCCATAGGTTTCACTAGTGGCTTCTCTCAAGATAGCATAAGTATTACGGTGGGTGAACAAATTACTGTGGAGCAATTGATAGAAAAGCGAATAATTATGAGAATATCGAGGCATGATCATGTATATAGGCATCACGTCCACGACAAGTAGACCAACTCCTGCCTGCATCTACTACTATTACTCCACACGTCGGCCGCTATCCAGCATGCATCTAGAGTATTAAGTTCATAAGAACAGAGTAACGCATTAGGTAAGATGACATGATGTAGAGGGATAAACTCAAGCAATATGATATAAACCCCATCTTTTTATCCTCTATGGCAACAATACAATATGTGTCGTTTCCCTTTCTGTCACTAGGATCAAGCACCGCAAGATTGAACCCAAAGCTAAGCACTTCTCCCATTGCAAGAAAGGTCAATCTAGTAGGCCAAACCAAACTGATAATTCGAAGAGACTTGCAAAGATAATCAATCACACATAAAAGATTTCAGAGAAGAATCAAATATTGTTCATAGATAAACTTGATCATAAACCCAAAATTCATCGGATCTCGACAAACACACCGCAAAAAGAGTTACATCGAATAGATCTCCAAAAAGAACGAGGAGAACTTTGTATTGAGATTCAAAGAGAGAGAAGAAGCCATCTAGCTAATAACTATGGAGCCGGAGGTCTGAAGTAAACTACTCACACATCATCGAATGGGCCATGGAGTTGATGTAGAGGCCCTCCGTGATTGTTGCCCCCTCCGGCGGAGCTCCGGAAAAGGCCCCAAGATGGGATCTCTTGGGTACATAAGGTTGCGGTGGTGGAAATAGGGTTCGTGGTGCTCCTGGATGTTTTCAGGGTATGAGAACATATATAGTTGGAAGAAGTAGGTCGGTTGAGTCACGAGGGACCCACGAGGGGGGAGTGATGGGGTTATGTACCTAGGGTAGGGTCATGGACCTGATCTAAGTACCTTACCCAAGGACACCCTTAGAAGAAGTCGCCTTCCAGTCGACCAACGAGGGACACACTCGACTGACTTGAAGGACTCGACCACGAAGACTCACTCGACCACCAGAAGGTCAAGAGGCACTCTGCACTGCAACGGCCTGTAATCAAGTAGACTTTATGATAGTAAAGGCACTTTATGTGGGGCGTTACCAGTAACGCCCCAGACTTAACTCACCTTAAACCCTCTCCTACGTGGGCCGGCTGGGGTCCTGGCGCACTCTATATAAGCCACCCCCCTCCACAGGCAGAAGGGTTCGGCACCTTGTAATTCATATACTCATAATCCACTCGACCGCCTCCGGGCTCCGAGACGTAGGGTTGTTACTTCCTCCGAGAAGGGCCTGAACTCGTACATCCTTTGTGCTTACAACCTCTCCATAGCTAGGACCTTGCCTCTCCATACCTACCCCCCACTCTACTGTTAGGCTTAGAACCACGACAGGGAGGGCGCGCCCAGGGGGTAGGCGCGCCCCCTGCCTCGTGGACACCTCGTTCGTTTCTTGACGTCCACTCCAAGTCCTCTGGATCATGTTTGTTCCAAAAATTACTCTCCTGAAGGTTTCATTCCGTTTGGACTGTGTTTGATATTCCTTTTCTGCGAAACACTGAAATAGGCAAAAAAACAGCAATTTGCACTGGGCCTTGGGTTAATAGATTAGTCCCAAAAATAATATAAAAGTGTAAAATAAAGCCCATTAACATCTAAAACAGATAATATAATAGCATGGAACAATCAAAAATTATGGATACGTTGGAGACGTATCAATGTAAGACACTCACTCAGCTTCAGCGGCATTTCTATGTCAATACCATATCTGAACAAGAAATGTCGAGGTGGTGTAGGAGCTCGAGGAGGTGGAGGAGGTCAAGGAGAGTCAAGTAAACAAGAAGAGGAGTAGGTCATGCAACTACAAGATCGAGGAAGATAGATGTTTTGCGTGAAGGTTGGCTCGCCATCTCTCTTGATGCCATGGTCGGTGTCGACCGGACAAAGGAGAAATTTTGGCAACGGATCGAGGATACTACAATAATAATGTGACCATTCCCTCCAACCGCACAGTCAGGTCTCTCGCACATGGTTGGACTTTGACCCAAAACCAATGCAACCAATGGGCCTGATGTGTTGCACAGGTCAACCTCGTGTCGCCAAGTGGAGTGCTTGTCAACGAGTATGAGCCCGTCATGCAAGATTTTTACAAGTAAAGAAACAAGAAAAATGGCTCCAAACCGTTTACTTTGCACCATTGCTACTCGGAGATTGATGGATATGAGAAGTGGGCAAGAAGAAACTTTGAAACCACACCAAAGAGGCAAAGTCTCGACACCAATGTTGATTATGATGATGACTTGGTAGAGAACCTATCCACTCCTCATGTGTGTCGGAATGGATCAATATATGCAAGGCATGCCAAGAAGAATGATGGTGTTGGAGCATACAAATAAGAGTTGTTTAAAAATGGTGAAGGTGAGAAGGGCATTGATGGCCGGAGGGAAGGAGGGGAAGATGACTAGTTTCTATGAGATGAAGTTGATGGAGGAGAAGTGGAAGGCAAAGGCAACGGTTGAGGATAGAAAGGTGCTAGCGGGGGAGAAAACTTTGAACTTGAGGACGAAAAACTTTAATTGGAGGCCGAGGAAAAAGTATTGAGATTGAGGAGCAAAAGTTTGCCATGGCGGCCGAGGAGCAAAGGAACTAGAGGGTGGCCGATGACGTGCTATCATGTGGATGGATCCTAGCAAGATGCACAAGAAGGCGAGAAAATATTGGGACTTCACTCGTGAGACATCTTGACTAAGATGTGTGGTGGCGGCAGCAATAGTGATGGCGGTAGTTTTCTAGAATGAATTCAACGAACTTTATGTATGCTTGTAGCAGAATTAGGATGTGGTGCATTAGCATTGTCTATGTACCCCCTCCGTCTCAAAAATAAGTGTCTTTAATTTAGTATAACTTTGCACTTATTTTGGGATGGTGGGAGTATGTGTTAAAGTGTGATGAATTTGTTTCAATTGTTTGAACAAATGTTTAGACGATTCAGCAAAATAATTTTCTTTAATATAGAATCTGAGCAAACGTCATGTTCTTACTAGAATTTAGAGAAATGAGATATGGAGATGGTTTTGGACATTCAGGATCGTGGATCTAGTAGAGATGCCCTACAAACATTCATGCTTTCCCCAAAAAAAGTCATTGCAGAATTGTTTGTCTAGCTCTGCCACTGCCGGCGAGCACCTAGAAACTCCCCCTTCCTCCTCTAACGGTCCAGCCGTCAGCCCTGCTACTAGGAAGAAATGAACTAATACATGCTCCCATATGATCCATTTTTCAAAGAAAAAATATATGCAAGAAGAACGTACGTAGCAGCACCAAAAGTTACACTTGGCAGACTGGTCCTAGGCAACTAAGGACGTACTAGTTCTAGGTGGTTTCCTTTTATTCTCGGCCTTTGGCTACAGCACTTGTTACACTTTCTTGTGCTGTAATCAGTGAATGTGAATGCAGCGCTGACTGCTTGTTACACCTGACTGCATTCCCTGCAACGCACTCCACCAGTTGGCAGAAACATTTGTACAGAAGCATTGCATATGACAGACTCCACAAGCACTTGTACCGAAGCATTCTGTATGACTCATGCTCATCTGGTCGAAGGATGAACGAATACTCAGAGACGGGGCTTCATCACTACCCAGGCAGCCGAACACCACATGTGAAATACTTGGCCCTCGCAAGGCCTGATGTTATCGTGACGATTGTGTACGTAGCTGAACCTGCAGTGACAACATAGCTGTAAGAAAATTTTCTAATCCTCAGCACTGTAGATACTCCAAAGAATTAACAATAAGAAAATGAAAGAATAAAGAAGAGATTGATGGAGTAGATACGTACAGAGAGCAGTCAGCGTCCGCTATCAGTGGAGAAGTGAAGACTCGACTGTCGTCTGTTTGATTAGGAAGAACAATGCCAGTCCTCCCGGGCACAATGAAGATGTCTTTCCCGATCATTCTGGTCTCTGGAAACGCAGGTGGATCACCAGGGACAACTCTGTAAATGCCAGCCAAATTTGGTAAAACTCCTCCACTTTTCACTATGTAAAGACTGGCAAGATTTTCAATCAGAGAAAAGCTGTTTCCAACTGCTTCCACAGCACCCTCCCACTCTATGAGATGTAGTAGACCATCTTCCTCCTGCGTCACCGAGCAGAGACATCCATTGTCAGATAACCAAAACAAAGCATTTTGGTGGATGATGAGGCTGTGTATGCCTAAATGTCCGCATACTACAGCACTCTGCTGCCAAACACCATCCATTGTTCTTAGCCAAAATTCAGTGACGATATCGGCTTCTCCGCCACCTTCATCTGCATTATCATCGGCATCTACTTCAGCAAATATCCTTTGCCTAGCGAGCACTACAGTAAGATCTGAACCAGGGGTTCCATTGAAATAACCCTGTTCAATTTCCACCCCCACATGGAAGTTGAGTAAACGCTTCTCTGACCTCACTTCCCACAGCGAAACATATGTGCCCTCTTTGAGTAGAAAGAAATATCCATTTGAGTATAGCACATCTGCGGTGTCAACTGGCAAACTACTAGTGATTGCTTTCATCGTGTATGGAGAAAATAGAATGCTTCGTGGAAGTTCCAGATTGGTGATGATTAGAACTGGCCCTGAAATTTCTTCTTCATCTGGTTTTTCAGGGGGCAGCACAGCAAGGGAGGCCGGCAGCAAAGCCATCGAATTCATCCGATGTGTGAGTAATGGCTGGCATTCAAAATAGAATTAACTGGTTATTGTATTGTACCTTAGGTGTTAAATAGGGATACAGGTTTAGAAATGCATCCGACGTACCGAGCACAAGAAGGTGAAGGGCAGGTGCGGAGGGAACCCCACTCCCAATCCCATCCCATGTGCGAGGGGCCTGGGGCTTGGCGCGCGGTGGAGACGCAGGCGGACAAGTGCTCCTCGGCAGCAAACTCCTCCACTTTTCACTATGTAAAGACTGGCAAGACTGAAGACCGAGACGGCCCATCATCCCCGCGCGGGTGAGGGTGAGCTCGGCCCTTGGATTTCGTGGGATGGCGGGCGATTTCGTGACCAAACCCTAACCCGTCAGGAAGAATGGGTGGAAGCTGCGGGGATTTTTTTGAGGTGCGATGCGAGGATGGAGCTCGGAAGGAAGCGGGGATACGCAAGAAAAGAGAGGGAAGCCCGAAATCAGCCTTCAAACCTCGAATGAGTTCTCGCTGCGGCTGCGGGTGGACCCCTGACCGCATCTCTCTCTCTCTCTCTCTCTCTCTCTCTCTCTCTCCTTGGGACCCACCCCGCAACGGACACCAGATTGTTCAACGCTGCTTGCACACAATACCACCAAACACAAACTGTATTTTTCAGAGAAAAGAATTGTAAATTGCAGGGTTTTACTTTTATTCTTTGATGAGAGCTAGAAACTCGGTTGCCTGTTTTAGTCATTGGTGATTTTTTTTTATTTTTTTTATTTTTGCGGATAGTGTGTGATGTTTAAAACCGTTGGATTTTGATTCAATGGTAAATCCATCTTTTTCTTATCTTTCTCTCACCATCACAGCTTGCCTCCGCCACACACGGCCTCTGCCCTCATTTGTTTTTAGAAAAAGGAGGAATCTTCCCCGGCTTCTGCATCTGGGAGATGCATGCGGGCATATTATTTATTATTCACAAAGACCTTACAAAGAAATACAACAGTAATCCCGAGGCCACCATCTAAACGACACATGTCGCTACTCCTGTCCTCTTTATGAAGGTGTGCCGAATGTCCAGGCCAAATATCAAACAGACATCGCACAAAAGCCTAACATCTAACGCTAGATGCCCCATCCAAAGCCACATAGGCGGGACTGGGTAACACTCGGGTTCGGCGCACTCTCAGTGAGTACCACACGCACACGCTGCAAAGGGCCGTCACCTCCGTCTTCCCTCGATCCATCCTCAAAGTATGTACTGACGTATCGACCTTGTCAGGCCTCTCTACCATCGACGCCACCACGGCCTCTGCCCTCATCATCCAGTCAAATTTTTCAGAAGCAAAAGCAAAGAAGAGTGACGATATAGAAAAAGCGTATGTGGCGACTTGATGTATGGTTTACAGTCTCATGGTTCGTCTTCGTGGTTTTTGTTGCCACCGTGGATTTGGTGGTGTCTGATGTTGTGTGTCAAGGTGTTCTCGATGGACATAACTTTAGCGATGGCCTGATCCATGTGTCAGGGTTTTGCGGTTATAGCGTGTCGGGAGAGTTTGATGGTTTGCCTATGCGGGCTGGAGATTCCTACTTTGCGAGTAGTTCGCATGTGGTCAAATATTGGCCTGATCCATGTGCCAGGGGTTTGCAGTTGTAGCATGTTGGGAGAGTTTGGTGGTTTGCGTGTGCGGGCCGGAGATTCATACTTTGCGAGTAGTTCGCATGTGGTCAAATTTGCATTGTTTTTGCACCGTTTTTCATCAACTCTTACTCTTTTCTCTCAGTTAATCGATGAAGCAAATTTTTTGCCTCTGATTTGAAAACAAAGAGACACTGGTACCCGTGAACGCAATATTTTGCTATTGCTCCATTTTCTTGGTCATCACCTCCTCTCCCATGACCCTGAACTTCTCCTGCTAAATGGCAACCTTGCGCTCCTCAAGTTCCTTGAGCTCCATCCATCCAGGTGTCCTTTCTTGTTTCCTCCATTTCCTTCCTTATTGTGATCATCTTGTAGCATCTCCTTGTACAGAAATCATCTTCTCCTTTCTTGCATCCTCCCTGGAGACCTCATATGCATTCGCGCCTCTGATCTTCGAGTGGAACTCCCCCTCCCCTCATCATTATCTTCATCGCCAACATATTGTACATCTTCAAACTTAGGAGATGAGAAATGACTCGACTCCCAGGATAAGATAACAAAGGGATCACATAATTAGGGCCTGCTCCAACATTACTCAGTCAAGGCGCACCTAGTCCCACCATACCATACCATACGAGCATACATATATATGCAGTACAAGCAACACGTCCTAACAAGTCTCAAAAAAGCTACCAAACCTATATTATCTGGGGGATACTACGGCCTACGCCATTGCCATGGGCATCATATTCACACCACCAAAACTCGATGCTTCCGGCATCCGATCTGATCAACCACGTCCATCGTCGCCTCCTCGATTCGATGTTCGTCGAGGGCAAAATGAAACCAAACCCACAGGAAGACCCGGAGGAAGCTGCCGCCTACGGCCGGGCTCACAGCAGCACGTGCTCGACGTCGTTGGGGAACCGCTGAGGCTGGCCGCGGCGTGGCCAGCTGGGTGGAGACGGTGGACGGATCGACGCCGAATCTTGCTGCATGGTTCTCTTCTTGGGCTCTCCTGACGCCGCTGCTCTCTTCTTGCGCCCGCTCCATGACGGCACTGCTTGATTCAGATTTCTCCTGTTGGTGTGCATAGGTGCTGCTTCAAACACCTCGGGCTCGTCGTCGAGGTCGACGGGGTTCGAAGCTGAAGCCCCCATCTGAAGCAGCTCTCTGCGGGTAGGAGGTGCTGCCCAGCACAGTGGATTCACTGAAACAAAGAATAGCCACACATGCAGAATTATGTCAGGAAACAGCAATGGCATGGTTGGGAAAAGAATATGTATGCATCACATCGCCAAGTCAGTAAAAAACTAGAAAACATTATAGATGGTACGAAGACCAAGAATGATGAATGTAGAACATAATAAGTAGTGCAGCTCATGCACTCGTTCATTGATCCATGCTCATTAACAATTTCCCTTGGAAGATGCATATTAGTAACACACATGTTTCCAAAAGGCATTTGTCATGGTTACCATTTCCACAATCATACTTGATTTGAAGCATGCACTATCTGGCAGCTTAGGGGATTGATAAGAAAATATTTCTGAAAATGTATAGCAGAAAGGGCTAACAGTACGGAAAATCTTAGACTGAATTCACACACCTTCAACTGGCTCAAGAATATCCGGTAATTCACGAGTTGTTGCTGAATATTTACGCTTCCTGACATAATCTTCTTGCAGAGGCTTTGGGATAGCAAACGAGAACTGGCCTAAATAAACCCCTTGTCGAACGTAGAATGGATTCTCTGCCAAGTACCTGAAATATCAAAACGATGATTGTATCGCATCTGGGAAGAACATGCCATAATTTGGCGTGCTAGATCAATTGGGTGCTGTAAGTAACAAACGGTAGGTAAAAGTAACAGAATATGAATTCATCAGCTCACCTCTCAATTTCAACCATTGACCTTAACGTTGTCCCAGCTGGAGAAGTGTAATATCTGAGAGAAAGCAAAATAACAAATATTGTTATGATCAAGTATGTTGCATGTCGGAATACCACAAGCAAATAACTTTGGAGAACAGATTTCATGATTACTAGAGATTTAAATTGGCATCACCAAAACTGATAAAACATATAAATGGTTGCTCAACAGCACAGGGTTATCCTCCTTTTCAGGGAAACAATGGCTGTCAAACTGACATATTATAAGAGGCAAATGTTTTATGCTATCAAGAAGCATGAAGTATTTCTTAAAAAGAGGCATGGAGTACAGTACTGTGTAGTTTCATGAATCATAGCTAACAGGAATAAACCACAAAAGGGCATGCTAATACTTTACCAGTTGTAGCTAAAGCAAAGAGACTGATCAAGAACTAGATCAATCATTCCATGAATGATACGGTGCAAAAAGCTATTAAGTAGAGTGGAAGGACTAGTTTCTGAAAAAAATGCAGTGGAAGGACTGAACATGGAAATGACCAAAAGACTTGATAATAACAAATCACAGGTATTAGTGCAATGCAGGAAAAGGAACAGTGGCATACACATCTGCAAACTTGCTGCAACCCTCCCCCCTGATTCTGACCTCCCTATTCCAGCCAACAGGAGTTTGGGCAATGTTTGGCTTGTCAATTGCCCACACCCTACTTGCATCTTGTGACATATCTTCTGGGTCATCACATGATAAAACACGGTTCCATTCACGAGCCCTTGCACACACAAAAAGTTCCTCGGAAATAGTCTCACGCAGCTCTTCATATTTCTCCTTTGTTGGAACAATCCTCCATTTGAAGCACTGAGCGCACTATACAGTATAGTGCCCAATAGATGGTAAAACTCTGGAGTGTCCACCATACTTTGTCTTCGGGGGTATTTGCTGCAGTGGAGTAGAGTCATATATGGGCTCGGCTAACTGGAATTCCCTTTGCTGGCGACGTGTGGTCTGCGGATCATAAAGGACAAGCTGCTTTGATGCGTCTTCTTCAATTGAGTAATCCTTGTCAGTATAGTCATCATCATCACTGTCACTGGTAATAAGCCTCTTTCTTGAACGCTTGCGAGGATGAACCATCCCTTTCTCAGGGTTATGACCTCGAAAATTCCTCATGAGATAACTATCTTTTCCTGCAACAATGGCCAAAAGGTTCAATAAACAAAAAAGCATGGTTTGAGTACAGTTATCACACATTGTTCCAGGTAAAAAAAACATGCTGCACAATCAATTATCATATCGCAGTTGCAAGAAATCAGTACATTGCACGGCTCCACTATTTACCACCGTAAAAAACAGAAGACAGAAACACGACCAATTCTATCATATTAAATAAACCTGTAAGGCTGTACTAACTACAACTATGCCTTTGGTAGGACTACGGTTACCTCGTAATCATCGCTGCACTCAATAAGCGAATTCGACAAAATTAGAATGACACCAAGACTATCTGTAAGATGCAGTTATGCAGTGGCATGCAAGATATTGCACATTTATATTGACGGAGAACACCACATTACACTAAAAAAATTCAGAGGCACAGTATCAGGCGAAGCAAATGTAGAACGAAAGTCGAAAACACAATGACTTCCCTGGATGCTCTTCATAGGTTACACAAAACATGTCATTAGCATCACACAACCTAACCGTTTGGACAGCTCGGTAATCATGCTATCTTATGTGCAAATCAACCAAGTAAACAATGGTGCTGACATATCACAAATATATTTCTGCAGGAGGTGAGAAACCAAACTCACAGAAATAACGGCAGCAGTCAATTGATACCCCATCGTCCATATAAGGCAAATTACAAGCGTTAGATATTGACTAGCGAAGGCATGTGCACTGCATATTTATCAACAACTGCCCATACATCCAGGTTCCAAAGCACATAATCGCCCACACAGTGCTGTGAACAAGCAGAATCAGGGCAAATACTAAAGAGAAGAGGTTACACTAACAAGTGTTTTATTTAAGACCCAAGGTGCATTGGTAATAAAGTGCTGAAGTCCAACCAACCTAACATAAAGCCTTGCCTTTTCTGAATAAACTACAAGGTCGCCACCAATTTTGAGCACACCAAGTTTAATTATAGCAGCCAGAAAACAGTGCTGCCCCTAAATGGCTAACGTGGGCGACAAATGGCCAAAATAAGCCACCACATGTCACCCAATCAGGCTCCCTGAATCAAAGCCATGCATCAGGTGGTCAGCCACACATGCTCGCATTCGCATACAACCAAACCAAACAAGACGGCCGCCGCATCATCAAGACCCTGCCTGATCGAGGACGAGGCCGCAGCAGTACAAGTTACAAGAATATACATCCGCTCTAAATCGTCACAGCAAATTAAAGAGCATCTCAAAATCGACGGGCTAGAGCGGGGACAAGATGGGACAAATTAATCAACAGGGAGGCAACGCGGCGAGGGCACCACCACCAAATGGACGGACCTACCACCGGATGTCGGAGAGGCAAATAATCCCAAATACTCCATCCGTTTCTAAATATAAGTCTTTTTAAAGATTTCAAATGGACTACCACATATGAATGTATATAGACATATTTTAAAGTATTCACTCATTTTGCTTCGTATGTAGTCACCTGTTGAAATCTCTAGAAAGACCTATATTATATATTATATTTAGGAACGGAGGAAGTAAGAAGCATGTTCCCAGACATTGACAGGGGCGGACACTGGCTAACATAAAACACCCACCCACCACGAACCCCACCGGGCGACACGGAAAAGGGCCGGGCTTTGGCTCCCGAAACTGGCTAAAAAGCGAATCGGCCGAAAGCACGACGGCGGTCCTCGCAGGAACCGCGGCGGCGAGCCGGGGCCGCCCCTGGACGGTCTCTTCGCCCGCGAGAGACCGAATGCATGTCGCCCTCCGGCCGCGTCGACCCCCTGCCGTGCCGACTACCACGCGCGATCACGGACGGACGGACGGACGGAGGGAGGGAGGGAGGGAGGAGGCGCGGACGTACGCGGGGTCGGCGGGGGAATGCGGCGGGCCGGCGGCCGGGGAATCCGAGGCGGAGGGAGCGAGGAGGCGGCGGCCCGTGTGGGGCGGGAGGAGGTGGGTGCGCTTTCTGTTGTTGCGCTCCTCTCTCTCTCTCTCTCTCTCTCTCCGCTGCCACTCTGCATGCAGGGATGAAGGCAGCAACAGCAAGCGAACTCCCCTCTCCACGCGATGAAAAAGGCAGGTAGGTGGGCGAGGCCTCTTCAATGCGGAGTGTTCATCAATGCGCTACAGTGCGGCGGCCGTCAAGGAGGGCGCGTGCCGCCGTGTGGGTGAGCCGAAGGTGGGGAAACGTGCCGCATGGCCTGTGCCGCTGTGCGGTGCGCCGGGCGCCACTCACCCCACCCGCGCCCGTTATCTCGCCCACGACGGCACGATCTAGTCTATACTTCAGTTGGACTGTTGGGGTTTCTCGAGTCCAATATTAGTTGGTCTTTCTTTTTTGAGAATCAAAATTAGTTTGATCTAGTGTAGTACTACTAGTTGTTTGGAAGACGACCATAAAGGATTTTTTTTCTAAGTAAAGAAAGAAGAGCTGATCTAGAGGTTTTCCAGGATAACCAGTTTCGATCGACAGGGGGTTTTTGCTCGGACGAGTAGTTTTTCTTTTAAGGGCATTTACAATGAAGGGGCGCTTGTTTAGGCGCTTAGAACATAAAATTTTATATACTAGCACATATGCCCGTGCATTGCAACGGAAAAAAAATTACTACAAAAGACAATTGGTTATGTCAGTGAAACATACCACATTTGTTTTGTTATTTGTCCATACCACATCGTCAACAGGGTTAGGCATGACCGAACATAAACATATTCAAATAAATAAGTGGCAAGTTATAAACATATCCTATAAACATGTAATCCGTAAAAATTCCTGAGCAACTCAAAATGTGAGAAAAGACTAATCCATCAACTATGAATATGTATGAAGCTGTCTATGACCTGGATATGCTAATTTAGATTCAGAATAGAACCCGCTTAAAAGACAGCGCTTTCAACTAAAAAAAGATTTATTCCCTTTTACCTTCATGCTTCAGAAACAATAAATTGCAAAGAATCACCTGCCATTTAGCTTGCAAACTTCAGCCAGCAAGGGTTTCGACCACGTCATTCTCATTTGGGCTCATTTGAATAAACGTCGAAGTTTTTGAGTCTCCATCTGTAGTGCCTTATGCATTATAGTTTGTCACACTTTGATAAAACTTCTATTGGACATCTTCTTTCCAAATTAGAAAAAAAAAATGAAAACGTTCCACTTGAAAAACAAAATTTTAATAGGGCATTGATTAATTCTGAACCGGATTGTAAAAGATGCATAATTGGTAATGGGAATTACACACGAGATGTAGAATATATACCTGAATATGGGCTAGTTGGTAATAAGTAGCTGATCAATACGTTAATTCTTTTTATAGTGAACTAATGCACATAAAAGGAGGTTTAGTGCCTATCATTATGAAAAAGCCTCCTCTGAGTTCATTATATAAGAGAACATGCCGGCATGGGCCCCTACCTACAAACTGGAACTGGACACCAACTAAACTGTAATACATTTTTTTTTTGCATTCAGTTGAGGTACTTGAGATGTGTTTTGGCTGTAATAAGCATCGCCGAAGCCTTTCTGAAGTTGGAATTCCGATAGTACTCATAAAGTAAGCCAATGATTACTCTATATCTGTACTCCCCACGCCGCTAAAAAAGTCGGCAAAAGTGAATGGAGGGTTGCAGCAGAAGAAGCAACTTAGGACGTCTCACAAAACAAAAGAAATCAATCGGAACCCGGAAATATATCCACCAATCGCAGGGGGCAAACACCTCTCTGATCTCATGATGCCAAATCCCGTCACCACACCCTGTCAAATAGTGGCGTCGAGAGTCCTCTATTTACCATTGTATATTCTTATCTGAATCCACAATGCCATCCTCTAGAGTCCCCTTCAATGTCCGTGTTCCCTACTATTGCCTCTTCGATTCTGAATTCCTTCCTTATATCTTCTCTATCACCTCGTGCCCTTCCTAAATTAGGATTTTGATTTCCTTTCTTCATTGATCACAGAGGACCATCACTCAGGATATCAGATATGTGCTAAGGAACTGAACTGTATGAAGTAGGAATTGACAAGCAAGTTACAAAAGGTTCTGCCAACCTGAAATTCGTCTTCGACGTTTCCAGAAAATTACACACCATCACAGTATCTTCACTTTAGTTGTAAAAATCTGCAAGTTTAAATGACTATTTCTCAGCAGATTTCAAAGTGTAGTGCCTTTATGATATCACTACAGAGAATGAATCAGAAAGATCACTCCCACTGTCCCACATAAAAAAGATATTATTCTGTCACTATAGAGAACAGCAAGATATTATTCTATCTCAAACAAAATTGAACAATAGGTCTATAGCTCGTTATTACAATAAACTCGACTACCATACAAAATAACAGGCTACAACAAATTTTGTGACAGAAGTTAGAAAGTAGAAATCTTACAGCTTCAAAGCTCTAGCGGTTGTTGGCTTGGAGCTCCTGAACCTTCTTTTCGCATACAGTGCAGGTCAAATATCAGCCTCTTGTTATAGTCACAGTACGATCTCCCCTGAAATCCTCCTCACGGCCACCATCTCCAAACCTTCATGGGCCAGCAAAGAAGATAATAAAACATGCCAAACAGATTGACAAAAGTGTCATAACAAGTATATATTTTTAATTGCAGTAGAAAGACTGAGCCTAGGAGTATCTATTTTTTGTTTCGTTCTGCGTTGCATTTGCACCTGCACAAAAATTGATCACTACATTCTTCCAAATCTAGAATGTCTAGTATTTGCCAATCTGGCTCATTACAATCATCATACAGGGAATCTCAGCATTGAGAAAAGGAAGATACAAAAAAGAAAAAAAGAGGAATAGACAAAGAAGAAATTGTTGCTAGAAGATAACCCGGCCTATATGACTACATTGATCTAGGCAAAGATCTTTACCCAAGATCCTTCTCTCTAATTATCAAATATTCACGCTTGGAGTTAAAACCAAACAAACTTGCATCTTGATCTGCCTAGACTTTTTACTTATAACACCGACCATACACTGCACTTTATCCACAGTGCAAACTGAAAGACATGCAGTTCTTGTTCCAGAACCGAAGAGATATGCATGCATATCATGGTACTGAAAGATGATAGAGTTGTGATATGTGATATATAGCAAAGCTTGCAACGTGGAAAATCAGAACACAAAATTTGAATTGATCTAGTGAGCGAATGATGCTTACACAATCTGAATCCGCTGCTGCCAATGCGGGGCGGGCTAACTGCGGTAGAAGGTGCAGCCCCTGCTGAACTGGAAGGACGACCCCTTCCACTATGCACCCATTGCACAGATCACAATCATACCCTGCTCCACCAGCTCGAGCATCTGAATTTCCAGAACAAAAACGGCCTAGCTAGGTGAAGAAGGATTTAATTTGCGTACCAAGGTGCCAGGTGTCGTGGTCGTAGATGTGGTCGATGTCGAAGTGGAGATGAGGGCTGACACGCCCATGAAGTCGGCGAAGAAGGCCACCAAGCACAAAATGCTAGAGTCCAGAAATACAGGCAGATTAATTCTACTAAAGTTTTAAGATATTGAAATCTTTATGGTTTGATAACATATGAATAGAAATTTAGAAAAAATGGTCGCAAGTCATACAACAGACAAATAAATTTGCCCAAGAACTGATCCTCCATGTCCGGAGAGAACAATCACAGCTACATGGAAGATTTCAACATGTTTAATTGAAAACCTTTGAGAATATTAACATCCTCCAAAGTCTGAATCTCTCCACCTTCCAATCTTTGGGCATCGTCTTCCATGCGATAAATGTAACTACTTCGCATGAAAGGTATAATATAAACTCCCAATAGAAGGTCAGAATAAACTTGTTCAAATCCTGCACTTGTATTGATGGACAAAAGGTTCATGACTTGCACACAGACAACTCTTTTGGGCAAGAAAGGGACCCATTCGTTGTTGCTTCTTTGTTTCTCTGATCAGCTTTTGCTAGGACTGAACTGAAGAAGAGGTCATTTAGATTCAGATCCTAAAACCTAGTTTGTTGTAGAATCCCTAACCGAATTCCAAACTTTTTCCAAGAGCAGTCATTGTACATCATAATTTACCATGTGATACATCGGAAAAAAGGAATGAAAAAATGCCATGCTACAAACATAATATAACTGAATATCGCATTGTCATATACAGTAGGGATTATAAGACGCATAGCTCTAATATCATCATTTTGCATAGGGAAAGGCTTTAGACTTTTAGCGCATTAACCTCAAAAGATGGTGCTAACAATAGAAAAGAAGTGGCTTATATTTAGAGAAGTAGTACATGAATAAAAGGGAAGCAACATACATAAATAGCAAGATATTCTATGATACACACACATACACACACATCAGGTTTCTGGTGGTCCACACAGTATCAGAAATAACAATATATATCTAGAAAAGAACTATGTGGGGTTCGGTTGTTCTGATCAATTGAGAAAGCCATAGCCTCCTTCCCACGAAAGAGCATGATCCGTGAATTGCAGCAGCTAGCCACTACAACATGAGAGGAGCATAGTAGCACGACAACCGTCGGTGACCCAAGTGTAATGGAACTAACTGCTTCTATGACCTTAATACGAATTAAATTGATGTACCAAATATGTTTGCCAAGATAAATCCGAAAACAAAACTGCTTGTGTGACCTTAATATGAATTAAATTGCTGAACCTCAATATAGTGGAAAGATATTAATAACCTACAGGGTAAGACTTCCAATCCTAAGGTTTGCTAGCAGGCATAACAATGTGACTCCCAGCATACACCAACAATACGAAAAGATTAGAGCTGGAAGGCATCTGAATTCCTAATACAAAGAACATGATGGGCAAAAACTAATTCAAGTTGACCAGAATCGAATCCTACAGCTCACCCATCTTCTGAGGTATGGGTTCCTTCTTCCAAAATATAATTTTCTCTGCAAATTCAGATGACCGTTATAAGAATAATTAATACATGGCATGTCCATAAATTATATCTGAAACAAAATTTGTTGAAGCAAGAACTTGAGCAACAATTTCCAACTGTGTAGGTTACCTCTGATCTCAGTGAAGGACGAAGCAGCCACAGTGGATCCATGACCTGAGATGGCATCCTGTAGATGCCAAACCATAAAATATAGAGCATGTTTGCCAAAAGACCGCGGCACCTCTGATAGCTCAATTCGGTCGGATGAAGGTAAACAACAATTAAAACTAAAAAGGCGCAACAAAGATAAACAGAAAACAAGGCACGGCAAAAACAAAAAGCATGCATATATATCTCATTATGAGCGCCCAGATCTTGTTGGAGCTGCTGTGTCTAGGCACAAAAAAAGGTCAACACCTAACTGTAACTTCTTTGTACAATTAAAGAAAATCTGCAGATATACATTTGTTAAGCAATAGGAGCCGGCGTACCCATGTGTCTTGAGACTCCACACAATGTAAATTAATTAGCAAACCATTATTCTAATAACCCGATTAGCTCCCACCATCATAACATGTTTTGAATCATATGGAAGGAGAGTTACTCTCATGTTGTATTCATGTGGGAGTTTACCTCAAGGATCTGTGACTGAAACTGGCTCGGACAAACACACAAACACCTTGTGTGCAAAAAATAACTGAGAACATCCACAAACACATACGCATACAAATTTGAGGTGGAGGGCAGTGCAGATGGGACGGCTAGGTAGCCGGCAAGTGCAACGACGACCAGCTGGCGGTGGCTCTGGTTGAGCGGCGAGCGCAAGCCCTCCCGGGCGGAGCACAACGAGGAGCTCGGGCGCGCGGGAGAGAGGAGGAGCTCGGGCACGCGGGGCAAAGGAGGAGCTAAGGTGTAACTGTGTAGGTCACCGGATCGATCGCCGCCGCGTGGGCCGCGTGCCTCCTGGCGGCTGGCAGGGAGAGAGAGAGCCCGAGCAGCCGTGTTCGTGTCTGTCCATTTTTTTATTTACATCCCCGGACGAAACGTTTTCTTACTTTAAAACAGGGACTGCGGGTTGATTTCTGAGAAGTGGAGGGACTTTTCTGTAAAAACGTCGAAGCGATAGTTCATTATTAGGGATATATATATATATATATATATATATATATATATATATATATGTATATATATATATATGTATATATATATATAGGGAAAATAGATTCTACCATTTAGTGGTAGTTACCTCCACCTTTTAAGCCGTTGGATTCTTTTAGATACGTGCTTCTCTAATCGGGTCGTAGGTGCAAAGGTACTGCCGGTTTCCAGATCCAATCCAATAACATACCAAACTTTCCTACTTTCGTGCCTCTATAAATTAAAAAACAACAGTAGATCAATTAATCTCCTCGTTTTCCAATCTACCTCACACGATGCTGCCGTATGCGTGACCACCGCCGCCGCCCCACCATGATGAATCAGGTGCGTTCCACAATCTAATGGGCATGACCTGACCATCCTGCTTTTTCTCCTTTGTATTTGCTATAAACAGCTAGTGCATCTAGGAGAATTTTTCTGACATGGAACACCGGCTGGATTGGTTCAATGCATGGATGTTTCAAGGTGTTGATTGATCAAACATGTGAGGTGTGTCGCTAATTGATAATTCATGTCCTTTTTTCGTTTGATACTCTCTTTTTGCAGATTGTCGATTACACACCGGCCTCCATAATGATGTCGTGCACGCCGGCGAGCCGGCGAGGGATCGTGCACGCCGGCGTCCCGAGGTGGAGAAGGTGCCATTGGTTTCCTTTGTAATGACGCCGTGCGGCGGTGCACAGCTTGTGACTGCAACAACATGGGGCGCTGACGAACGGCTGCATACAACCAATGGACATCTACTTCGACGGCGGCGAGGACGCTAATGTATGACCGCACACTGCGACGACAACGTACGATGGACGAACGGATGCAATATAGTTGCTCGCACAACTCCATGGATGAGAACACGTAGTGACATGCATGGATGGCTGACATCACAGTTTTGCATGCATCGTGTATTTACAAGATATTGTACTTCATACAAAGAATCAATTAAATGTATAGATAAATATACAAATGTTTTGAATTAAAGGCTGCATATATTTCGCTCTTTTTCTTACATATGGATTGGCAGACACTGTCCTGTAAATCTTTCTGGCTGGCCGGCCAGCCAGCCACTTATACATACCCTATGATCTATTCTACGTATTTACTTTCTAAGATACTATATACTTCATATTTTTTAAGAATTCATGTCATATTCTCATCTTTGGACACTGAGAATTTTGTACATGCTTCATCTATGCTGGCAGTCCATAACACCTTCTTATGCAATATGTGCTCCATACTCCTTACTCCATACTATTTATTTGAAATACAACATACTCCATTCTCTCTTATTGAATATACTCCATACTATTTATTTTGAATTACAACATACTCCATTCTCTCTTATTGAATATATTCCATACTCCTTACTCCATGCTATTTATTTTGAAATACAACATACTTTATTCTCTCTTATTGAATATACTCCATACACTCTTTCAATGATATATACTGATAGAGAAATATGTAAATGAAACCATGCCATGCATGACATACTTCACATACGGATATACGTTTGTTGCAATCCATACACTCCAGACTATATGCTACCCTACCTAAACAAGAAATAATAACACAAAGTTGCATATACTCAGTTTTGTGTATATATTTGAAGATACTCTATTTTCTAGATACTCCATTTTTGGGAGCATGTATACTACTTTTCATTTGGAGATTTTCCATTCTGGAGTATGTATACTCTTATATTTGGAGACACTACATAATCCGTTGTTGTAGTATATATATGTTGGTGGTTTTGTAAAATTGAAAATCATAAAAATTTAAAAAATTGAAATATATGTGAATTCAAAAAATATATGTGAATTCAAAAAAATTGAAAATCATAAAAAATTTGCAGATTCAAAAAATGTTGGTGGTTTTGTAAAATTGTTCGCAAAATTATAAATAAGTCACAATTTGGAAAAAATGGTCAGGAAATAAATCATGTTCATATTCGGGAATCAGAAAAAAATGTTCATGACAATTTAGAAAATGTTCACAAATTCCCGCAAAAAAATGTTCACAAAAATAAAAATAAACATTTGTTTTTCAAATTTGTTCCCAATTTTAAAAAAATTCATTGATTCATAAAATGTTCGTTGGTTCAAAAACTGTTAATGAATTCGAAACCGGTTTGTACATTTTTTTTGTAAAAACACTAATGTTCATGATTTTGAGAAAATCATAAATTTCAAAAAAAAATGTTTGTCGATTCGAAAAACTGTTCACTGATTCAAAAGTATTTTATGTCTAGGATTTGATTAGTTTTTCGAAAGTCTTTATATGTCTTGGCGTTGGGAGTAATTTGTGGTCAATGAGATTTGTTTTTAAAGTTTTAAACGTTTCCTTGCGCAACATAATGACAAGTGTGGTATGCACTGGCAAACTCATAGCCTTGGGATTTACCGCATCGAATGCATTGTGATCACGTAGACATCGCGACCATCATCGGCTAGGATGAGAATGGCAACATGGTGAGCCACTCTGTTAAAATAGAGTACGCTCATATATTAGAATATTAAGTCATACTTAGTTGGTTAGCCATAATTTTTTGTCCCCCATTGCAACGCACGGGCATATTTGCTAGTAATTAATTAAGGGAGAAGCGTCGATGGAGGGGTTTGTTGGGGCAATGCACAAGCGCCTATTCGAGCGCTACCGTGATCGGTTGAGGACCTGTTGCGTTTGTTAGAAAGGCTCATGCGAGAAAAAAAAGAGATCAGGCGCCCAACGACTGGCTTGGCATCGATGCCAGCCAGAATCCTGGGATCGATTGGGATTTTAACGAAATGGCTATGAATTGGAACCTAGCGTCTGGTCTTAGCACCGGCGTTGTAGATACCCTAAGGGAACTCTATACAGCTGCTCATCTAAGAGCATCTCCGACGCGCAGCGCCCTAAAAAGGCGTTTGCAGCGCCTCTGTAGCCAGTTTTTATGCGCCGCGGAGCGCTGGCTCTAGCGGCCGCTGCAAAAAATTGCGCGCGCCCGCCGCTCCAGCAGACACGCTATATTTCTTCTCCTTCTACTCCGACTCGATACACATTCAGCTCCGACTCGATACAATAGGCATAGATAGATAAAGTAATAGATAAAACGATACTAGATAGATAAAAATGATACAAAGCTAACTCATAGGGGAGAGACTAGTGTAAAAGCAGCACCTAATGTCAAAAATAGAAAAATGCAGTGACATCCGTCGGATATTTTTTTTGAGAAGGAACAAATTATATTCCACTTAAACTTGGGAAGCCATATCAGCGTTCGCCAAGACAGAAACGAAGTCTGGGGCAACATTCGCCCACACATGAAGTGGTTCAGCAGCACCCATAGCAAACTGGGCCAAAGCATGCGCCACATGGTTACAGTTCCGGGGACAATACATGAATTCAGAGAAAACAAAGGAGGCATGGCACAGGCTTCTTGCTTCTCTGAAGAGAACTCCCAGCTCCGCAGCATCGTAGTCCCGCCCTTTAAGTGCAGAAATCATTGTCAAATAGTCTGATTCAAAACTGATACGTTGTGCACCCAGGTCAGCTGCCCCTTCAATAGCTCGCATACAAGCGATCACCTCCGCGTGCAGGGCAAATCTTACATGGTTCATCTTGCCAGCAGCAGCCGCCAAGAAAGCGCCAATTTCGTCTCTCGCAATAAAACCCCACGCACCCTTCTCAGACTCCACCTGAAAAGCAACATCCATATTGATCTTGATCAAGTTTGTAGCTGGAGGGACCCAAACCTGGGGTTGTTGCGGCTGGGGCGTTTTCTGAATGTGCACCGAAGTGAAATCAGTCAAGTGTTTTGTGATGAAAGAACCGATTTCTGCTGCTGTCTTCTGTACTTCACCTGCATTGACTTTGTTCCTCGACGTCCACCAGTCCCATAGGAGCACATCCACGCGCAACTTCTTGAAGGAAATATGCCCTAGAGACAATAATAAAGTTATTATTTATTTCCTTATATCATGTTTATTATTCATGCTAGAATTGTATTAACCGGAAACATAATACATGTGTGAATACATAGACAAACAGAGTGTCACTAGTATGCCTCTACTTGACTAGCTCGTTAATCGAAGATGGTTATGTTTTCTAACCATGAACAAAAGAGTTGTTATTTGATTAACGAGATCACATCATTAGAAGAATGATGTGATTGACATGACCCATTCCACTAGCTTAGCACCCGATCGTTTAGTATGTTGCTATTGCTTTCTTCATGACTTATACATGTTCCTATGACTATGAGATTATGCAACTCCCGTTTGCCGGAGGAACACTTTGTGTGCTACCAAACGTCACAACATAACTGGGTGATTATAAAGGAGCTCTATAGGTGTCTCCAAAGGTACATATTGGGTTGGCGTATTTCAAGATTAGGATTTGTCACTCCGTTTGTCGGAGAGGTATCTCTGGGCCCTCTCGGTAATGCACATCACATAAGCCCTGCAAGCATTGCAACTAATGAGTTAGTTGCGAGATGATGTATTACGAAATGAGTAAAGAGACTTGCCGGTAACGAGATTGAACTAGGTATTGAGATACCGACGATCGAATCTCGGGCAAGTAAAATACCGATGACAAAGGGAACAACGTATGTTGTTATGCGGTCTGACCGATAAAGATCTTCGTAGAATATGTAGGAGCCAATATGAGCATCCAGGTTCTGCTATTGGTTATTGACTGGAGACGTGTCTCGGTCATGTCTACATTGTTCTCGAACCCGTAGGGTCTGCACGCTTAAGGTTTCGATGACAGTTATATTATGAGTCTATGAGTTTTGATGTACCGAAGTTAGTTCGGAGTCCCGGATGTGATCACGGACATAACGAGGAGTCTCGAAATGGTCGAGACATAAAGATTGATATATTGGACCGCTATATTCGGACACCGGAAGTGTTCCGGGTGATTTCGGAGAAAACCGAAGAGCCGGAGGGTTACCGGAACCCTACCGGGAGAAGTAATGGGCCATATGGGCCTTAGTGGAGAGAGAGAGAGGGGCAGCCAGGGTGGGCCGCGCGCCTCCTCCCCCTGGTCCGAACTGGACTAGGAGAGGGGGGGCGGCGCCAATAGGGGCCGGCCGGCCTCCTCCCCTTGCTCCTTTATATACGGGGGCAGGGGGCACCCCTAGACACAAGTTGATCCATGTGATCATATTCTTAGCCGTGTGCGGTGCCCCCTTCCACCATAATCCTCGATAATATTGTAGCGGTGCTTAGGCGAAGCCCTGCGACGGTAGTACATCAAGATCGTCACCACGCCGTCGTGCTGACGGAACTCTTCCCCGACACTTTGCTGGATCGGAGTTCGGGGATCGTCATCGAGCTGAACGTGTGCTAGAACTCGGAGGTGCCGTAGTTTCGGTGCTTGATCGGTCGGGCCGTGAAGACGTACGACTACATTAACCGCGTTGTGCTAACGCTTCCGCTGTCGGTCTACGAGGGTACGTAGATCACACTCTCCCCTCTCGTTACTATGCATCACCATGATCTTGCGTGTGCGTAGGAAATTTTTGAAATTACTACGTTCCCCAACAGTGGCATCCGAGCCTAGGTTTTATGTGTTGATGTTATATGCACGAGTAGAACACAAGTGAGTTGTGGGCGATATAAGTCATACTGCTTACCAGCATGTCATACTTTGGTTCGGCGGTATTGTTGGACGAAGCGGCCCGGACCGACATTACGCGAGACCGGTTCTCCCGACGTGCTTTGCACAAAGGTGGCTAGCGGGTGACAGTTTCTCCAACTTTAGTTGAACCGAGTGTGGCTATGCCCGGTCCTTGCGAAGGTTAAAACAGCACCAACTTGACAAACTATTGTTGTGGTTTTGATGCGTAGGTAAGATTGCTTCTTGCTTAAGCCCGTAGCAGCCACGTAAAACTTGCAACAACAAAGTAGAGGACGTCTAACTTGTTTTTGCAGGGCATGTTGTGATGTAATATGGTCAAGTCATGATGCTAAAATTTTATTGTATGAGATGATCATGTTTTGTAACCAAGTTATCGGCAACTGGCAGGAGCCATATGGTTGTCGCTTTATTGTATGCAATGCAATTGCGCTGTAATGCTTTACTTTATCACTAAGCGGTAGCGATAGTCGTGGAAGCATAAGATTGGCGAGACGACAACGATGCTATGATGGTGATCAAGGTGTCGCGCCGGTGACGATGGTGATCACGACGGTGCTTCGAAGATGGAGATCACAAGCACAAGATGATGATGGCCATATCATATCACTTATATTGATTGCATGTGATGTTTATCTTTTATGCATCTTATCTTGCTTTGATTGACGGTAACATTTTAAGATGATCTCTCACTAATTATCAAGAAGTGTTCTCCCTGAGTATGCACCGTTGCGAAAATTCTTCGTGCTAAGACACCACATGATGATCGGGTGTGATAGGCTCTACGTTCAAATACAACGGGTGCAAAACAGTTGCACACGCGGAATACTCAGGTTATACTTGACGAGCCAAGCATATACAGATATGGCCTCAGAACACGGAGACCGAAAGGTCGAGCGTGAATCATATAGTAGATATGATCAACATAGTGATGTTCACCATTGAAACTACTCCATCTCACGTGATGATCGGACATGGTTTAGTTGATTTGGATCACGTGATCACTTAGAAGATTAGAGGGATGTCTTTCTAAGTGGGAGTTCTTAAGTAATATGATTAATTGAACTTTAAATTTATCATGAACTTAGTCCTGGTAGTATTTTGCAAATTATGTTGTAGATCAATAGCTCGCGTTGTTGCTTCCCTGTGTTTATTTTGATATGTTCCTAGAGAAAATTGTATTGAAAAATGTTAGTAGCAATGATGCGGATTGGATCCGTGATCTGAGGTTTATCCTCATTGCTGCACAGAAGAATTATGTCCTTGATGCACCGCTAGGTGACAGACCTATTGCAGGAGCAGATGCAGACGTTATGAACGTTTGCTAGCTCAATATGATGACTACTTGATAGTTTAGTGCACCATGCTTAACGGCTTAGAATCGGGACTTCAAAGACGTTTTGAACGTCATGGAACATATGAGATGTTCCAGGAGTTGAAGTTAATATTTCAAGCAAATACCCGAGTTGAGAGATATGAAGTTTCCAACAAGTTCTATAGCTAAAAGATGGAGGAGAATCGCTCAACTAGTGAGCATGTGCTCAGATTGTCTGGGTACTACAATTGCTTGAATCAAGTGGGAGTTAATCTTCCAGATAAAATAGTGATTAACAGAATTCTCTAGTCACCATCACCAATTTAGTAGAACTTTGTGATGAACTATGATATGCAAGGGATAACGGAAATGATTCCCAAGCTCTTCGTAATGCTGAAATTGACGAAGGTAGAAATCGAGAAAAACATCAAGTGTTGATGGTAGACAAGACCACTAGTTTCAAGAAAAGGGCAGAGGGAAGAAGGGGAACTTCAAGAAGAACAGCAAGCAAGTTGCTGCTCAAGTGAAGAAGCCCAAGTCTGGTCCTAAGCCTGAGACTAAGTGCTTCTACTGCAAAGGGACTGGTCACTGGAAGCGGAACTACCCCAAGTGATTGGCGGACAAGAAAGATGGAAAAGTGAACATAAGTATATTTGATATACATGTTATTGATGTGTACTTTACTAGTGTTTATAGCAACCCCTCAGTATTTGATACTAGTTCAGTTGCTAAGATTAGTAACTCGAAACGGGAGTTGCGGAATAAACAAAGACTAGTTAAGGGTGAAGTGACGATGTGTGTTGGAAGTGATTCCAAGATTGATATGATCATCATCGCACACTCCCTATAATTTCGGGATTAGTGTTGAACCTAAATAAGTGTTATTTGGTGTTTGCGTTGAGCATGAATATGAGTTGATCATGTTTATTATAATACGGTTATTCATTTAAGTAAGAGAATAAATTGTTGTTCTGTTTACATGAATAAAACCTTATATGGTTACACACCCAATGAAAATAGTTCGTTGGATCTCGATCGTAGTGATACACATAATCATAATATTGAAACCAAAGGATGCAAAGTTAATAATGATAGTGCAACTTATTTGTGGCACTGCCGTTTAGGTCATATTGGTGTAAAGCGCATGAAGAAACTCCATGCTGATGGGCTTTTGGAATCACTTGATTGTGAATCAGTTGATGCTTGCGAACCATGCCTCATGGGCAAGATGACTAAGACTCTGTTCTTCGGAACAATGAAGAGAGCAACAGATTTGTTAGAAATCATACATACTGATGTATGTGGTCCGATGAATATTGAGGCTCGCGACAGGTATCATTATTTTCTGATCTTCACAGATGATTTGAGCAGATATGAGTATATCTACTTGATGAAACATAAGTCTGAAACATTTGAAAAGTTCAAAGAATTTCAGTGTGAAGTGAAAATCATCGTAACAAGAAAATAAAGTTTCTACGATCTGATCGTAGAGAAGAGTATTTGAGTTACGAGTTTGGCCTTTAGTTAAAAACAATGTGAAATAGTTTCACTACTCACGCCACCTGGAACACCACAATGTAATGGTGTGTCCGAACGTCATAACCGTACTTTATTAGATATGGTGTGGTCTATGATGTCTCTTACCGATCTACCACTGTCGTTTTGAGGTTATGCATTAGAGATAGCTGCATTCGCGTTAAATAGGGCACCATCTAAATCCGTTGAAACGACACCATATGAACTATGGTTTGGCAAGAAACCTAAGCTGTCGTTTCTTAAAGTTTGAGGTTGCAATGCTTATGTGAAAAAGTTTCAACCTGATAAGCTCAAACCCAAATCGGAGAAGTGGGTCTTCATAGGATACCCAAAAGAAAATGTTGGGTACACCTTCTATCACAGATCCGAAGGCAAGATATTCGTTGCTTTGAATGGATCCTTTCTAGAGAAGGAATTTCTCTCGAAAGAAGTGAGTGGGAGGAAAGTAGAACTTGATGAGGTAACTGTACCTGCTCCCTTATTGGAAAGTAGTTCATCACAGAAATCTGTTCCTGTGACTACTAGACCGATTAGTGAGGAAGCTAATGATGATGATCATGTAACTTCAAATCAAGTTACTACCAAACCTCGTAGGTAAAACCAGAGTGAGATCCGCACCAGAGTAGTACGGTAATCCAGTTCTGGAGGTCATGTTACTTGACCATGACGAGCCTACGAACTATGAGGAAGCGATGATGAGCCCAGATTCCGCAAAATGGCTTGAGGCCATGAATCTGAGATGAGATCCATGTATGAGAACAAAGTATGGACTTTGATTGACTTGCCCAATGATCGGCGAGCCATTGAGATTAAATGGATCTTCAAGAGGAAGACGGACGCTGATAGTAGTGTTACTATCTACAAAGCTAGAATTTTCGCAAAAAGGTTTTCAACAAATTCAAGGTGTTGACTACGATGAGAGTTTCTCACTCGTATCTATGCTTACGTCTGTCCGAATCATGTTAGGAATTGCCGCATTTTATGAAATCCGGCAAATGGATAAACAAAACTGCATTCCTTAATGGATTTATTAAAGAAGAGTTGTATATGATACAACCAGAAGGTTTTGTCAATCCTAAAGGTGCTAACAAAATGTGCAAGCTCCAGCGATCCATCTATGGACTGGTGCAAGCATCTTGGAGTTGGAATATGCGCTTTGATGAGATGATCAAAGCATATAGTTTTATACAGACTTACGGTGAAGCCTGTATTTACAAGAAGGTGAATGGGAGCACTACAACATTTCTGATAAGTATATGTGAATGACATATTGTTGATCGGAAATAATGTAGAATTATTCTGCAAAGCGTAAAGGAGTGTTTTGAAAGAAGTTTTTCAAAGAAATACCTCAGTGAAGCTGCTTACATATTAAGCATCAAGATCTATAGAGATAGATCAAGACGCTTGATACGTTTTTTTTTCAATGAGTACATACCTTGACAATATTTTGAAGTAGTTCAAAAATTGGAACGGTCAAAGAAAGACTTCTTGGCTATGTTACAAGGTGTGAAATTGAGTAAGACTCAAAGCCCGACCACGACAGAAAATAGAAAGAGAATGAAAGTCATTCCCTATGCCTCAGCCATAGGTTCTATAAAGTATGCCATGCTGTGTACCAGATCTATTGTCTACCCTACACTGTGTTAAGCAAGGGGGTACAATAGTGATCTAAGAGTAGATCACTGGACAGCGGTCAAAATTATCCTTAGTGGAATAAGGAAATATTTCTCAATTATGGAGGTGACAAAAAGGTTCGTCGTAAAAGTTACGTCGATGCAAGTTTTTGACACAGATCTGGATGACTCTAAGTCTCGATCTAGATACATATATATTGAAAGTGGGAGCAATTAGCTAGAGTAGCTCCGTGCAGAGCATTGTAGACATAGAATTTGCAAAATACTTACGGATCTGTATGTGATAGACCCCTTGACTAAAATTATCTCACAAGCAAAACATGATCACACCTTAGTACTCTTTGGGTGTTAATCACGTAAACGATGTGAACTAGATTACTGACTTTAGTAAACCCTTTGGGTATAGGTCATATGACAATGTGAACTATGGGTGTTCATCACATGGTGATGTGAACTATTAGTGTTGAATCACATGGCGATGTGAACTAGATTATTGACTCTAGTGCAAGTGGGAGACTGAAGGAAATATGCCCTAGAGACAATAATAAAGTTATTATTTATTTCCTTATATCATGTTTATTATTCATGCTAGAATTGTATTAACCGGAAACATAATACATGTGTGAATACATAGACAAACAGAGTGTCACTAGTATGCCTCTACTTGACTAGCTCGTTAATCGAAGATGGTTATGTTTCCTAACCATGAACAAAAGAGTTGTTATTTGATTAACGGGATCACATCATTAGAAGAATGATGTGATTGACATGACCCATTCCATTAGCTTAGCACCCGATCATTTAGTATGTTGCTATTGCTTTCTTCATGACTTATACATGTTCCTATGACTATGAGATTATGCAACTCCCGTTTGTCGGAGGAACACTTTGTGTGCTACCAAACGTCACAACGTAACTGGGTGATTATAAAGGAGCTCTACAGGTGTCTCCAAAGGTACATGTTGGGTTGGCGTATTTCGAAATTAGGATTTGTCACTCCGTTTGTCGGAGAGGTATCTCTGGGCCCTCTCGGTAATGCACATCACATAAGCCTTGCAAGCATTGCAACTAATGAGTTAGTTGCGAGATGATGTATTACAAAACGAGTAAAGAGACTTGCCAGTAACGAGATTGAACTAGGTATTGAGATACCGACGATCGAATCTCGGGCAAGTAAAATACCGATGACAAAGGGAACAACGTATGTTGTTATGCGGTCTGACCGATAAAGATCTTCGTAGAATATGTAGGAGCCAATATGAGCATCCAGGTCCTGCTATTGGTTATTGACCGGAGACGTGTCTCGGTCATGTCTACATTGTTCTCGAACCCGTAGGGTCCGCACACTTAAGGTTTCGATGACAGTTATATTATGAGTTTATGAGTTTTGATGTACCGAAGTTAGTTTGGAGTCCCGGATGTGATCACGGACATAACGAGGAGTCTCGAAATGGTCAAGACATAAAGATTGATATATTGGACGGCTATATTCGGACACCGGAAGTGTTCCGGGTGATTTCGGAGAAAACCGGAGAGCGGAGGGTTACCGGAACCCTACCGGGAGAAGTAATGGGCCATATGGGCCTTAGTGGAGAGAGAGAGGGGCAGTCAGGGTGGGCCGCGCGCCTCCTCCCCCTGGTTCGAATTGGACTAGGAGAGGTGGGGGGCGGCGCCCTCCTTTCCTTCTCCCTCCCCACTTCCTTCCTTCCCCCTCCTAGTAGGAGTCCTACTCCTACTAGGAGGAGGACTCCTCCTGGCGCGCCAATAGGGGACGGCTGGCCTCCTCCCCTTGCTCCTTTATATATGGGGGCAGGGGGCACCCCTAGACACAAGTTGATCCACGTGATCATATTCTTAGCCGTGTGCGGTGCCCCCTTCCACCATAATCCTCGATAATATTGTAGCGGTGCTTAGGCGAAGCCCTGCGATGGTAGTACATCAAGATCGTCACCACGCCGTCGTGCTGACGGAACTCTTCCCCGACACTTTGCTGGATCGGAGTCCGGGGATCGTCATCGAGCTGAATGTGTGCTAGAACTCGGAGGTGCCGTAGTTTCGGTGCTTGATCGGTCGGGCCGTGAAGACGTACGACTACATCAACCGCGTTGTGCTAACGCTTCCGCTGTCGGTCTACGTGGGTACGTAGATCACACTCTCCCCTCTCGTTACTATGCATCACCATGATCTTGCGTGTGCGTAGGAAATTTTTGAAATTACTACGTTCCCCAACACTTCTTTTCTCGCTGCATAGCGCAAACATGGCATATCATATCTTGTGGATCTTGGCACTGGCTGAGGGAGACGCGAACATCCTCCAGGAATTGTTCTCTCCAAACAGCTTTCACCTTCTTACATTTGAAGAATAAATGCCCTCCATCTTCATCAAGCCTCCAGCACATGGGACATCTCGTGTCAAGTTCAATATGCTTCCTTTTGATATTCATCCGGATTGGAAGACTGTTGTGAGCCAGACGCCACAAGAACATGCAGACTTTGCCCGGGAGTTCAAGCTGCCAGATTTGATTCCAGTTTGCCGAGCTAGGCCCCTGCTGACCAGATGTTCCTGCATCTTGACAATGACGAGACTCCTTTAGGCTCACTCCTAGGTGATATGCAGATTTGATAGAAAACACCCCCTTTTTGTCATAATGCCAGGAGATAAAGTCCTCCATATCCACTCTCAATGGTATTGCCATGATAACCTTTGCATCATCTTCAGTGAATAGCTCTTTTACCAGCTCCTCATCCCAAGTTTCTGAAACTGGGTCAATCAGTTCGTTGACCTTAGTGATAATGGAGTGTCCCTATAGAGCGACAGGCCTCCTGGTTGACCCCCTCGGCAGCCATGGCTCGGTCCATGGGTTCACTTGCATTCCATCCCCAATTCGCCACACGATGCCCTCCTTCAGCAAATCTCTTCCCCGGAGTATACTCCTCCATGTGTAGGACATGCCCTCTTGTTCTGTCACCTCTAGAATAGAGCAGTTTGGGTGGTACTTGGCTTTGAGAACCACAGCACATAACGATTCTGGGTTTTGAGTTAGTCTCCAGCATTGTCGAGCAAGCATCGCCATGTTGAAAATGTGAAGGTCACGGAAGCCAAGGCCTCCATCCCTCTTTGCTTTCATCAATCTCTCTCACCCAATCCAGTGACACTTGTGCTGGCCATCCTGCTGGCTCCACCAATAACGGCAGATCATGAAGGTGATCTCTTCACATAAATTCTTTGTAAGATCAAAGCAGGACATTGCATATGTGGGTATTGCCTGGGCAACCGCTTTAATTAGTGTTTCCTTACCTACTTTGGACAAGAGCTTCTCTATCCATCCCTGGATTCTCCTCCAGATATTTTCCTTTATGTACTCAAATTCCTTACTCCTGGCTGCCCCAATATGCACCGGTAACCCGAGGTACCGCTCATTCTGTGATTCAAAAGGTATGCCAAGGACATGCAGCACCTGCTGTTTGGTGTGGTTGTTTGTTCCTTTGCTGAAGAAAGCACAAGATTTGTCCCTATTGATTTTCTGGCCAGACTGAGCCTCATACAGCGCGAGGATCTCTTGCAGGCGAGTTGCACTCTCTGTTTTTGCCTCCATGACAATTAACGAGTCATCGGCGAAGAATAGGTGGTTGATCCTTGGGGCCCCAGGACAGATTTGTACCCCTTCAATCGAGCCCTCCAGCTCGGCTCATTGCAACAGGATTGAGAACCGCGCACAAGATGAACAGATATGGTGATAATGGATCGCCTTGCCGCAGACCTCGCTGTGGGAGGAAAACCTCAGTCAGTTTCTTATTATATCTCACGCGATACGAAACAGATTAGACACACAACATAATCAGACTCACCCATGCCGGATTGAAACCCATCGTGTGCATCCTCTCTAGAAAATCCCATTCCACCCTATCATACGCCTTACTCATGTCAAGCTTCACCGCAACGAGTCCGTGTCTGCCTCCCTTCCTCTTATGCATCAGGTGGGTAATCTCATATGCCAACAACACATTATCTGTGATTATACGCCCGGGGACGAAGGCAGACTGGGTAGGTGAAATTATCTCCGGGAGTACCACCTTCAAACGGTTGGCCAAAACCTTTGATATCAGCTTATAGAGGACATTACAGGGACTTATCGGCCTATATTGAGCAAGGGATTCTGGATTCTTTACCTTGGGGATCAACACAATCGTTGTTTCATTCCAGCCACTCGGGATATCACCACCATTCAAAACTACTAGCACCTCTTCCTGGATCTTCTGCCCCATCATGTGCCAAAACTTCTTGTAAAGTATAGCGGGCATTCCGTCCGGTCCCGGTGCCTTCAGGTCCCCAATAGCATCCAAAGCACTTCTGATTTCCTCCCCAGTGAAAGGTTTGGTCAGCAAAGCATTCATCTCTGGTGTGACTGAAATAGGGATGTGTTTGAAGATATCATCATTTGGAGGACCTGCAGAAGATATGAACAAACTTTTGTAGTAGTTAGTAATAAAAGGCCCTATCTCCTCCTCCCTCTCCACTACACCTCCATCTTCCTTCTTCAATTTTTTAATCATGTTAACTCTTCTCCTCTCTGACGCCTGAGCATGAAAAAAACTTTGTGTTTCTATCCCCCTTCTGAAGCCAGTTGACATGAGATCTCTGCTGCCAGTAAGTATTATATTGGTCCTCAAGTCTGCTCAATTTATACCGAAGGAGCTGCTCTTTTGATACTTGTTGTTGATCTATCGCCTTCCTTCTACACCGTTCCAACTCCCGCTTTGCCTTTTTTATTCTGCCTTTCAGCTCCCCCAACACTTCCCTATCCCATCTTGCTAGATTCCTCCCCACCCTACTGATCGCCTCTCCCAGCGAACAACCTCCCTCCCCAAAAGCTTCATTCCAAGCCCCCTCAACCACTTCCACGCATCCCTCCTCCTGCAGCCAGCGAGCTTCAAACCGAAAACAGCTGGACCCACCTGCTTCCCTTCCTTCCCCCGTATACTGGTCCCCAAGCTCTGCAATGACGGGTCGATGGTCCGAGTGACGTGGATCACCGTTGATGATTTTGTGCAGCGGGAACATGCACCTCCACTTTACATTCGCAACCCCTCTGTGCAACCTCTCCCGTGTATACCCCTCCACCTTACTCCAGTTATTCCGCCAGGTGAAGGGGTCACCCACAAAGCCAAGATCTTCTAGCTCACAGAATTCCAGGCATCTCCTGAACGAATCCATGCATCCCTGGCCCCGAGTCGGCCCTCCTTCCTTCTCCCCCGCAAATAATATCTCGTTAAAATCCCCTAGACAAAGCCATGGCAGATCGGCCTGTCCATGCAACATTCTAAGAAGCCTCCAGGTGTTCTCTTTTTCACCCGCTTTAGATTCTCCGTACACACCCATCAACCACCACTTACTCCCATTCTCTTCCACCACATCAACATCTATATGGTAACGTCCCTTCCACCTCAAACTTACATCCACCCCTCTCCTCCAGAACAGCGCCAAACCCCCACTCCGTCCAACACTATCCACCACCACCATGTTCACCATATTCAAACGCCACCTCAAGAACTCTATCTCCTTCGCCTTCATCTTCGTTTCGGAGAGGAATAGAATATCAGGCTCTTCCGCCCTCTGGAGCTTCAGAAGGCTACGAACTGTCGGCGGGTTCCCAAGCCCCCGGCAGTTCCAAGCTATTATCTTCATTGGTCCTTGCAGGGCTGTTCTAACAGCCCCGCTTCAGTGGTGTGTGTTTCGTTTGCCTTCGTCTTGCAACGTTTCGCCTCCCCATCCAGCCCCTCACCGCACTCCATTGCATCTCCACCCCGCTTCTCTCCAACGTTCACCTCCATCTTAGAGGTATCTCCCTTCTTTTCCTTCCGGTCTTTCCTATGAAATTTTGCCCCCACCCTTCCACTTTTCTTGTCGCTGTCCCGATCAGCTAGTGAGGTTTCCGCCGGTAACATATCCTTGTCCCCTCCCTTTACCTCCTCCTCGCTCCCTTCTAGCACATGTTCTGATGGTGCGACAACATGACTTGTGCCTGACAAAACCATCCCTACCCCCATTTTTTCAGAACCCTCTCCCCTTATCCCATAGGTGAGTTGCTTGTGTGCACTGTTGTTCATCTTCGTTCCTTCCGCCTTATTTCCAGCTGCACCGTTCTGCACCTTTCCATAGTGAACTTTCAATGGGCTGGTGACCTCCTCCTCACGAGTCTCTTTCCCTGCCGGTTGGTGTCGAGCCCCCGGTATTTCTTTCTTCGAGCTGTCGCTATCACTGCCCGAACGCCCCTTAGAGAGCCCTAGTTTCATGCTTCTTCCACCTCCAGAACTCCTCCCAGAAAGGTTGTTCCGACCTTCACTCCAGCTACCCCTGCTTGTATCGCTCGCTGCTCTTGGTATGTGTGCTTTAAGCCAAGGACCAAACTGCTTCTCTTCCCCTTTCTTCAGTCTTATGGAACAGTCCTTATCCACATGATCTAGCATGCCGCATATGTAGCACAAGTCAGGCAGAAACTCGTACTCAAACCGGCGCCAACTCTTCTCCTTTTTCCTCTTTTTCTCCTCATCGGTTAACATCCCTTCCCCATTCTCCTTTTCGTCCCCATCATCCAGCACAAAACCCCTCATTATCGGCTTCGAAATATCCATACAGACTTTGATCCTTAAGAACTTTCCCACTGCCATTCTGTCAGGTCCCGCATCCACCTCAAGAGCCTCCCCAATTATGTCTCCTATCGCCAAACCAGCCTCACGGTGCATCATACCTAGCGGCAAGTCAAAAACTCTAACCCATATCGGAATCGTTTTGAATTCATATTCCTTCACACTCTTGCTCGGATCAAAATCTTCAACCACCAGCAGAGACTTCCCGAATGTCCAAGGCCCTTCATCTAGAGCCCTTCTTTTACCTGACTGTTGGTGGAACGTGATCATGAATATGTTGTCTCCCAGATCCTTGCATCGTATCCCCCTCATCGGACACCAGATCCTTCCCAGAGCAGTCTCCATCCCCTCTGCAAAGGCCGGTTTGTCTGACATTAATTTTGCCATTGCTTGTGGTTCCACAGCTCCCCCCTTTCTTCCATCTATCCAAATGATCTTCCTCCCCTTGCTTTCCAGATCCGACAACTTTAGCCCCTTCATCAAGCCCTCAACACGCTCCATTAGCGGCTTCGAAATCAGGACAAAGGGATCCGGACCACAAACTAGGGTTTGAGAGGAATGTGTTGCGGTGCCTCAGCAACACTCGAACTCGGCGATTGTGGGTGGGACAGGGTACCCGAGGGATGAAGGGTGCAGGAGAGAGAGGCCGAAACCCGGCGCCCCGCGGGGTGGCTAATGCACAGCTTAGGGAAACTCTGACAATGGCGGGTGGGAGCAGGGTGGATCTAGAGTACCAGTGTGAGGGCTTGGAGGGGGTGGGAAACCTAGCGAAGCGGGGCGCCGCGCACGGGGTGGGCGGAGCTAGCGGGAGCGGCGACGCACGGGGTGGGCGGAGCTAGCGAGAGCGGCGGCGCAGGGTGGCGGCACTGGCACCAGGACGGCGGCGGGGATTGACTCGGGGTCGCCTAACCAGTCGCGAGAGGGAAACCACCCCGTCACCCTTGGGACGGACGAGAAAAAAAACATCCGTCGGATATTAAATGGATGTCTCGGATTCAATGCACGTGAGTTGGTGGAGCTTCTGTGCATTTTGTGAAAAACCCCTTCACTAACAGTTATGTACAAAAAGATCCCTCCACCATGTTCCTCAAGGTGGATCTGAGACATCCATTCAAAATTCGATGGATGTTGTTGATTTTTCTATTTTTGCACACAAAGTGTTTTTTGTACACTAGTCTCTCCCCGCTCATAGCCTCCTCCTACGATACATAAAACAATAGATAAAAAACTACTCCTCGTCGTCGTCCTCCTCCTCCTTCGACTCCGTCTCGGTGATGTCCTCCTCATACGTCTCAATGAAGGCGTCAAGGTACTGATCGTCGTCGAAGTCCCAGGACGACGCTGCTCCTAGGTCGATGTTGAATTGAGTGGTCGCCTTCCACGTACGCTTGTCCTCGCTATAGGCGGCTTGCTCCGCCCTCCTTTGCGCGTAGAACTGGCGCTCATTGATGACGTCCTGCGGGAAGCGTTCGCGCCACAGTGCCATGGCTTCCTTGTCCATCTCGATGGCGCTCCCACCTCCGGTTGTCGCGACAATCCTCACCGATGATAAGCCGCGGGGGAGGCGCCAGCTCCCGCGTCAGCACCTCCGGGAAGTTCATGTCCCGATGAGACCGCCGGAGGAGCCACGCCGCCGCGTCGTACGCGTGGGCGGCCTCGTGGGCAGCCGTGACGAAGGTGCCGAGGCCGAGGCGCATGTCACCGGACCATATCTCCACGGAGAAGGCGCCGGAGGGGCGCGCACGGACGCCACGGTAGCCCGAAACTCCCCGGTGACGAGGTGAGAAAGCAGCAGAGGGCGTGTGGCGAGTGGCAGACGCTGCATTTATAAAGCGCGTCGGATGCCGCGCGTCAAAACTAGCGCGCGCCCGACCGTTTTTTCGCGCGCGCAATCTTTTTTCACGCGCCTAAGTTTCCCGCCACCGCTGGAGCGCGTGAAACTGCCCTGCACGCGCTAAACCCTCCATTTACCGTGCGCGTGTTTTTTGCAGCTACGGTTGGAGATGCTTTTGCCCTGCACGCGCTAAACCCTCCATTTACCGTGCGCGTGTTTTTTGCAGCTACGGTTGGAGATGCTCTAAAAAGAACTCTATACAGTCCCTTATTTTGAGAGGAAAATAAGAAAAGTACAATTATAACGATCAATGGCTTCATCGGCTTCGTCCAGCGCACGTGACATTACTGAAAGAGGTGGCCATGGCGGCTTCGTCGAACTCTCTCTTGTCCATGCCGGTGGAGGTGGACATGGCTAGGTAGGCGCTAGCGCACCTGGACATATAACATTTCTCAAATAGGATAGCATGGTAACCGCACTTTTTATACGAACACGATGCTAATCATAACACACAGATCATAATACGATACGTGGTATTGCTATCAAGTACTCCTAGTAACATCTCAAACAACAACATAAAGCATAGCCGACTAATCACATCACTACGGAAGGTCTTAAACCAAACTACAAAGCCAAAGGGTTAGAGTTTTTTTTTGGTAATGAAGGTATACCCGGCCTCTGCATCATGATGATGCATGCGGCCCTTTTATTAAAAATCTAGAAAGTATCATCATAAAGGTCTTACAGCTCACAAACGAAGCAAGTCATAGCACATAAAACTGAAAAATACAAGCGGACAAAGACAACCGATACGGTGATAATAAGGACAAGCTCTCTAGACTCCTATCCTGTTATGTGAACGCCATCCGAACCGGTTGAATATAATCCGAGCCACCATCTTCCATTGATTGCACCCAGTAACCAAAGGCTTCCTGGAGTCCATATGAGTGAGTAAGGACCACGTACGGATCCAAGCTGTAGCTCTGAAGATAACCTGCAAAAAATTTAAGTTGTGTTGTCTGTTAAAAATCATATCATTTCTGCAGTTCCATATAGCCCATAGTAACGCACATATTCCAATCCGAATACAAGATGTCGTGATCTATTCAACCCCAGCTAACCACGTCCCAAACAAAGACGCATTATCTACTGGAGGATTAATATTAAAAGCTATATGAATCGTTCTCCAAAGTAACTTGGGAAGTGGACATTCAATGAATAAATGTTGTATTGTCTCATCCTGAGCACAAAAACAACACCACGAGTTGTCTACCCATCGCCTCTTAAGTAAGTTGTCCTTTGTGAGTATTATTTGCTTGTGAACAAACCACATAAAAATTTTAATCCGCAAAGGAACCTTAACCTTCCATATATGAAGTGACCTTGAGATGGAGCCAGAATTGATCAGATCCGTATAAAAGGATTTCACCGTAAATATCCCATTTTTAGTTAACTTCCATTGTGTGGAGTTCGGCACGTTGAAGAGTCGAACTTCAATCAATCTCCGAACCAAGTGCATCCAGGCTGTCCATCTCTCACCCACTAACGTACGTCTGAACTGGATGTTCAAGGGAATAGTTTGAAGGACGATACCTACGTAATCTTCCTTACGTTGCACAATATTGTAAAGGGTAGGATATTGTAAGGCCAGAGGTGTCTCTCCTAGCCACGTATCCTTCCAAAATCTTGTTGACATCCCGTTGCCAACCAAGAATTTGACCCTACGAAAGAACATATCCTTCATTCTCATAAGTCCCTTCCAGAACGGTGAATCAGTCAGTCTGATGGTAGCCTGGGCTAGCGTTTTCGAGTGCAAATACTTATCGCGCAGGATTTGTGACCACATGCCCTCCGGCTCTGTCTCTAACCTATACAACCATTTGCTCATAAGGCATTTATTCTTAATCTCCAAGTTCTCAATACCGAGACCCCCTTGGTCTTTAGGTCGACAAAGGATATCCCATCGCGCGAGATGGTATTTCCTCTTGGTCTCATCAGACTGCCAAAAGAAACGAGATCTAAAGAAATCAAGTCGCTTTCAGACCCCTTTCGAAATTTCAAAGAACGAAAGTAAAAACATTGGCATGCTAGTTAATACTTAGTTAATCAAAACTAATCGACCTCCATATGACATCAACTTGCCCTTCCAGCAGCTGAGTTTTTTTCAATTCGTTCTTCAATACATTTCCATTCTTTATTGGATAGTTTACGGTGATGAATCGGAATACGCAAGTAACTGAATGGTAAAGCACCTAATTCGCATCCAAACAATTGTCTGTAAGTATGTTCCTCGTCTTTGGCCTTCCCAAAACAGAACACCTCGCTCTTATGAAAATTGATCTTTAAGCCAGACAATTGTTCGAATAGATATAAGATAAGTTTCATGTTACGTGCCTTAGCCATGTCATGTTCCATGAAAAGAATAGTGTCATCAGCATATTGTAGAATGGACACCCCTCCATCAACCAGATGAGGAACTAGATCCTCTACATGGCCATGTTGCTTGGCCCTGCCAATAATGACGGCCAACATATCTGCCACAATATTGAACAGAAGAGGTGACATGGAATCCCCTTGTCTCAACCCCTTATGCATCTGGAAGTAGTGACTGATGTCATCATTCACCTTAATTCCGACACTACCTTTCTGGACTTGAGTATCCACCTGGTGCCTCCAGGTTTCACTAAAACCCTTCATGCGCATTGCCTGCTGAAGAAAAGGCCATTTTACTTTATCATAAGCCTTCTCGAAATTCACTTTTTAGATAACCCCGTCTAGTTTCTTCGAGTGAATCTCATGAAGTGTTTCATGTAAGACAACCACTCCTTCGAGTATGTGTCGTCCCGGCATGAAAGCTGTCTGACTAGGTTGAACCACTGAGTGAGCAATTTGTGTCAATCTATTGGTTCCTACCTTTGCGAAGATTTTAAAACTCACATTCAGCAGGCAAATGGGTCGGAATTGTTCTATCCAGACCGCCTCATTCTTCTTCGGTAATAACGTTATCGTACCAAAGTTGAGGTGAAACAACTCCAAATGGCCATCGAAAAAATCATGAAACATAGGCATAAGATCATCTTTAATGATATGCCAACATTTCTTATAGAATTCAGCTGGAAACCCATCTGGTCCCGGTGCTTTATTCGGCTTCATTTGGGTTATGGCCAGATGAACTTCTTTTTCAGTAAACGGTGCAGAGAGAACATCGTTCTCCGCTGCCTGTAATTGAGGTATATCATCAATCACAGACTCGTCAAGAGACACCATGGAAGTATTGGGAGGTCCAAAAAGGCTTTTATAATAGTTGGAAATATATGCTTTCAGATTTTCATGCCCCACTATTGTTCCCTCGTCCTGTTCAAGCTGTATGATCTTCTTCTTCCTATGTTTACCATTTGCAACCATATGGAAAAACTATGTGTTGTCGTCCCCTTGGACAACCTTAAGCGTTTTCGCACGCAACGCCCACTTGAGTTCCTCCTCTCTGAAGAGAGCACATAGGCCTTGCTCAGCTCGGACTTCGTTCGATGCTCATTAACAGAAAGAAGAGTGGTTTCAGCCTTTACATCTAGTGCCTCAATGAGTTGAGTTAGACGTTCTTTTTTCTACTTATAAATCCCACTCTCATTCCTGGCCCATCCTCTCAGAAATTGTCGAAGGTGTCTAATCTTATTTTGCCATCTCTCGACATGTGTCCTTCCTGTAACTGGCTTAGCCCATTCGCGTGCAATCATCTCCATAAATCCTTCTCGCTCAAACCAGCTTTGCTCGAAGGAGAAGATACTTTTGTTTGCAACATGGGTAGCCTCTCCCGAATCTAAAAAGAGTGGTGTATGATCCGAGATCGCTCTTTGCATCGCATGAACCGACACCAACGGATATTTTTGTTCCCACTCCACACTAGCAAGTACCCTATCCAGCTTTTCATAAGTCGGAACAGGTAACGAGTTGGCCCATGTGAACTGTCTACCGGTGAGCTCAATTTCTCTCAAATTGAGGCTCTCGATAATCATGTTAAATATCATAGACCAGCGTCCATCGAAATTGTCATTATTATTTTCTTCTCTTCTCTGAATGATATTAAAATCCCCCCCCCCCCGACTAGTAGTGGCAGACTTTCATCTCCACAAATCCGCACTAAATCGGCAAGAAAATTAGGTTTAAATTCAGGTTGTGCTGCCCCATATACCGCAACTAGCGACCATCGAAACCCATCCAATTTTGATCTCACCCTGAATTTAACCAAAAAGTCTCCCTGCACCACATTAAGCACCTCTAACGTCTCACACCGTACTCCTAGTAAAATCCCGCCGGATCTTCCTCTAGGTGGTAAAATGTGCCAGTCAAAATTGATACCACTGGAGAGGGTTTGAAGGAATTGGGATGTGAAATTATCTTGTCCAGTTTCCAAAAGTGCAATGAAATCTAAGTGATGCTCTAATGTTGTCTTTGCTAAGAATCTTTGTTTAGCCAAGTCTGCTAGACCTCTGCTATTCCAAAAGAGTCCTTTCATAAGTCATTATGAATTTTTTTCTTAAGTTTAACTCTAACACTTCTGCGTACTGCCAAAGTAGGATAAATTTTCCGCTTCCAGGGTCGTTTGGGCTTCTCCTCAACACGCCGCAGGATGATAGTATTATCTATGACAGACACTGCCTCGTCCATCAAGAGAGGCTCTACTGTATCTGTGTTCTCAACTTCCTCCTCATCTTCAACCTCGACACTAGGCAAGAGATTATTACAGATATTTGCAAGATCATTAATTCCTAAATTATTCATGTCATTGTCATTCATAGGTTGGATAGAGGCAAGATTACGAATGATCTCAGAAGCCCTCTCCGCTTCCATGTCTAGAAGATCATTAACGGATTTGACGACCTCGGTTTCATTTGATCCCAAAGAAATGCCTAAGTCATTTGCCTTATCAACTATTTCATTCTCAGAGAAGTGTAAAATTGAACAACTTATATCAAAGGATGACCCTCTTGGCACGCGCTAGCTGCAGGTCGTCCGCATCCGGCTGTCCCTGGATCCGGTTGCTGACACGCCTGCCAGCCGACACCGGATCCGCAATCCCGCCAAAAGCGATGAGCTCCTCCATGGTCCTCTCGCGTGGGGTGCGGTCAGGACTCCCACACCCCTCCCGTATCGTCGGTGAAGGAGGGTAAGGCGTGGTGGAGTGAACCTCCGCTGTGAGTGGCAAGGGGGAGGAGGACCGTGGAGACGCCTGCTCACTGATCCCGTCCCCCTTATCACCCGTGGAAACCGTCGTCCCTCGGCCACCCTTCTCGGTACAATACCGCGGAGGGGTTACGACATGGGACTTCTTCCCGCATCTCACCCCCGGCTCGCCACTGTGGATGGTGCGGTCCCGTGGAGGGGTTATAGCACGGGACTCCTTCCCGCACCTCACCCCCAACTCGACCGGAGACGTGGAAATGGGAAGAGCACCGTAGACCTCCTGTCCAGGCGCCCCTCCCGCCGACGAAAAGTCAGGCTCTGGTATCTAGGTGTGATGGACATCCTGCCCACGGCCCCGCAAACCCGCGGCCATCCCAACAGAAGCCACCCTCGCACCGGGAGTAGGCTCCGCGATCGTCATATCGCCGACTAAACTCGGCACTCGTGGCAGCTCAAGCTCTGTCGGGTCGTCTGCCTCGACCCTGGTGCTCCATAACCGGCTAGGAGCGGACCCCGGTGCAAATGAACCAAAGCGAAGTGTGTTCATCGGAGTAGTGGACGGGGGCGCCTCTTTGGTAGAACTGGCTACCTTATCTGACTGTGTTGCTGGCCTCTTGTCCGACTCTGGTAGTGTATCATCGGCCCCCTTCTCCTGGTTCCCGGGTGCGCCGCCACCCTCAGTCGTATCCATGTCTTGTGTCCCATCCCCATCCTCGGAAACTGCAGTATCCTCGATCTGAAGCTCTAAGACATAAGTGACTCCAGCATGTGTCCATCTGACTACATCTGGTATATGCTCAACACTGACCAAAAGCCTCGCAGCGTTTTGTGCGCGAGTGAATGGCATGTCAACCTTTTCTGTCTTACCAATTAAACCACCCAAACTCCAAGCAATCAGAAAATGTTTTACATATTTAGGTGGCACGCCATAAAAACGAACCCACACCTTCTCCAAAGGTGTACCCTTAGGTTCCTCCTGCTTCCACTCGTCGAAAGCGATAACAATATTTGTGCTCGTAACTCTGCATAAACCCCACTTAAGAACATGCATCTGATCCTTTTTAGTGGGAAAGCCAACCTTATAAGACCGACCTTCTAATGCTCCAGCTGCCACTGATAATTACCCGGCACTAACTCACGTAGTTGTCTGACGATCTGAGCCTCGGTCAACTGTCCATTAGTAACTCTGATAACTGCCGGGAAAGAACTCTCAATCATCTGTGGTAGAGGATCCACCTCCGGTGTCTCAAAGAACATCAACTCCTTACAGCAGACCCCAAAGATGTTAATGCCAGGCTTAGGACCAGAAAAGAGAGGGCATTCCCCGGTCACATGCTGGGAGCGGAGGCAATAATCACAAAGCTCATTCATACACTCTGCCACGAAATGACCCGGTTCACCACATCTATAACAAGGCAACTTTTTCTTCTTAATTGCCCACTTAGAGAGCTTTTCGCCCTCCGCTTTCTTCGGCCTTTTATCAGACGTGCCATCCTTAGATTTACCACCTCCTGTAGTCACTGGAACATGCACTGCTGCGAGAGCCCGAACCGCGTCCACTGCCACCGCGGGTAACGTGGATGGGTCTCCCACCCCCATCAGCTGTATGCTCGAGCTCCTCCTCCGAGGCCATATCCGCAGTAGGCGGTGGTGGCGGTGAGTAGTGTCGAGGCGGTGGTGGCCGTCTCCCTCTCCCACCGCGACGATAGCCACCTCAGAATCGATCCCTGGGTCCGGCAACACCTTCAACAAAATTACCGGGTGGACCTTGAAAATGTCCAGTGTTCTCGAAATTGTACTGGTTATAACCACGGCCGCCACCCGATGAAGATCCACGGTGCAGTCCCTCACCATAGTTAGAGTACCTTGAGACACGTTATTAGAACAAATAACATACCCAAAAGAGCACTGAACTAATTGCAAGTACATAATTTATATGATCTTGAAAGCGATTCAGAGCAGCTGACCCCTTACATCAGGTTTAGACGGTGTGGTTGAATCATCTATCTACTCATTCATGCAACTCACAACATTTTGAACAAGAAAACAGGTCCAAATTGAAGCAGCCACACATGCAAGTAGGGAACACAAGCACGATGCTGAAGAAATTTTTGGTCAGCTGGAGACGCCCCAGTCAGCGACAGAACAAGATTTGTCGCAACAATATAAATTAAATAAATCAGCAATAAAATAAAATCTGTCTTCAAATAAAAAATAATAATCATCATCAGCAGCAGCAGCAGTGCTAGAGGTGGGTCAAGGGTTCAGTGTTTCCCCAGATTACATTACACATTAGAGACCTGCTTAACATCAGGTTGTTCCAAATAATCATCAAGCAATGCATACATCAGCTGAGTTAAAAGTCATCATACTACAGACCACACACAAAGAGACCACTAACTAGATGCTTGTTAAGAGCTAGAGCTGCATTTCTGACTTGCGGATCAGATGGACCATCATCTTGAGGCTCTCGCTGCTCCTGTCTGCCAGTTCGATGAGGCAGATGTCTCCCGCCTTCATCTCGGTCTGCAAGACAAAGTCCTTCCAGAGTAAGGAAATCATCCTCCAATTCGTATATTCCATGACGGTCAGCATTGTAGGCCACTGCATCGTGCTGCCCGCCAGCCCAAGTAGGAGAGGTGTTTGTTCGAGCGGGAGACACGCCGAAGCATATTCCACGCAGAAATTCTGTTCAGAAAAGAGCGCGTCAAGATGGCGATCGAATTTCAGGCCGATAATTAATTCAGCAAGAAAATGGTTCTAAATTTGCGAGCTTTCGGATGAGAAATGGACTATACATTTTGCACATGGCATCTGAAGTTCTGAACTCACCAGCTTTGTTGGCTTCGATAAATCGCGTGCCGTCATCACCTTCACAAACACAGGGAATTCAGATCCTATCGACCGGACTTTCTCCTTTACTTTCTTCTCTTGTTGCATAGTTAGGTTCTTCCGTTCGGGTAATATGTAGGACTTGTTGGACATAGGAGCTTCTGAACTTGTTTCATTCGACTTGCCAGCGATGTATCCTGAAAAAACATGCCATACTTTGTTGTGGTTAGCATACGATAACCACAAGTTGATCGTCTAAAATATGGTAAATGGAAAGAAATACACATGGTAACTAACTACAATACTATTACCTGACTTAGTACAAGGGGAGGATGTCGAAGCAATCTCCTGAGCATTTGAAGAGTTTCCCATGGCAAAACAAGTTTTCTCACAGCCGCTCGGATCAAGGACAAGAACTTCAAGGCGGTCTTTCCACTTGTTTCTGAAGACGAGGAGGTCGTTGTCTTGTATGCGGAGAGAAGCTACAAAATGACTCAACCCAGATTGGAGGATTACTTGATCATCACTGTGCTTGCTTGTGCCAACACTGTATACCATGTCGTTGCCATGGGCTTCAAGCTGAATGGCAGCTTCAGTTACCCCCTCTTTGAAATTGTCCAAAAGCCTCAACGGTATGTACTGCAAGAACAGAAAAAAAATACAAGCAGGAATTAATAGCCTATGGATCAGAGTAACAAACACGACCAGGAAATTATGTGAGGAAGGATGCAACTTACAACATAGCAGTCCTCGTTGGCATTTCTTTTGATCATAGCTGCCACATGCAGAGGAATTTCAGACCTCATGCTGCTATCAGCTAGCTCTAGCACTTTCTTCTTTTGTTCTTTGGTTAGCCAGGTCCCAAGGGATATGGTATAGCCAACATGTGCAGGACCAGGCACCATTTGTTCTGCGCATCAAGAAAGAAAACTGTTACATTGATCAGAAAAGCATTACCAAAAGCACCCGACTTGAAGGTCTTAATTCACTTTACCATTCAGCACATGACGATCATGAGGAGGAACAGCTCTAAGGATGTTGGGAGGCTGTTGAGAACAGGGCAGAGAATTCTTGTGACTGGATGAACTGCATATGTGGACCTTGAACGTGGAGCTCCCACAGTAGACGAACAAGATGGGGTCACCTCGTCGTATGCGATTTGCATTCACAAAGCGCCGCCAGCCAGTCGTAAGAGTTATCAGGCCGAACTTGACGAATTTAACACTGTGCATCTGGCCATCGGGAGCTTCAAGTTTGATAGGCTCGCCGTCGGTGATCACATTTCTCAGCTGTCTTCTGACCTCCCACGGTATGCACTGTCAGAAAGATTCACTTTGGTTAGAGTTAGATACAGGTTTCAGCGTTTGTGGGCATTGAGTTTCACACTATTTGAAGAAAATGCCTGACACAATTCAGATTGCATGCACTAGCAGAGGATATGGAAAACAAACAAAACAAAGTTTTTGGTGAACATTAATAATAGCGGGCTCAGGGTATTGGTATGCAGTGCATCTGCAGTGTACAGTACTAGTAGTATCGATCTCCATAAGAGGTTCACACACAGGCAGCAGTGTAGTTATTCTCTATCTCCATAAGAGCTACTCCCTCCGTTCCATATTACTCGTCGCTGATTTAGTACAACTTTGTACTAAATCGGCGACGAGTAATATGGAACGGAGGGAGTAGTAGCTGCACTTGCAGTATCAACGATTAGTTTGACACACATGTACAGAGTGTTTGCTTTCCTGCTACCTCTTCATAGTGTTGTGAGTTGGTTCTTCCAAAACTAAATATCCTGAAACAATTCTACCATGAATACGCCACCTATTCCAGGCACACATGGCATAGATAAGAATGAAATTAAACATGTTTCTTGAGTGAAAATTGAACACCCCCAAAATAATCCTGAAAACCCCTCCCTTGCTAGGAGCAGCAACAGGATGAATTGACTAACACTAGCAGCATTGGAAGGGAATCATTCTTTTCCCTTGCAAAAAGTGCTCACCAATAAACACACAGTACAGACTTGTTCCTGCCACCTCCTGGTACATTACGTACACATGTTGTGAAACAAATTTCCCCCCAGGCAAAATGTCATGTTCTATCCATTCCCAGGCAGATTTTGCAGCAACATTTTAAGCCAAGGATGAAATTAAACATTTTTTTCAGCCCCCAAAAACCCTCAAATTGAACCCTTGAATGAGGAAATGTACAGAGGGAAGTCAGAACCAAGAAAGAGAGAGAGAGAAGGGGGAGCAGGAGGGGTTCTCACCAGAAAATCTTTGTGGTCGGAGGCGAAGAGGAGGAACTGCTTGGCGTGGCCGTGGTCGTGGTTCCAGTAGTCCTCGCAGTCCCGGCAGTCGCAGCCGGCGCCGCCCGTCCCGCCGCAGCCTGGACACGGATGGGGCCACAGATCGGTGTAAGAGAAGGCGGCATTTTTCTCCGGCCGGCCGGGGGCGAATCAAATCAATCAAGAAAGAAAGAAAAAGAAGAAGACGGACGGACGGACGGGAGGTGGTGGTCACCTGGGTTGCTGAACTCGTCCATGTCCGTGTCCATGGGTGGACAGATCGCCCCCGCCGCCGCCGCCGGCTGCGTTGCCGACCCCTAGGTCAAGGTCAAGCTGCTTCTTCTTTGTGTTGGTTGGGCGGTCGTATTGGGGAGTCCGGCACTGGGTGTGGGTGAAGCCCGAAAGGGAAGCTCCCCCTCTCTCTCCGCCTGCTACTTCTGCTTGGGGCGGCGCTCTTCAATTATTTGCTAGACCAACCAAAGTTGTGGTACAGCGGTAGATAGATAGATATCATATAGATAGATACTGTACGCACCCACATGAAGTCGAAATGCGCGACCCATCCACACAGACACACGGCCGGTGTACTGCACACTGTTTTGGTTCCGTCATCGAAACCATCGAAAGGCGTAGTTCATCGGCATCCCATCCCTCTTTTTTTCGACGGCGAAAGAAAAAATGAAATCTATCTCAATGAAAGTGAAAATGTTGGTGGTTCCAGCGGTCAATCAACCAGCCTGGTCACAAGGAGATTCAGTTTTTTCACCGCGAGGAAAAGCGCATGCAGGGCGATAGAAATAACCAGCCTGGTCACAAGGAGGTTCGACCACCCAAGAACAATACCCGATCCCGATGTATCATTAGTTTTGAGTTTACATACATATTTTTACAATTCATGATTTTTATTCGGTTTTTCTTTCCCATTTCCTTACTGTTTTTATTTTTAAAATTTTCTTTTAAATATTATTAACATTTTTATAATCAAGAATATTTTTTTGAAATTCATGAACATTTAAAAAAATCATGTGATGCCTGAGTTTGAGCTCGCCGGGTTTACTGAAGAAGTGCTTGGCATGATCGTGTATCCTTTTTGTATTGCACGATTTAACCACCTATCAGCATGCATGCATGGGACAGTGCAAAATCATCAAAACTAGAAGGGTTGGATGCACTTTGCTATGACGTAGGTGTTGTTGAGTTTCTTAAAAAAAATACTCACTCTGTTTCAAAATATAAGGTGTATTATTTTTTTTAAAGTCAAAATTTTTAAGTTTGATCAAATTTGTAGAGAAATATATCAAAATTCATAATATCAAATCTGTATGATTAGATTTATCATGAAATGTATTTCTATACTTTTTTGTTTAATATTGTGGATGTCGATATTTTTTGCTCTAAATTTGGTCAGAGTTAAAGAAATGTGACTTTCCAAAAAACTAATACCCCTTATATTTTAGAACTGATGGAATATTTAGTTTGACAAGTGGGGGTGATGATGGGGTGAGTTTTATTTTTATTTATAATGTTGTGATTTGATGGGCCTTTTGTAGTGTGGTTCTGTGTTATCTGTTAACCAATGTATATTTATCTGAGGAAAATTTCTACGTCGGTGGCTGCATGTATTATATTGGTGCTACAGTATCACATAATGCACTTCTTTTTTCTAGGGGGTGAAAAGTTGTGTGTTTTTATAGGCCGGTTGTTGCTGATTGATTTGAAAAATCATTGGCCTAGTCAAAATCGTAAACCAAATCTAAAATTGAATACATCAATTGAATGAAAGAGCTTCAAAATAGGAACACAGTGAATTAACGGAATTGAATGGGAGAGCCCTTGAGAAATTGTTGACCCGATCAAAATCGATCTGACCTAATTCTAAATTGAATACCTCAATTAATTGCAAGGCCATAAAAATTAGAAAGCATAGTGTATAGTATAAGAATTGAATGAGATTGATTTGAGAAATTGTTGACCTGGTTAAAATCGGGTAACCCAATCTTAATTGGTACCTTAGTTGAATGTGGGCTCTTTAAAACTAAGGAACATAGTGTTTTAGAGGATGAGGAACATACCACTTCGAACAGGTATACACACCATATTTACAAACATATTCAGATGCATGCATAGTGTAACACCCACAATGCGGCTATATCCCACGCGTCGGGGCACGACTTAGAGGCATAGCCGCATGGTAGTTTTGTCGCAAGACGGGTAATCTTCACACAATCCCATGTACTGAATAAGAAAGGGATAAAAAGTTGGCTTACAGTCGCCACTTCACACAATACATAAATAATTCATACATCATTCAAATACACGCATAGACGGACTACGGTCAAATCCAACAGAAAAGGAAGATGAACCCCAAATGCTAGATTCCCAATCGTTTCAACTGGGCTCCACTACTGACCATCAGGAAACGGAACGTAGTAACGACCCAGATCCTCGTCGAACTCCCACTTGAGTTCGGTAGCATCACCTGCACTGGTATCCTCGGCACCTGCAACTGTTTGGAAGTATCTGTGAGTCACGAGGACTCAGCAATCTCACACCCGCGAGATCAAGACTATTTAACCTTATGGGTAGGAGAAGATTGTGAGGTGGAGCTGCAGCAAGCACTAAGCATATATGGTGGCTAATATACGCAAATAAGAGCGAGAAGAGAAGCAACACAATGGTCGAGAAGCTAGAAGTGATCCAGAAGTGATCCTGAAACTACTTACGTTCAACCATAACACAAGACCGTGTTCACTTCCCGGACTCCGCCGAAAAGAGACCATCACGGCTACACACGCGGTTGATTCATTTTAATTAAGTCAAGTGTCAAGTTCTCTACAATCGGATATTAACAAATTCTCATCTGCCACATAACTGCGGGCACGGCTCTCGAAAGTTTAAACCCTGCAGGGGTGTCCCAACTTAGCCCATCACAAGATCTCATGGTCAATGCAGGATATTCCTTCTCCCGGGAAGACCCGATCAGTCTCGGAATCCCGGTTACAAGACATTTCGACAATGGTAGAACAAGACCAGCAAAGCCGCCCGATGTGCCGACAAATCCCGATAGGAGTCGCACGTATCTCGTTCTCAGGGCACACCGGATGAGCACTCCGTACAACTAAAACCAGCCCTCAATTTTCCCTGAGGTGGTGCTGCAAAGGACTCTAGTTTGGATCAACACTCAGAGGAGCACTGACCCCGGGGGTTTAAAATAAAGATGACCCTTGAGTCTGCAGAACCCAAGGGAAAGATATAGGTGGTAGGTAGGCAAATGGTAAAACCAAGGTTGGGCCTTGCTGGAGGAGTTTTATTCAAAGCAAACTATCAAGGGGGTCCCATAAATCCCCAACCGCGTAAGGAACGCAAAATCAAGGAACATAACACCGGTATGACGGAAATTAGGGCGGCAAGAGTGGAACAAAACACCAGGCAAAAGGCCGAGCCTTCCACCCTTTACCAAGTATATAGATGCATTAATTAAATAAGAGATATTGTGATATACCAACATATCCATGTTCCAACATGGAACAAACTTCAACTTCACCTGCAACTAGCAACGCTATAAGAGGGGCTGAGCAAAAGCGGCAACAAAGCCAAACAACGGTTTGCTAGGAAGGTGGGTTAGAGGCTTGACATGGCAATATGGGAGGCATGATATAACAAGTGGCAGGTAGCGCGACATAGTGATAGAACGAACAACTAGTGAGCAAAGATAGAAGTGATATCGAGGGTATGGTCATCTTGCCTGCAATGTTCTCAGAGTTGTCGAAAGCTTGATCCTCGATAGCATACTCAACAGGTTCCTCGTTCACGTACTCGTCTCCCGGCTTTACCCAAAGCAAGAACACAAACAATGGAACAACAATCAATCACGATGAAATGCACAAGCAACATGATGCAATACATGGCATGATATGCAAGATATGATATGCAATGCATATGCGTGTTCCGGAAAGGAAAGAATGATCAAGGCATCAACTTGGCAAACCAAGAATGCCGCTGGAAAGATGAGGTGATTTTGGTCGAAATTGATATAAGGATCACCGAAAACGGATGCACGGATTGCAAATGGCAAGCAAAACAAGAATGACGCAAATCTACGATTAACAACATGATGACACTTAGAATGCAACAAGAAACTAAGCTACTGCACTCCAACATAGCAACAAAGCATATGGCAGTGATTTAGAAGAGATGCTTGACAAAACATGAACACTGAGCAACGGCTAAATCACACTAGAACAGGTTCAAACAAGCATGGCAAGAGTGCAAAAGATATCAGCTTCACAGACTTAGTGAAAATACTAACATGTCAAAAACAATATCAGGAAGCAATGCTTAGAGCAAGCAAACAATATGTTACAGGAATATATCATAGAAAACAAAGGCATAGCATAATTCTACTAAATGCATAGAACAAAACTCCCTTACTGATCATGAGCCAAAAAGGCACAAAAGATATGATGGCACCCATGTAAACATAGCAAGTTATATTAACAGTTTCAGACTTAGAAGAAAAACAGAGCATGGTAGAAACAGATTCATGATAGAAACTTTGCAAGCTCACTCCACTCAGCACAAAGGATTACATGACACCACAAGCATACAAACAGTAAGAATACATGTTCATGAAGCTATAAATGGCAAGAGCAAGTTCATAGGATGCATGGATCACTAGCAACAACCATGGCAATATTGATTAACATGTTAACAATCTGCCAGGAATAATATATAGCAAAAGTAGAGAAAGAAAAAACATGTTAAAGCACCCCATAATTGCAACCAGAGGCATGAATGGATATATCATAACCACATGTTAAAAACATCCTTAATGTAGTATCTCAAAATAAGCATGGATCTCACGGTAGCATCAAGTTTACATGACATCAAAATAACAGTAGGAAAAGGACTTAGCAAAATCCAAAGTCCCTGAAAACAGCAACATTATGGAGCCTACTTTGCATGCTTGTTCTAGTCACCACATAGATTACAAAAATACAAGGCTTGAACTTCTATAAATATGACATGTTGTAGTTCAAAACACATATAGACCTCATACTCATAAGATGCTCACAGAAAATGCAACAAAAATGACAAATCTCCATGTTCTGTTAAGAACCAGTAGTTAACATTTTATAGCACTCTTGCAACGATGAAAAAGGCATCATAATGGACAGTAACGTGCATGGAAATGTTTCTAACATGAAGATCTCAGCGAGATGAACATTTTAACATATCATATGCATGATTTGGAGCCACGGTCATGGAGATATGATGCGATGAAGGAGGCATAAAAATGTTACAGACTTTTAGGACTTAGTGAGATTTCCGGGGTCAACCTCGCGAGATCTAGGGTTCCTGACACGCATGCGAACCGAGGCCGGATCTCGAGCTCGCCGGAGATGCGCCAAAGTTGGTGGCCGGGGACGACAGTAGATGGCCGGAGTCGGGGCGCACGGGCGCCGGCGAGGTGGGTGGCGAGGCAGCGCCGGCGTGCGGCGACGCAGGCGGCGGAGTCGGACGGTGGCAGCAAGCGGTGAGGCGGCGGCGTTGGGCGGAGGCTCGCGGCGGCGGCATGGTACGATGGGCCGGGCGGGCCCTCCTCGGGCTCGCTGGGCCACGACGGTGGGCCCCCTGGGTTGGACACGTGGCGGCTCAGGAGTGGAGGGGAGTGGCGGCGCAGACATGTCCGGCGCAGTCCGGACGCGTCCGGCGGCAAGGAGGAGCGGGGCTAGGGTTTTGGGACCCGGATTTGGATGGGGAGATGCATATTTATAGGTAGGTGGAGATAGGAGTGTCCAAATGAGGTGCAATTTTCGCCCACACGATCGTGATCCGATGACGGAGAACATGGAGGTGGTTTAGATGGGTTATTGGGCTGTTTTGGAGGGGTCTTGGGATGCAACACAAAGAGGCTTTTACGGTTACTCGGTTAACCGTTGGGGCATCAAACGGCCTCCAAATGGAACGAAATTTGACAGGCGGTTTACCAGTGGTGTACCAAGGCCACTTGACAAATCTCGACCCATTCCGAGAATGTTTTTCTCCCACTCACGAAAAGAGGCAAAAGGGGTGCGCCGGGTGCATGTGGGAGTGTCGAATTGCGAAACGGACAACGGGGAAAATGCTCGGATGCATGAGACAAACACGAATGCAAATGTGATGCACATGATGACATGATATGAAATGCATGACATGAGCAAAATACAAAATGAAAGACAAAACCCAACCATGTGTTACAAATATGGCAAGGCCCCATTCGGAATTCTCTATGGCAAGTTACATTCGGGGTGTTACAACACTCCACCACTACAAGAGGATCTCGTCCCGAGATCTAGGACTGAAAGAACTCTGGATATTCGGAACAGAGGTGGTCCTCGCGTTCCCAGGTGGCTTCTCGGTCGGAATGGTGTGACCACTTCACTTTCAGGAATTTGATTGACTTGTTGCGAGTCTTGCGCTCGGTTCCTTCAAGAATAGCAACGGGATGCTCATGATAAGATAAATCTTCTTGGAGATCAATCTCTTCGAAGTTGATAGTGCGCTTAGGATTATTGAAGCACTTGCGAAGCTGTGACACGTGAAACACATCGTGCACATTTGCGAAGTTGGACGGAAGCTCAAGTTGATAGGCGAGGTCGCCTCTTTTGCCAATGATCTTGAAAGGACCCAGATATCTCGGGGCAAGCTTCCCTTTGATACCGAAGCGACGAGTGCCTTTCATTGGAGAGACGTGAAGGTAGACATGGTCTCCGATCTCGAAAGCCAAGTCACGGTGCTTGCTATCATAGTAACTCTTCTGGCGTGATTGCGCGACTTTGAGATTTTCACGGATGACTTTACACATTTCTTCAGCTTCTGTGATCAAGTCTTTTCCAAGAAGCTGGCGTTCACCAGTCTCTGACCAATTGAGAGGAGCACGACACTTTCTGCCATAGAGAATTCCGAATGGGGCCTTGCCCGAACTCGCTTGGAAGCTGTTGTTGTAGGAGAACTCGGCATATGGAAGACAATCTTTCCACTTCATACCGAAGGAGATGACACAAGCCATGAGCATATCTTCGGGAATTTGATTTACTCGCTCGACTTGGCCACTAGTTTGAGGATGGAAAGTTGTGCTAAAGCTAATGCTGGTGCCCATGACCTTCAGGAAGGAGTCCCAAAACTTAGAAGTGAAATGCTTCCACGGTCTGAAGAGATCAATTGCGGAATACCGTGCAAGGAGACAATCCTGAAGGTGTATAGCTCTGTCAACTAAGCTGTTGTGATATATTCTTTGATTGGAAGGAAATGGGCCACTTTTGTAAGCTTGTCGATGACAATGAAGATAGCATCATTTCCCCTCTTGGACTTAGGAAATCCATTAACGAAGTCCATTTCAATATGGTCAAACTTCCATTTTGGAATAGCAAGAGGTTGGAGGAGACCAGCTGGTCGTTGGTGTTCTGCTTTCACCCTTCGGCAGACATCACATTCATTCACGAATTGAGCAATTTCTCGCTTCATTCGAGTCCATCAAAACGACTGCTTGAGGTCATGGTACATCTTCGTACTTCCAGGATGAATGGAAAGAAGAGAATTGTGCGCCTCGTTCATTATGACCTTCCTTAGATCACCTTTAGGAACCACAATCTGGTCCTCGAAGAATAGAGTGTCTTTGTCATTGATATGTCTCCAATGTATCTATAATTTTTGATTGTTCCATGCTATTATATTATCAACCTTGGATGTTTTATATGCATTTATATGCTATTTTATATGATTTTTGGGACTAACCTATTAACCTAGAGCCCAGTGCCAGCTTATGTTTTTCCTTGTTTTTGAGTTTTACAGAAAAGGAATACCAAACGGAGTCCAATTGACGTGCCAATTTTGACGATTTTTTATGGACCAAAAGAAGACCCCGGAGTAAAAGAGTTGGGCCAGAAGAGTCTCGGGCCGTCCACGAGGGTGGGGGCGTGCCCACCCCCCCGGTCGCGTGGGCCTACCTCGTGGACGACTCGGGCACCTCCTTGACATGAGACCAATGCCAAAAATTCCTATAAATACAGAAACCTCCAGAAAATAACCTAGATCGGGAGTTCCGCCGCCAGAAGCCTCCGTAGCCACCGAAAACCAATCTAGGCATGTTCCGGCACCCTGCCGGAGGGGGAATCCCTCTCCGGTGGCCATCTTCATCATCCCGGCGCTCTCCATGACGAGGAGGGAGTAGTTCACCCTCGGGGCTGAGGGTATGTACCAGTAGCTATGTGTTTGATCTCTCTCTCTCTCTCTCTCTCTCTCTCTCTCGTTCTTGAGGTAGCACAATCTTGATGTCTCGCGAGCTTTGCTATTATAGTTGGATCTTATGATGTTTCTCCCCCTATACTCTCTTGTGATGGATCGAGTTTTCCCTTTGAAGTTATCTTATCGGATTGAGTCTTTAAGGATTTGAGAACACTTGATGTATGTCTTGCATGTGCTTATCTGTGGTGACAATGGGATACCACGTGATCCACTTGATGTATGTTTTGGTGATCAACTCGCGAGTTCCGTGACCTCGTGAACTTATGCATAGGGGTTGGCACACATTTTCGTCTTGAATCTCCGGTAGAAACTTTGGGGCTCTTTTTGAAGTTCTTTGTGTTGGTTGAATAGATGAATCTGAGATTGTGTGATTCATATCATATAATCATACCCGGGATAGTTGAGGTGACATAGGAGTATCTAGGTGACATTAGGGTTTTGGTTAATTTGTGTCTTAAGGTGTTATTCTAGTATGAACTCTTGAATAGATCGATCAGAAAGGATAACTTTAAGGTGGTTTCTTACCCTACAATAATCTCTTCGTTTGTTCTCCGATATTAGTGAGTTTGGAGTGACTCTTTGTTGCATGTTGAGGGATAGTTATATGATCCAATTATGTTATTATTGTTGAGAGAACTTGCACTAGTGAAAGTATGAACCCTAGGCCTTGTTTCCTAGCATTGCAATACCATTTATGCTCACTTTATCATTAGTTACCTTGTTGTTTTTATATTTTCATATTACAAAAACCTTTATCTACCATCCATATTGCACTTGTATCACCATCTCTTCGCCGAACTAGTGCACCTATACAATTTACCATTGTTTTTGGTGTGTTGGGGACACAAGAGACTCTTTGTTATTTGGTTGTAGGGTTGTTTGAGAGAGACCATCTTCATCCTACGCCTCCCACGGATTGATAAACCTTAGGTCATCCACTTGAGGGAAATTTACTACTGTCCTACAAACCTCTGCACTTGGAGGCCCAACAACGTCTACAAGAAGAAGGTTGTGTAGTAGACATCAAGCTCTTTTCTGGTGCCGTTGCCGGGGAGGTTAGTGCTTGAAGGTATATCTTTAGATCTTGCAATCGGATCTTTTTGTTTCTTGTTTTATCACTAGTTTAGTTTATAAAAGAAAACTACAAAAAATGGAATTGAGGGTACCTCATATGCTTCATCTTTTTAATGACTTTCATGAAAATAAGGATTCCGATAATTGTGCCAACGTGTTAGAAGAAGAATGCATTAGAATGTTTGGCACTAAATCTTTGTATGATGAGCATGATTGCAATGTTGTTAGTATGAATTCTTTGAATATCCATGATGCTAATGATATGCAAATCCACAAGCTTGGGGAAGCTATGTTTGATGAAGATGATATTTTTTGTCCCCCAAGTTTTGATGAGCAAATTTATTATGATGATAGCATGCCTCCTATTTATGATGATTATATTGATGAAAGTGGGTTTGGAAGAGTGTCAACTTTAGGAAGTGATGATCCCACTATTTTGGAGGATGTTGAATCTTATTGTGATAATTATAAAAGTGGATTTGGAGAGGTAATGACTTTATTTAGTAATGATTCCAGTATTTCGGAAGAGGTTCCATTGATTATGAGAACAAAGTTGCTATCTATGATGATTATTGTGATGACTTGTATGCTATTGAGAATAATGATATCCATGAAACTTGTCATCATGATTTTAACTTTCAATTGGATTATGCCTCACATGATAATTATTTCGTTGAGTTTGCTCCCACTACTATTCATGAGAAGAAATTTGCTTATGTGGAGAGTAATAAAAATTCTATGCTTGTAGATCATGAAAAGAATGCTTTATGTGATGGTTATATTGTTGAATTCATTCATGTTGCTACTGAAAATTATTATGAGGGAGGAATATGTGCTTGTAGGAATTGCAATAATACCAAGTTTCCTTTCTATGTGCTCAAAATCTTGAAGTTATGCTTATTTTGCTTTCCTATGCTAGTTGATTATTGTTCCCATAAGTTGTTTGTTCAAAAAATCCCTATGCATAAGAAGTGGGTTAGGCTTAAATGTGCTAGTTATATTCTTCATTATGCTCTCTTTATGTTTCAATTCTTATCTTTTATGTGAGCATCATTGAAATCATCATGCCTAGCTAGGGGCGTTAAATGATAGCGCTTGTTGGGAGGCAACCCAACTTAATTTTTGTTCTTTGCTTTTTGCTACTGTTTAGTAATAAATAATTCATCTAGTCTCTTTTTAGATGTGGTTTTATCTTTTAATTAGTGTTTGTGCCAAGTAGAACCTTCGGGAAGACTTGGGGGAAGTTTATGTGATCTTGCTGTAAAAAACAGAAACTTTAGCGCTCACGAGATTTGATGCCTTTTTTTACTGGAGAGTGAGATTAGGTTGATTCTTTTTGAATATGATTAATAGACAAATTCCTCACGTCCACCAATTTATTTCAGAATTTTTGGGCTTACAGAAGTATTCGAAACCTACAGATTACTACAGACTGTTCTATTTTTGACAGATTCTGTTTTTATAGTGTTGTTTGCTTATTTTGATGAATCTATGAGTAGTGTCGGAGGGTATGAACCATAGAGAAGTTGGAATACAGTAGACATTACACCAATAATAATTTATAATGAGTTCACAACAGTACCTAAGTGGTGATTTATTTTCTTATACTAACGGAGCTTACGAGTTTTCTGTTAAGTTTCGTGTTGTGAAGTTTTCATGTTTTGGGTAAAGATTCGATGGACTATGGAATAAGGAGTGGCAAGATCCTAAGCTTGGAGATGCCCAAGGCACCCCAAGATAATATTCAAGGACAACCAATAGCCTAAGCTTGGGGATGCCCCGGATGGCATCCCCTCTTTCGTCTTTGTTCATCGGTAACTTTACTTGGAGCTATATTTCTATTCACCACATGATATGTGTTTTGCTTGGAGCATCGTTTTATTTTATTTTGTTTTGCTTTCTGTTTGAATAAAATACCAAGCTCTGAAATTCTTAAATGTTAGAGAGTCTTCACATAGTTACATAATTATTCGACTACTCATTGATCTTCACTTATATCTTTCGGAGTAGTTTGTCATTTGCTCTAGTGCTTCACTTATATCCTTTTAGAGCATGGCGGTGGTTTTATTTTGAAGAAATTATTGAACTCTCATGCTTCACTTATATTATTCTGAGAGTATTTAGAACAGCATGGTAGTTTGCTTTGGTTATGAATTTAGTCCCAATATGACAGGCATCCAAGAGGGGTATAATAAAAACTTTCATATAGAGTGCATTGAATACTATGAGAAGTTTGATACTTGATGATTGTTTTGAGATATAGAGATGGTGATATTAGAGTTGTGCTAGTTGAGTAATTGTAAATTTGAGAAATACTTGTGTTGAGGTTTGCAAGTCCCGTAGCATGCACGTATGGTAACCATTGTGTGACAAATTTGAAGCATGAGGTGTTTCTTTGATTGCCTTCCTTATGAGTGGCGGTCGGGGACGAGCGATGGTCTTTTCCTACCAATCTATCCCCCTAGGAGCATGCGCGTAGTGCTTGGTTTTTTATGACTTGTAGATTTTTGCAATAAGTATGTGAGTTCTTTATGACTAATGTTGAGTCCATGGATTATACACACTCTCACCCTTCCATCATTGCTAGCCTCTTCGGTACCGTGCATTGCCCTTTCTCACCTCGAGAGTTGGTGCAAACTTCGCCGGTGCATCCAAACCCCGTGATATGATACGCTCTGTCACACATAAACCTCCTTATATCTTCCTCAAAACAGCCACCATACCTACCTATTATGGCATTTCCATAGCCATTCCGAGATATATTGCCATGCAACTTTCCACCATTCCGTTTATTATGACATGCTTCATCATTGTCATATTACCTTGCATGATCATGTAGTTGAAATCGTATTTGTGGCAAGGCCACCATGCATAATTTTTCATACATGTCACTCTTGATTCATTTCCCATCCCGGTACACCGCCGGAGGCATGCATATAGAGTCATATTTTGTTCTAGTATCGAGTTATAATCTTTGAGTTGTAAATAAATAGAAGTGTGATGATCATCATTAATAGAGCATTGTCCCCAAAAAAAGAAAGGCCAAATAAAAAAGAAGGCACCCAAAAAATAAAAAAATAAAAAGGGGCAATGCTACTATCCTTTTTTCCACACTTGTGCTTCAAAGTAGCACCATGATCTTTATGACAGAAAGTCTCTTGTTTTGTCAATTTCATATACTAGTGGGAATTTTTCATTATAGAACTTGGCTTGTATATTCCAACAATGGGCTTCCTCAAATGCCCTAGGTCTTCGTGAGCAAGCAAGTTGGATGCACACCCACTTAGTTTCTTTTGTTGAGCTTTCATACATTTATAGCTCTAGTGCATCTGTTGCATGGTGATACGTCTCTAACATATCTATAATTTTTGATTGTTCTATGCTATATTATATCATGTTTTGCACATTATTGGGCTTTATTGTACACTTTTATATTATTTTTGGGACTAACCTATTAACCGGAGGCCCAGCCCAGAATTGTTGTTTTTTTGCCTAGTTCAGAGTTTCGCAGAAAAAGAATATCAAACGGAGTCCAAACGGAATGAAACCTTCGGGAACGTGATTTTTGGAATGAACGTGATCCAAAGGACTTGGACCCTACGTCAAGACATCAACCAGGAAGGCACGAGGTAGGGGGCGCGCCTACCCCCAGGCGCGCCCTCCACCCTCGTGGGGCCCATGTTGCTCCACCGACGTACTCCTTCCTCCTATATATACTTACGTACCCCCAAACTACCAGAGACGGAGCCAAAACCCTAATTCCACCGCCGTAACTTTTTGTATCCACGAGATCCCATCTTGGGGCCTTTTCCGGACCTCCGCCGGAGGGGGTATCGATCACGGAGGGCTTCTACATCAACACCATAGCCCCTCCGATGAAGTGTGAGTAGTTTACTTCAGACCTACGGGTCCATAGTTATTTGCTAGATGGATTCTTCTCTCTTTTTGGATCTCAATACAAAGTTCTCCCCCTCTCTTGTGGAGATCTATTCGATGTAATCTTCTTTTGCGGTGTGTTTGTTGAGATCGATGAATTGTGGGTTTATGATCAAGTTTATCTATGAACAATATTTGAATCTTCTCTGATTTCTTTTATGTATGATTGGTTATCTTTGCAAGTCTCTTCGAATTATCAGTTTGGTTTGGCCTACTAGATTGATCTTTCTTACAATGGGAGAAGTGCTTAGCTTTGGGTTCAATCTTGCGGTGTCCTTTCCCAGTGACAGTAGGGGCAGCAAGGCACGTATTGTATTGTTGCCATCGAGGATAACAAGATGGGGTTTATATCACATTGCATGAGTTTATCCCTCTACATCATGTCATCTTGCTTAAAGCGTTACTCTGTTCTCTTGAACTTAATACACTAGATGCATTCTGGATAGTGGTCGATGTGTGGAGTAATAGTAGTAGATGCAGGCAGGAGTCGGTCTACTTGTCTCGGACGTGATGCATATATACATGATCATACCTAGATATTCTCATAACTATGCTCAATTCTGTCAATTGCTCAACAGTAATTTGTTTATCCACCGTAATACTTATGCTCTCGAGAGAAGCCTCTAGTGAAACATATGGCCCCCGGGTCTATTTTCCATCATATTAATCTTCCAATACTTAGTTATTTCCTTTGCCATTTATTTTACTTGCATCTTTATTTCTCTTTATCATAAAAATACCAAAAATATTATCTTATCATATCTATCAGATCTCACTCTCGTAGGTGACCGTGAAGGGATTGACAACCCCTTTATGGCGTTGGTTGCGAGGAGTTTATTTGTTTGTGTAGGTGCGAGGGACTCGTGTGTGCCCTCCTACTGGATTGATACCTTGGTTCTAAAAAACTGAGGGAAATACTTACGCTGCTCTGCTGCATCACCCTTTCCTCTTGAAGGGAAAACCAACACAGTGCTCAAGAGGTAGCAAGAAGGATTTTTGGCGCCGTTGCCGGGGAGTCTACGCAAAAGTCAACATACCAAGTACCCATCACAAACAATTATCTCCCGCATTACATTATTTGCCATTTGCCTCTCGTTTTCCTCCCCCCCACTTCACCCTTGCCGTTTTATTCGCCCTCTCTCTCTCTCTCTCCATCCTCCCTCTCTTTCTCTATTCGCCTCTTTTTGCCCATTTCTTGTTTGCTTGTGTGTCGAATTGCTTGCTTGTCACGATGGCTCAAGATAATACCAAATTGTGTGACTTTACCAATACCAACAACAACGATTTTATTAGCACTCCGATTTCTCCTCTTACCGATGCTAAATCTTGTGAAATAAATGCTGCTTTGCTGAATCTTGTCATGAAATATCCGTTTTCCGGCCTTCCTAGTGAAGATGCCGCTACCCATCTAAACAACTTTGTTGATTTGTGTGCAAAATAAGAAAGATGTGGCAATGATATTGTTAAATTGAAGCTATTTCCTTTTTCGCTTAGAGATCGTTCTAAAGCTTGGTTTTCGTATTTGCCTAAAAATAGTATTGATTCGTGGAATAAGTGCAAAGATGCTTTTATCTCTAAGTATTTTCCTCCCGCTAAGATCATCTCTCTTAGAAACGATATTATGAATTTTAAGCAACTTGATCATGAACATGTTGCACAAGCTTGGGAGAGGATGAAATTAATGATACGTAATTGCCCTACACATGGTTTGAATTTGTGGATGATTATACAATTTTTTATGCTGGATTGAATTTTGCTTCTAGAAATCTTTTAGATTCGGCCGCGGGAGGCACTTTTATGGAAATCACTTTAGGAGAAGCTACTAAACTCCTAGATAATATTATGGTTAATTATTCTCAATGGCACACTAAAAGATCTACTAATAAGAAAGTGCATGCGATAGAAGAAATTAATGTTTTGAGTGGTAAGATGGATGAACTTATGAAATTATTTGCTAATAAAAATGTTTCTTCTGATCCTAATGATATGCCTTTGTTTACCTTGATTGAGAATAATAATGAATCTTTGGATGTGAATTTTGTTGGTAGGAATAATTTTGGTAACAACGCGTATAGAGGAAACTTTAATCCTACGCCGTATCCTAGTAATTCCTCTAATAATTATGGTAATTCCTACAACAATTCTTATGGAAATTTTAATAAGATACCCTCTGATTTTGAATCTAATATTAAAGAATTTATTACCACACAAAAGAATTTCAATGCTTTGATGGAAGAAAAATTGCTTAAGATTGATGAGTTGGCTAGGAACGTTGATAGAATTTCTCTTGATGTTGATTATTTGAAAGTTAGATCTATTCCTCCTAAGCATGATATCAATGAGTCTCTCAAAGCCATGAGAATTTCCATTGATGAGTGCAAAGAAATAACCGCTAGGATGCGTGCTAAGAAAGATTGCTTTATAAAAGCGTGTTCTTCTAGTTTCCATGATAACAGAGATGAAGATCTAAAAGTTATTGATGTGTCCCCTATTAAATCTTTGTTTTGTTATATGAATCTTGATAATGATGGGACTGAATATGATCCTCCTTTACCTAGAAGGCGTTCCAAAAATTCGGAGTCCTTAGATCTTGATGCTAAAATTGTTAAAAGTGGGATTGAAGAAGTCAAAACTTTAGATATTAATGAACCCACTATTTTGCATTTCAAGGAATTTCATTATGATAATTGCTCTTTGATAGATTGTATTTCCTTGTTGCAATCGGTGCTAAATTCTCCTCATGCTTATAGTCAAAATAAAGCCTTTACCAAACATATCGTTGATGCTTTAATGCAATCTTATGAAGAAAAACTTGAGTTGGAAGTTTCTATCCCTAGAAAAATTTATGATAAGTGGGAACCTACTATTAAAATTAAGATTAAAGATCATTAATGCTATGCTTTGTGTGATTTGGGTGCTAGTGTTTCCACGATTCCAAAGACTTTGTGTGATTTGCTAGGTTTCCGTGATTTTGATGATTGCTCTTTAAACTTGAATCTTGCGGATTCCACTATTAAGAAACCTATGGGAAGAATTAATGATGTTATTATTGTTGCAAATAGGAATTATGTGCCCGTGGATTTTATTGTTCTTGACATAGATTGCAATCCTTCATGTCCTATTATTCTTGGTAGACCTTTCCTTAGAACGATTGGTGCAATTATTGATATGAAGGAAGGGAATATTAGATTCCAATTTCAGTTAAGGAAAGGCATGGAACACTTACCTAGAAATAAAATTAAATTACCTTATGAATATATTATGAGAGCCACTTATGGATTTCCTTCCAAAGATGGCAATACCTAGATCTATCCTTGCTTTCATGCCTAGCTAGGGGCGTTAAACGATAGTGCTTGTTGGGAGGCAACCCAATTTTATTTTTATTCCTTGATTTTTGCTCCTGTTTAGTAATAAATAATTTATCTATCCTCTGTTTTGGTTGTGTTTTTTGTGTTTAATTAGTGTTTGTGCCAAGTAGAACCGTTGGGAAGACTTGGGGAAAGTCTTTTTAATCTTGCTGTAAAAAACAGAAACTTTAGCGCTCCCGAGAACTGCTGCCATTTTTATTTGGAAAGTGATATTTAGTTAATTATTTTTGAAGATGATTAATAGATAAATTCCTCACGTCCATCAATTTATTTTAGAATTTTTGGGGTTCCATAACTTGCGTTAGCTGCAGATTACTACAGACTGTTCTGTTTTTGACAGATTCTGTTTTCCGTGTGTTGTTTGCTTATTTTGATGAATCAATGGCTAGTAAAATAGTTTATAAACCATAGAGAAGTTGGAATACAGTATGTTTAACACTAATATAAATAAAGAATGAGTTCATTACAGTACCTTGAAGTGGTGTTTTGTTTTCTTTCGCTAACGGAGCTCATGAGATTTTCTACTTTGAGTTTTGTGTTGTGAAGTTTTCAAGTTTTGGGTAAAATATTTGATGGATTATGGAACAAGGAGTGGCAAGAGCCTAAGCTTGGGGATTCCCATGGCACCCCAAGATAATCTAAGGACACCTAAAAGCCAAAGCTTGGGGATGCCCCGGAAGGCATCCCCTCTTTCGTCTACTTCTATCGGTAACTTTACTTGGAGCTATATTTTTATTTACCACATGATATGTGTTTTGCTTGGAGCGTCTTGTATTATTTGAGTCTTTATTTGTTAGTTTTCCACAATCATCCTTGCTGCACACACCTTTTTGACAGAGACACACATGATTCGGAAGTTGTTAGAATACTCTATGTGCTTCACTTATATCTTTTGAGTTATATAGTTTTTGCTCTAGTGCTTCACTTATATCTTTTAGAGCACGATGGTGGATTTGTTTTATAGAAACTTTTGTTCTCTCATGGTTCACTTAGATTATTTTGAGAATCCTACAAAATAGCATGGTAATTTGCTTTAATTATTTTAGGCATTCAAGATTTTTTTTCTTATGAGTGTGTTGAATACTATGAGAAGTTTGAAACTTGATAATTGTTTTGAGATATGGAGATGGTGATATTAGAGTCGTGCTAGTTGAGTAGTTGTGAATTTGAGAAATGCTTGTGTTGAAGTTTGTGATTCCTGTAGCATGCACGTATGGTGAACCGTTATGTTAAGAAGTCGGAGCATGATGTATTTATTGATTGTCCCCCTTATGAGTGGCGGTCGGGGATGAGCGATGGTATTTTCGTACCAATCTATCCCCCTAGGAGCATGCACGTAGTACTTTGCTTCAATAACTAATAGATTTTTGCAATAAGTATGTGAGTTATTTATGACTAATGTTGAGTCCATGGATTATACGCACTCTCACCCTTCCACAATTTCTAGCCTCTCTAATACCGCGCACCTTTCCCCAGTATCATACACCCACCATATACCTTCCTCAAAACAGACACCATACCTACCTATCATGTCATTTCCATAGCCATTCCGAGATATATTGCCATGCAACTTTCCACCATTCCGTTTACTATGACACGCTCCATCATTGTCATATTGCTTCGCATGATCATGTAGTTGACATTTTAGTTGTGGCAAAGCCACCGTTCATAATTCTTTCATATAAGCCACTCATGCATCATTGCTATCCCGGTATACCGCTGGAGGCATTCATATAGAGTCATATTTTGTTCTAGTATCGAGTTGTAATTATTGAGTTGTAAATAAATAGAAGTGTGATGATCATCATTCATAGGGTATTGTCCCAATAAAAAAAGAAAGGCCAAAAAAAGAAGGCCCAAAAAAAGAGAATAAATAAATAAATAAAAAGGGGAAATAGTACTATCCTTTTTTCCACACTTGTGCTTCAAAGTAGCACCATGATCTTCATGATAGAGAGTCTCCTATGCTATCACTTCATATACTAGTGGGAATTTTTTATAGAACTTGGCTTGTATATTCCAATGATGGGCTTCCTCAAAATGCCCTAGGTCTTCGTGAGCAAGCAAGTTGGATGCACATCCACTTAGTTCCTTTTGTTGAGCTTTCATATACTTATAGCTCTAGTGCATCCGTTGCATGGCAATCCCTACTCACTCACATTGATATCTATTAATGGGCATCTCCATAGCCCGTTGATACTCCTAGTTGATGTGAGACTATCTTCCCCCTTTTTGTCTTCTCCACAACCACCATTCTATTCCACCTATAGTGCTATGTCCATGGCTCACGCTCATGTATTGCGTGAAGATTGAAAAAGTTTGAGAACACTAAAAGTATGAAACAATTGCTTGGCTTGTCATCGGGGTTGTGCATGATTTAAATACTTTGTGTGGTGAAGATGGAGCATAGCCAGACTATATGATTTTGTAGGGATAACTTTCTTTGGCCATGTTATTTTGAAGAGACATAATTGCTTAGTTAGTATGCTTGAAGTATTATTATTTCTATGTCAATATTAAACTTTTGTCTTGAATCTTTCGGATCTAAATATTCATACCACAATTAAGAGAATTACATTGAAATTATGCCAAGTAGCATTCCACATCAAAAATTATGTTTTTGTCATTTACCTACTCAAGGAAGAGCAGGAATTAAGCTTGGGGATGCTTGATACATCTCCAACGTATCTATAATTTTTGATTGCTCCGTGCTATATTATATCCCGTTTTGGACATTATTGGGCTTTATTATACATTTTATATTATTTTTGAGACTAACCTATTAACCGGAGGCCCAACCCAGAATTGTTGTTTTTTTTGCCTATTTCAGAGTTTCATAGAAAAAGAATATCAAACGGAGTCCAAACGGAATGAAACCTTCAGGAACGTGATTTTTGGAATGAACGTGATCTACAGGACTTGGACCCTATGTCAAGACATCAACCAGGAAGGCACGAGGTAGGGGGCGCGCCTACCCCCCAGGCGCACCCTCCACCCTCATGGGGCCCATGTTGCTCCACCGACGTACTCCTTCCTCCTATATATACTCACGTACCCCCAAACTACCAGAGACGGTGACAAAACCCTAATTCCATCGCCGTAACTTTCTGTTTCCATGAGATCCCATCTTGGGGCCTTTTCCGGAGCTCCACCGGAGGGGGTATCGATCACGGAGGGCTTCTACATCAACACCATAGCCCCTCCGATGAAGTGTGAGTAGTTTACTTCAGACCTACGGGTCCATAGTTATTAGCTAGATGACTTCTTCTCTCTTTTTGGATCTCAATACATAGTTCTCCCCCTCTCTTGTGGAGATCTATTCAATGTAATCTTCTTTTGCGGTGTGTTTGTTGAGATCGATGAATTGTGGGTTTATGATCAAGTTTATGTATGAACAATATTTGAATCTTCTCTGAATTCTTTTATGTATGATCGGTTATCTTTGCAAGTCTCTTCGAATTATTAGTTTGGTTTGGCCTACTAGATTGATCTTTCTTGCAATGGGAGAAGTGCTTAGCTTTGGGTTCAATCTTGCGGTGTCCTTTCCCAGTGACAGTAGGGGCAGCAAGGCACGTACTGTATTGTTGCCATCGAGGATAACAAGATGGGGTTTATATCATATGGCATGAGTTTATCCCTCTACATCATGTCATCTTGCTTAAAGCGTTACTCTGTTCTCTTGAACTTAATACTCTAGATGCATGCTGGATAGCGGTCGATGTGTGGAGTAATAGTAGTAGATGCAGGCAGGAGTCGGTCTACTTGTCTCGGACGTGATGCCTATATACATGATCATGCCTAGATATTCTCATAACTATGCTCAATTCTGTCAATTGCTCAACAGTAATTTGTTTACCCACCGTAATACTTATGCTCTCGAGAGAAGCCTCTAGTGAAACCTATGCCCCCCGGGTCTATTTTCCATCATATTAATCTTCCAATACTTAGTTATTTCCTTTGCCATTTATTTTACTTGCATCTTTATTTCTCTTTATCATAAAAATACCAAAAATATTATCTTATCATATCTATCAGATCTCACTCTCGTAGGTGACCGTGAAGGGATTGACAACCCCTTTATCACGTTGGTTGCGAGGAGTTTATTTGTTTGTGTAGGTGCGAGGGACTCGTGCGTGGCCTCCTACTGGATTGATACCTTGGTTCTCAAAAACTGAGGGAAATACTTACACTGCTCTGCTGCATCACCCTTTCCTCTTCAAGGGAAGACCAATGCAGTGCTCAAGAGGTAGCACATGGCAATCCCTACTCCTCGCATTGACATCAATTGATGGGCATCTTCATAGCCCGTTGATTAGCCGCGTCAATGTGAGACTTTCTCCTTTTTTGTCTTCTCCACACAACCCCCATCATTATATTTTATTCCACCCATAGTGCTATGTCCATGGCTCACACTTATGTATTGCGTGAAAGTTGAAAAAAAGTTTGAGATTACTAAAGTATGAAACAATTGCTTGGCTTGTCATCGGGGTTGTGCATGATGAGAGCATTCTTGTGTGACGAAAAGGGAGCACGACCAAACTATATGATTTTGTAGGGATGAACTTTCCTTGGCCATGTTATTTTGAGAAGACATGATTGCTTAGTTAGTATGCTTGAAGTATTATTATTTTTATGTCAATATTAAAATTTTGTCTTGAATCTTATGGATCTGAATATTCATGCCACAATAAATAAAATTACATGGATAAATATGTTAGGTAGCATTCCACATCACAAATTCTGTTTTTATCATTTACCTACTCGAGGACGAGCAGGAATTAAGCTTGGGGATGCTTGATACGTCTCCAATGTATCTATAATTTTTTATTGTTCCATGCTATTATATTATCAACCTTGGTTGTTTTATATGCATTTATATGCTATTTTATATGATTTTTGGGACTAACCTATTAACCTAGAGCCCAGTGCTAGTTTCTGTTTTTTCCTTGTTTTTGAGTTTTACAGAAAAGGAATACCAAACAGAGTCCAATTGACGTGCCAATTTTTGACGATTTTTTATGGACCAAAAGAAGACCCCTAAGTAAAAGAGTTGGGCTAGAAGAGTCCCGGGCCATCCACGAGGGTGGGCCCCCCCTGCCCGGGCATGTGGGCCTACCTCGTGTACGACTCGGGCACCTCCTTGACATGAGACCGACGCCAAAAATTCCTATAAATACAGAAACCTGCAGAAAATAACCTAGATCGGGAGTTCCACCGCCAGAAGCCTCCGTAGCCACCGAAAACCAATCTAGGCACGTTCCGGCACCCTGCCAGAGGGGGGAATCCCTCTCCGGTGGCCATCTTCATCATCCCGGCGCTCTCCATGACGAGGAGGGAGTAGTTCACCCTCGGGGCTGAGGGTATGTACCAGTAGCTATGTGTTTGATCTCTCTCTCTCTCTCTCTCTCTCTCTCTCTCTCTCTCTCGTGTTCTTGAGGCGGCACGATCTTGATGTATCGCGAGCTTTGCTATTATAGTTGGATCTTATGATGTCTCTCCCCCTCTACTCTCTTGTGATGGATTGAGTTTTCCCTTTGAAGTTATCTTATCGGATTGAGTCTTTAAGGATTTGAGAACACTTGATGTATGTCTTGCATGTGCTTATCTGTGGTGAGAATGGGATATCACGTGATCCACTTGATGTATGTTTTGGTGATCAACTCGCGAGTTCCCTGACCTCGTGAACTTATGCATAGGGGTTCGCACACATTTTCGTCTTGACTCTCCGGTAGAAACTTTGGGGCACTCTTTGAAGTTCTTTGTGTTGGTTGAATAGATGAATCTGAGATTATGTGATGCATATCGTATAATCATACACGTGGATACTTGAGGTGACATTGGAGTATCTAGGTAACATTAGGGTTTTGGTTGATTTGTGTCTTAAGGTGTTATTCTAGTATGAACTCTTGAATAGATCGATCAGAAAGGATAACTTTGAGGTGGTTTCGTACCCTACAATAATATCTTTGTTTGTTCTCCGCTATTAGTGACTTTGGAGTAACACTTGGTTGCATGTTGAGGGATAGTTATATGATCCAATTATGTTATTATTGTTGAGAGAACTTGCACTAGTGAAAGTATGAACCCTAGGCCTTGTTTCCTAGCATTGCAATACCATTTACGCTCACTTTTATCATTAGTTACCTTGTTGTTTTTATATTTTCAGATTACAAAAACCTTTATCTACCATCCATATTGCACTTGTATCACCATCTCTTCGCCGAACTAGTGCACCTATACAATTTACCATTGTATTGGGTGTGTTGGGGACACAAGAGACTCTTTGTTATTTGGTTGCAGGGTTGTTTGAGAGAGACCATCTTCATCCTACGCCTCCCACGGATTGATAAACCTTAGGTCATCCACTTGAGGGAAATTTGCTACTGTCCTACAAACCTCTGCACTTGGAGGCCCAACAACATCTACAAGAAGAAGGTTGTGTAGTAGACATCAGTCATCAATGCGATAACACTTGTATTTGGATAGACCATTGGCAATCCCATGTTTCACCTTCTTCACCATGGTATCGAGGAGTTGTGCCTCACGAATTTGATCTTGCAAAGTAGGAAAGACTTGAAGGTTGGCAAGAAAGCCTTGAGGAATAACTTGGAGGTTCAGTTTGCGGAAAGCTTCACAAAGGTCCGGTTGGAAGGGCTTGAGAATTAAGCTGTTGCAATAAGCCTTCCTGCTCAAAGCATCTGCAATGACATTGGCCTTGCCTGGAGTATATTGAATACTCGGATTGTACTCTTGAATCACTTCGACCCAACGAGTCTGCCTGAGGTTGAGGTTGGGTTGAGTGAAGATGTACTTGAGGCTCTTATGATCTGTGAAAATATCCACTTTCCTTCTCAACAAGAGATGTCTCCATGTTATTAATGCATGGACAACTGCCGCCAACTCAAGATCGTGAGTGGGGTAGTTCCTTTCGCTGGGCTTCAACTGACGAGAGGTATAAGCCACAACTTTCTTCTCTTGCATTAACACAGCGCCGAGACCTTGCAAGGAGGCATCACAGAAAACTTCAAATGGCTTGGATTCGTCAGGAGGAGTCAAGACATGAGCTGTGACTAGCTTATCTTTGAGGGTGTTGAAAGCAATGTCACATTCAGGTGTCCAGACATACTTGACGTGCTTCTGGAGGAGTTTGGAAAGAGGCTTTGCAGTCTTAGATAAATTCTCAATGAATCTTCGGCAATAGCTTGCAAGTCCAAAAAAACTGCGGAGCTATTTGACATTCTAAGGAGGTTCTCAGTTCACAATTGCAGACACCTTCTCGGGATTAACAACGATGCCCTTGGAGGAGATGATATGACCAAGGTAAAGAACTTCATCAAGCCAGAACTCGCACTTGGAAAACTTCGCATACAATTGATGCTCTCTGAGCTTGTCGAGCACCAATCTCAACTGCTTGGCATGATCCTCCTTATTCTTGGAGAAGACCAAGATATCATTGAGATACACCAGGACGAAATCATCTGTGTAAGGGTTGAAGATGAAGTTCATCATGCGAGAGAACGTTGGAGGAGCATTGACAAGGCCGAAAGACATGACATTATATTCATAAGAACCATAGCTTGTTCTAAATGCTATCTTGGGGATATCTTGTTCACGAATGTGAATCTGATGATAACCCTTACGGAGGTCAAGCTTGGAGAATACTTTAGCACCTTTAAGCTGCTCGAATAGATCATTGATGTTGGTAAGTGGATACTTGTTCTTAATTGTCTTCTTGTTCAATGGACGATAGTTGATGCAGAGTCAGTCTGTTCCATCCTTCTTCCGGACAAAAAGATCACCACAACCCCATGGAGATGAACTCGGTCTGATCAGACCCAGACGTTCTTGTTCATCGAGTTGTTTCTTCAATTCCTTCAACTCCTCTGGTCCAAGCTTGTAAGGACGCTTGCAAACGGGTTCCGTACCAGGCTCAAGATCGATAACGAATTCAACTGGCCGGTGAGGAGGCATTCCCGAAAGCTCTTGTTGAAAGACGTCTTGGTATTCACAAACGACTGGAATCTGAGAGATGGCATTCAACTCGCCCTTCTCATTGAGAGAAAACAGTCGAATGGTTTCGTCTCGAGCGGCATAGATGATCACATCATCAGAAGAGTGTGTCAATTGAATTTCCCTGGCAGCACAATCAAGCTGAGCCTTGTGCTTAGAAAGCCAGTCCATCCCGAGAATTAGATCAATATCCGAGACGCCAAGAACAATTGGAGAAGACAGAAATTTATAATTTCCCATCTAGATAGACACATCCGGGACGCAATTATTAGATGTCATTTGCTTACCCGAGGACACAACTGATAGCGTTCTAGGCAATTCTTGATAACCCCACTCATGCTTTGATGCAAAAGGTCTTGAAATGAAACAATGTGATGCACCAGTATCAAATAAAACGTTTGCAGGAATATCATTATCTGGAAGATTATCCATGATCACTTCAGAAGAATCCTCTGCCTAAGCTGCGTTCATCATGTTCACCCTTGCAGACTTGGAATTATGCTTGACCACTGCATTGCTGGAAGATCTCATAGGAGGAGGAGGCGGAAGGCGCCTTTGGTTGAAGCACTTGTTTGCATAGTGCCCTTTCTGCTGACACTTGTTGCAAGTCACCTCTGAGAGCGGACGATGATAAGGAGCACTTGCCCTTGGAGCTTGAGACTGAGCTTTGTTCTGATAGCCTGGGTTGGGTGGGTGGGAAGATCCATGGCCACCTTTGCTCTTCTGCTGGTAGGGCTGACAAAACAGAGGAGGAGGCGGAAGCCAGAACTTATGTTGCTTAGCTGTAACTTGTGAGGAAGAAGAGGACTGAACTGCGTCCTTGACTCTCTTCTTAGAATCCTCACACTTGAGCTGAGAAGCTTCTTGCTTGAGTGCCATGTTATACAATTAATCAACTTAGTCGGCTCAAGAAGCATGAGACCTAACTGCAGATCTTCTCTGAGACCACCTCTGAATTGATAGATCATACTATTTTCATCAAGAACGTCTTGTTTAGCGAAGCGAGCAAGTTTCTGAAACTAGATATTGTATTGATACACAGACATGCTACCTTGCTTGAGATTGCGAAACTCCTCACGCTTTCTCTCAGCAACACTTGGTGGAATATGATGAGCTTTGAAGTCTCGGCGGAAATTATCCCAGGTAATCACACGACCTCCTCTGGAATCTCTATATTGTTGATACCACTCAGCAGCTTGGTCCTTGAGTTGAAATGAAGCAAACTTGACAAAGTCCTCAGTCCTGACATTGCTACATTCAAAATGCTTGCAGATGTCCACAAGCCAAACTAGATATTGTATTGATACACAGACATGCTACCTTGCTTGATATTGCGGAACTCCTCACGCTTGCTCTCAGCAACACTTGGTGGAATATGATGAGCTTTGAAGTCTCGGCGGAAATTATCCCAGGTAATCACACGACCTCCTCTGGAATCTCTATATTGTTGATACCACTCAGCAGCTTGGTCCTTGAGTTGAAACGAAGCAAACTTGACAAAGTCCTCAGTCCTGACATTGCTACATTCAAAATGCTTGCAGATGTCCACAAGCCAATCGTCGGCGTCTATGGCCTCGACGCAGTTGCTGAAAGACTTCGTCTGGTTTGCGAGGAACTGGTAGAGGGTAGCAAACTGAGGCTAATTGTTGAAATTCCCTTGGCCTTGATTTCCTTGGTTGCCTTGACCTTGGTTGCGCTCTTGCAAGAGTTGCAAAAGCATCTGAGTGTTGGCGTTGGTGGCTGCCATGACTGCTTGCCATGCCTCTGGAGGTGGAGGTGGTGGCGGAGGGTTCGACTGATCCCCATCATTGCGGTTTGAATTCAGACGCGTTGGAGGAGCCATCCTGAAGAGGGTGACATCCGTTAGAATCTTGATAGACAGATAGACAAGCTGAATCAATGGATAGAAATTGCAACATATAGTCTTCACAATAAACATTCGAACAAGGATGAACGAATGAATTCCAAAGTAAATCATCACACGTCCATTAAGTTGAGAAGCCACTTAGATAAAGGTAGATGAATAAAGCAACAAAGTACGAATATGAACAAATAAGTGGTAAGGATTACCCAATCACAAACCAAATATCTGTGGGAAGAAGTACTAGAGCTACTTGAATTCCCACCTATAAAACTCCCGAAAATTTCTGGTTATGCAATCAGGTGTTGGGGATACAGGGGAAGCATAATGTCTCACCCAAACTAACAATCCCTACATCCAGCTATATCCATCCTTCAACACACACTACAAAAAAAATACACTTCCGTGATGATACGTGTTTGTCATAGTAGGTCACTTTTGTTGTCATGCATGTACATCCATGACAAATTTATGACAGAATCAAGATAGTCATACCTGTGCTGTCATAGAAGTGTTCCATGACATTACGAAAATTATCATCACGGAAGTGTCCACTTCCATGACGATAAATCGCGCGTCACAGAAGTGCTTTCGTGAAGGGTGACCGACACGTGGCATCCACCGTAACGGAATGCCGTTAAGCTATCGGGTCGGGTTTTGGATCCGATAACCCGTTAACAACCCCGACCAATGGGGATTTTCCACGTGTAAAATCATCATTGGTTGGAGGAAACACGTGCCGGCTCATCGTTGGGACAAATGTCAACCACTCATTGGACGGAAGGCGCCTATGATACGTCGACACATGGCACGGCCCAACAGTTGCCCATTCCGGTGAAAAGGCCGGCCTGTTTGACTTGGTCAAAAGCTGGCGGGCCAGCCCATGGAAAGCCTGTTAACGGCCTGTTCGAATATAGCCCATTTACAGCCCGCTAACCCAAGGCCCGTTACACCCTATCCGAATTAGGCCCAGTAGCGTAATCTGGGCCATCCAATATGATTCCAGCCCATTTTCACTTCTGGCCCATGTATGGCCCATGACGTCTTTCGGCCCATATGAGGCCCTATGTAACTCTTGGCCTACTAACGGCTCGTGGTGAAACTGGGCCGTAATGAATAGTGTATCACTTTACACCCATTAACGGCCCGTGATGAAACTGGCCTGTAATGAACAGTGTATCACTTTATACCCATTAACGGCCCGTTATTCTGTTGGGCCGTTTCCAGCCCATGTTATCTTTCGGCCTTCTCAGAGCCCATTTATTCTTGGGCTCATTTCCAGCATTCGTTTACTTACGGCCCGTTACTGTCTTTTTCTGCTTGTGGGCCAAATTCAGCCCGTGGTTACAGTCGGCCCGTTTGTGGTCTGTTAATACGTTGGGCCAATTTCATAGCGTCATCAAATACGACCTATTAACGATGGCCTGTTATGGTCGGCCCATGAACAGACGATTCCAACTCTAGCCCGTTTACGGCCATAATGCGGTCTGTTTGGCCCATGCTTGGCCAATCGATTATACGGCCCGTATAAGGCCCATTGATAATACGGCCCGCAGAAGCCCATTGTTTCTACGGCCCGTAGAAGGCCCACTGTTTCTACGGCCAGTAGGAGGCCCAGTGTCACTACAGTAAATATTAGCCCATGGTTATTGTGGCCTAGTTTTAAAAAATAGGTTATTGCAGCCACTAGCTAACCGCGGAAAAAGAACTGCAATGACTACAAGCAAACAAATAAACAAGACAACAAGGAAATAAATAAGCAAGCAACTAACGCTAGGCTATCACGGCTATTACACATATTACATCCACTGGGCATCAAAGTTCGCCACCAATGCAAATATAGGGAACAAAGCAACATATCATATACACTGGTTGTCAAAGTTGGCGACCAGCGCAAATAAACGCCGTAGCAAAACAAATCCAGAACTGAAACCACTTAAGAATATCTCAAGAAACGATATCCTGGGTACCCATAATGCTGACAAGATGCTTAGCATGCTTATTAACTTTCTCTTGTTTGGTGCTTAAATCATCCAGCGCTTGCTGTTGCACCAGAAAATATGCATCTGAATTCTGCAGGGACTTCCTCAGTCCTTCAGCTTCCTGTCACAGCACATCTGATCAATGTCTTTCAACTTGAAGTTGAGACTCAAGAAGACAAACTGATTCAGGCAGCGAGTTCGAAGAGCTTGTGCCAGCAGTAGTGGCCAGGAACTCAAACACTACATCAAGACAGGAGTTTTGGGTCCCCTCACTGTCATAAAGATAGTTTTTATCAGCTTTCTTGGAGACCAACAGGGATGTCTCACTATCTTGAACCTTATCTGCATTACTTCCTTTACCATTGGATAACGCGGTACTGTTCTCCAATATTTTGTCCGCATTCTAAAAGAGAAACAAGCAGACACATCACATGTTTACCATGTTGTATATGAAACTCATTTTGGTAAATGAGTTCAGTAGTAAAGTGGACAGGATAACAACATGAAACAAACATATATCTAGGTACCATGGTCACTTTATGGTCTATACCATTCTAGTTTTTGTTGCCAAATCAAGATAGAGACATAGTTCAAATAATATTTGTTCAAGACAAAGCAGAATAGACAAAATATAAGTATGGGTAACTATAGAGCAATAACAACACTTGTAATGTGCATGCCATGAGAACATAACTGTTTATTCAATTGAAACTGAAATCAACATAGAGCAGGTTACAACAGCAAACCAGTTAAAGAAACAGGTTTAAAACATACCTGTTGCGCCATTAGAGTTTCAATTCCATCCTTCAAATTTGAAAATAGTTGGTATGAGTAAATACAGTCATGCAAGAGCAAAGGAGTATGAACCATAGCTACAGAACCTGACCTGAGAACAAATCTTGTTCTCCTTTAAGCTTTGAGTTGGGATTCGGAGTGGTGGTCCTCGTGCTTTGGGCACTGTAGTTCCCTTACTAACTTCTCGTGTTTGGGTGCTCTGTGGTGGATACAGTGTTGTGTCAACTGGAACGGGGTTGCTATCTGCCGGGGTTGGGGTTAGAAGGGGTGTAGCTGGTTCTCTGTCCAACTGGGTAGGGGTACAATCTGCGAGAGCCTAGGTTATGTGTGGTGGATCTGGTCCTTGGGCAAGTACAACCGTGGTTCTATCTGCATCAACTAGTAGCACTATCTATTCTGAAGACCGTGTTGTTACTCCCTTAGATACTGCCATCACGCTCTCCAATTCAAATGGCTGATAAACAAGAAAAGTAATTGAAAGTATCGACATTGTATGATAGACAGGTGCAATGGATAGTGGGGAATAAAAGAGGGCATGAAATAATTCATATTTATGTTGTCTAACCAAACATGATAGCATGACACAATTTCACATATATGATGGCTAACTAAACAGGATAGCATGACACAATTTCACATTATGATGGCTAAATAAAAAAGATGGAAAGACATAGTTCAAAATATGAGACTATGTAAACAGGATGACATGACATAACTATATAATATGTTTATTAAATAGGTTGGCATGCCATAATTCACATACATTCACGGATAGAATGCCATAATTCAAAATATGATGACTGTAAACACTAAACAGGATGAGATGATATAACTATATGATGTCTTTATTAAATGGGTTGCCATGCCATAATTCAGATAGATGATGTGTATGTACTATGTAAACATGATGACATGATATAATTCAAATATATGATTTATATAGTAAGCAAGTAAGCAGATGGCAATCCATATATGATGTAAAAACTAAGCAATGCAAGACAACATGCATGACATGGGTAATATAACCCTGCCAAGTTTGAGCATAGACCTCAGGGGGAAAATAGGACTGGTCATCAGTCTCTAAATCCTCCTCTGAGGAGCTCTTTGTAAGCAGCAAGATGTCTGCTTCAGCAGGTAGCATTGTCTGCTCTGAATACCTTGTTTTCATTCTAGATACTTCCATCACCGCTTCAAATGGCTGATGCACAGGAAGAGTAGTTGAATATACAAACGTTGTCGCCAAATGGAACACGTAATACAAAAAAATGATAGCATGATATAATTCACATACATGATGATTGGCTAAACAGCATGGCATTGCATAATTCACATATATAATGTCTTGCAACAAGATGGCAATGTATAATTCACATATATAATGTCTTGCAACAAGATGGCAATGCATAATTCACATATATGGTAATTAGACACTGAACAGGTGGCATTCACACAAAGCATGTCTAAACTAATCAAATGACATAGCAACGCGAGACACCATACGCACGATATGAGCAACATAACCCTGCCAAGTTAGAGCATACACCTTGGGGGGGGGGGGATAGGACTGGTCATCTGTCTCTGAATCCTCCTTTGAGGAGCTATCCGTAACCAGCGAGATATGCTCTTCGTCAGATAGCATAGTCTGCTCTGAAGACCTTGTTTTCACTCCAGAATTTGCCATCACCGTGTCAAATGGCTAATGCACACGAAGAGCAGTTGAATGTAATAACATTGTTGACAAATGTAATATGTAACAAAAAAAGGATGGCCTGATATAATTTACATATAAGATGACTGGCTAAGCAGGATGGCATTGCAAAATTCACATATATGATGCCTGGCTAAACAAGATGGCGTTGCATAATTCACATAAACGATGAATAAACTAAACAGATGGCATTCGCACAAAGGATGTCTAAACTAAGCAGATGACATATTTGATGTATAAAGTAAGCAATGCAAGACACCATATGCATGATATAACCAACATCAGCATGCCAAGTTAGAGCGAAGACCTCGGGGGGTAAATACGAGTTGTCCCTTCTGAATCCCCCTCAGAACAGATATCTTCCTCTCGATTACAACCCGAAATGCGTGGAGGGGGGCTGCCTTTGCGCCTACCATGGAGCGACGTCTGCATGAAATTTTATTGCCACACAAGGCTCGTCTCTTTTGCTCTACATGTTCAGTTCCATTGTTTACAATAACTGTCATGCATAGGAATAAAACATAGTGAGATTATGTAAGGAGTGCATGCAGAAATCCAGAGTGATAGTAGCAACCTGTGGATAGACCCAAAACCAATAATAGTAGGCAGATAATGGCTTCAGTTAAAAAATACAGATAATGGCTTCTTTACTGTTTGTTTCCCACCCAACATGAAACTCATAGTAGACACCGGAGATTAACCAGATAGTAGATAGATACTATTGATAGCAGCCCTGATATGTACCCCACAACCATTTAAAAACTCAAGTTTGACCATTAGTTTGGAGCTGACTCAGAGTCTAATCGGTGAACAGGACGATAAAGTAGCATGTAATATTAAGCGATGCATAACGTAAGCAGACACGAAAGAGTGCGACCTCTCTTGTGGACCCGTGTAGTCCTCGAGGTCATCTGCTCGGTTGATGATGGTAGTGCAGTTTTCATGGCTGCCAGCGGCGGGGAAGAAGATCCGAGGCGGCGAAAGACAGTCTAGAGGCCGGATCCCTGCTGTGCTGGACCCTTCTGTCGTTGGAGCAGCTGAGCTGGGGTGGACGACGGCGCATCAGGAGCGGGACAAACCACGCAAGGTTTTCTTTGACAACTATCTGTAAGAGAAGTAATTCTGTAAGGGCTCGTTTGAATTGGAGGATTATAACAATGCAGAGATAGGAAATAGACAGGAATAGGATAGGAATGCACGTGCAAAACAGAGAATTTAAAATCACAGGATTTCTGCCAATCTGGGTGTTTGATTCACAACAATTGGAAGATCACAGGATGCAAAGAAGCATGGTGAGATTAAGTCAAACCACAAGAAAATGTACGGTTATAATGATATTATGCTACTATCTCTTCGTCTTGTGCTTCATGAATAGGAATTTGAAAAGGAGGACAAGTGAAAATTAAAATTCCTGTGTTTTTTCTTTCAAGGAGACACTAAAGGAACAAATCCGTGTGCTTAGTGGACAATATATATATAACATGTAGAGTAAAAAAGAGATGCAACAAGTGTACAACCTCTTTGGCGAAGCCATGTCGATCTCAGCGTGATTGGGTTGGCCAAAGAGGATGCTCCGGCTGACTTGGCTGTCGGAGGAGGGGAAGAAGATCTCAGGCGTCTGGAGATGGAGCCCGAGGTACTGCTCCGCTGTGATGGAGGGTTTCGTCGTTGGAGCAGCTCCGGTGAGTTGTACGATGCTGAGGCTGAAGTAGGACAAGAGAGACAATGAACAACGTTAACCTGAGTGGAATTCTAATAGCATCTCCAATACATGACGTAAAATACATAACCACAAAGTGCTAGATGTAAAATACATCAGCCGCTCATCTCTGAACTTAACTGTCGAAACTGAATTTAACTGTCGAAACTGAACTTAACTGTCGAAACTGAACTTAACTGTCGAAACTGAATTTTGCTGTCGAAACTGAATTTTGCTGTCGAAACTGGACGCACTAGCAAGGTGAGGCTACATGTCGGTTGACTGACTTTTTCATCTCTGGTCAGTCGATTTTGCAGCCGTTGGATATGAAATCAAGGGCCTACGGTTCATCTTCAACCTCCACCCCTTAAGCCGTCCAAACAGCAGCCCCCCGCCGCCCGCAGTGTGCCGCCCCGCCTACCCCGAAAACACTCCCCACCGCCGGTCCGCCGCCGCCCCGGCCATCCCTCTAGGCCCCCTTGTGCCGAGCTTTTTCTCCGGCGATCCCCACGCCACCGCCCCGCCACCGCCGGCAACCACCGCCCCCATCCTGAACCCTAAGATAGATAGTGGGGTACCTCTCCGGCGAGCCCCCCTCCCCGCTGCGGCTGGTTCTTCCTTCACCCCGGCGGCATCGGAGTGAAGTGTAGCTAAATCGGAGCAGCATCGCAAGTAAGAGCAAGAGTGAGAGCAGCAGCGTGAGCAAGAGCAATAGCAAGAGCAGACCAGGCAGGGGACCGAGAGCAAGAGCAGAGCAGCAGCGCGAGCGAGAGCTAAAGCAGCAGCAGGTCCTACAGATGTGGACGTCGCCGCCGAGGGAGCGACGCCGTGGAGGAAGTGGCCGGCGACGCCGCCGTGGATGGAGCCGCACCGTGTCGGCTCGGGACCGAGCGCCGGCAGCACCATGAGATCGAATCAAGAAGAAAATGCGGCGATTAGTGTACAACCTCTTTGGTGGCGCCGATTAGGCCGCAGCTTCATCCGAGGAAATGGTGATGATGATGCTCTTCCGGTGGTGCAGGTGAAGACGGCGGTGTGGGAATGGAGGTGGCGTGAAAGACGAGGGGAACGTCGGGGCAACTCCTTGGAGGTGGAGGATGGGGTGGCTGAACCGGCAGGACGATGAGATCGACGACGGATCCTCATCCGGTACGGTGGATGAGGGACGTCTAGGTGTTGCTGTGGACGACGTCATCGAGGAAGAGGCTCCGTTTGGGTGGCGGACGGAGCAGGGTGTGGGGTTTCGTTGCGGGTTTTCGCGGCCTCGGTGTACGAATGGGTGGGCGGATGGGATGGCAGTGGGGAACCATGGCTTAGAGACGCGCTTGTCTGAAATGTGGGGTAAGTTATGAAAGTACCCCCACCGATTTGAGGCGGTTCTTTCGGTTAAGGGGTACCACGGGCATTTCGCGTGTCGGGATTTCACAGGAGGTGGGAGTTTTTGCGCGCGTTGTAATTTAGGAATAGCAAGGCGCGGGTTGATATGGAGGAGTTGTCAGAGCACCACGAGACAAAGATATATTTAAATATTTCGGGCTAACAAGGCGCGGGTTGAAATTTCCGGACAAGCCTAACATGTACTGTACCAAATCAATGCGCCCTACAAATGTCATTCAAAACTTTGAATTCATGTTATGTTCAATTAAAATATTTCGCTACGTGTATAATGCATGCAACCTACTACTCAAATGAATGTTTTAGTGCATTCCAAACGTATATACTACCGCTTCAATATGAACTAAATTTGAATTCGTTTCTCTATTTGAATAAGATCTACAGTAATGATTGTTGTGAAGTCAAAGCATTTGAATTCGTTTCTCTGTTTTAATAAGATCTACAATCATCATTATTGTCAAGTTAAACCATCATTTGTGTATTATCTTTCCAGCACACCACATGATTAGTCTCGAGTTACGTATGAACTATGTGTACTATATGAACTCGAACTAGATTTTTTGAATCCACTTTATTTTGATTTCAAATCACATTACATTTCTAGCTCTAGCTAGATCTTCATAATCTAAACCATGTCTCATATGTATAATGTGTTTATCACATTATGTATGGTGCCCCGCCCCATACGCCTACAAGTATTTAGATGTGAGTTGCAAACACCACACATTACCACAAATTCAAATAAAATGTGAGAATGTTCGATATATAGTATTGTTTAGATCGTTCGATATTTAGTTGTAAGCTGCAAACGCCACACATTATCAGAAATTCAAATAAAATGTGAGATTGTTTGATGTATAGTATGGTTTAGATTGTTCGGCATTTAGCTGTCAGTTTCAAACAACATGCATTATCACATTATGGTATAACATGTGCACAGCAGGTGTATCACCGCTATATTCATGCATGCAATGTTTAAAACACTATGATCTCCTATTAAAATATATGAATCCTCTTTCATATCAAATTATGATCTTTGTTAGTCTCTTACACCCACACAATCCTCTAACCTTTGTAGCTACCACTAACTTTCTCTCGTGCATGCACACGCCCTCCTCGCCTTCCCCCTCCCTCGGCATTCTATCCACCGGGCACATTCATTTTTTTTCTTTAGGTCGTTCTCCCAGAGTCTCCACAACTCCTTTTCGACACACACCGATCGATAAACCTCTCCAGCGATGCCTACCTACAACATACAAACACACCTTCGATCTCCTCCTTTATGTGTCCTTGCCTCGTGTCTCTCATACGGTCAGACACACGTGTAAACTCTCGTCCCTCTTTTCATCGCTCTCTCACAACCGCACACTCCCCCTATCTAGCTAGTAGTTGGGCCTCTCGCACCACCTCCTAGCTCCATTCTCTCTGTCTATCCGTCTTGATGGGCCTTATTAGCCTCTAAGAAATGGACGTACACCGACCGATCTCTCACTATACATATAGCTAGCTAGGTCCTTATAACTCGTTTTCACCCACACGTCAATCGATCTACCTCATTAGTTGTGTCTCTCCCTTCCTCCGACAAACAACAATTGATCTACCGGTCTAGTTAGGTTTGCTTAGCAAACACATGGTTCCGTTTCATCATCCATGGATGCGTCCCGATAGATCTATCACGCACAGGCACACACAGAAACACATCCCCACTCTTATTGATAACATTGCAGTTCCACTCTCAGTTTGTCTAGTAGGCCTCTCCCACCATCTTCGAGAAGCAACTCCATCACCCATCCAGCACTCTACCCCTCTCCCTCCCTCTCTCTCTCTCCTCTATCTCTCTCCCATCATATTTCCCGTCCTTCAGTTATGTATGGATGTCCACCGATCTTCCTCAAGACATAGCTGGGTCTCTCCTTCTCAACACATATACGAGTTGTTCTACCTCTATAGTTAGGCCTCTTCCTATCCCTCCCACCACCCCCTCCCCCCCACACACACCGATACATCGAGCGCTCTAGTCATGTCTCCCTGCCACACACAAACTTGACGTGTGCCCTCTAACGTTCCGGTAGGCCAGTCGCCCTATATCTTTGACTTGTACACACACACAATTTTGATGGCTCTCTTCATCAATCTCGCACCCACCCACTTGATCCTCTCTTCGACTCTATCGATAGCTATGACCCCTCCCTCTCTTCTCGTGGATTGCCCGACCCTCTATGTATGATATGGATAGGCCTCCATTTCACACACATTGCATGCAAAATTTTGTTTGAGATGTCATCGACACATATTCCCACAAATAATTCACAAAATCAACCCCCACCCCACCCCCACCCCAAAACAAAAAACACTCACGAACGCGGTTTGTATCTCTCACACACACCCACGTAGGTGGGGAACGTGCACGAAGAGAAGAGGTGCATGCACGACGCACGTACTCCCGTCTCTTTCCCAACCACACCCGTGCAGGTACACGGTGGAGCTCATTTCTGTACGAAAAAGGCAGCCCACGTGGTAATTTGGCACGTGTATTGGTTGTCCACTTGGTGGAGGGAGGATCGTCTACCACAGGTGAACAAACAAATTGCGACTTGACGTGTTATGTTAAAAAAAGAGGCAAACCATGTGGGGCCTACCTTAGAGGCAAGGCTCTATACACTGGAGTACTTTTGATGTGTCCCGTCAACTCGCAGAACGAGGAGAAGCTTGCTTAGTACGCCGTCTCCCCCGCCCACAGGCGCGGTGGCTCGCAGGATGAGGTGAAGCTTGCTTACTACGCCTTACGCCCGCTCCCTCGCCCATGTGCGCGGTGGCTCACAGGACGAGGAGAAAAATTTACTACTCCCTACGTTTACTCCTCGTCCCCACTACCTTGGTTATAGAGATTATATCATATTGTTTGGAACATATATGTCCTTTAGTAGATTTCAATATGAACTACTAGTACATACTCCAAACACTGATGTATATAGACGTATTTTAGAGTGTAGATTCACTCATTTTGCTCCGTATGTAGCACTCTCCCTCGCCCCTCGACCCTCGCCTACGTGGTGGACGTGCATCAATTCATTCGGTCTCATATAGCCAGAACGATATATACTGCACTACCATTATTGCTCGACTTCCCGAAGAGGCGAAGAGCCAATCGCAAGGTCAATATTTTGGAGATGCCAAGTGCAAGGTTATAGGAGAACGAGCAGTAGGTGCCGCGTCATTTATAAATAAGGTTTTTTTTCTTCAGTGGCACGTACGCAATATGATAGGTTCATATGGATAGAAAAGGAGTACATAGTCAGGACGGGCCAGCCTACACGGTTGCTTGCTGGGGTTTCTCTCTTCACACTCTCTCGCACAAAATGACTGTGGCCACATCGCTAACATCCCGGCGGATCACGTCCGCTTGGGGAAGGGGTGGATGCTTAGTGTAGATGCAGTGGCCGTCGCCGACGGCGAAAACCCACTATCGGCACGTCCCGATCAGGGGTCCCCGCCGTTCTCTCTCACAAAGCCGGTGAGGTTGCCTTCGTCCCTTGCTCACTGCCACGACGTGGGCAGTTGCCGCCTCCTGCTGCCCTCCTCAAGGTTGAGCTACGTCCCTCAGGTACAACTCCCTTTATAGCCGGCTTGCACCACTGCTCCAGTTTCCCACATCACTCCCAGTGGATATTTGTCTACTTCTTTGCCCCGCACATACCTCTACTGGCTTCTACGTACTGTATTTGTGATGAGTTTATGTCTCATCAACTAGTCCTAGTAATCTTATTCTAATCACGCTTGTTCAATTTCTTTGCCACAGGGATGCTCATCTCGATTTTGGTGAAACTGCACAAAATGATCCGATGGTCAAAAGGTTGCAAGCTTCATTTATTAGGAAGCTCGAACGTTGCCAGCAAATTGAAGCCTGGTCAGGGTTCACGGTTCAAGGGCTAGGGACTGCATGGATCATTTTTTTCTTTAGCTACCTCTGTTCCAAAATAAGTGTCAACTTTAGTAGTAGTACAACTTTGTACTAAAGTTTGCACAAAGTTTAGAAACTTATTTTGGAACGGAGGGAGTACATATTTGCTATGATCTGTCAATCATTGAGATGCAATAGCATGCATGTTAGTCTCCTTTGTATTTGATGAAATGTTGCAACGGGCAACCTTGGATGCAAGATACATGTAACAGAAGCTGGAAGCTTCATAGCATTGTACAAATTTATATCGCTGATAAATTACAGTACGTACTATACTAGTACTTCCTCCGTTCCTAAATATAAGTCTTTGTAGAGATTTCACCATGAACCACATGCGGATGTATATAGATGCATTTTAAGTGTAGATTCATTCATTTTGTTCCGTATGTAGTGGAATCTCTACAAAGACTTATATCTACTAGTAATAGCTAGCCCCCACTACTAGGAATTCTCTATCCTCTCCTTGAGCCACATCATCAAAATTGATGTAGCCGTTAGATGAAGTAAATCAGTCCATAATAGCCGTCTGATCTTGACGTTGAGAAACTCCGCACTAAGCCACATGCAAGCATGCAGAAATACCGTGCCACATGCATGTGAGTGGGTTTTAAATCACATCAACATGTCTGCATGCAAGCATGCACCGGTAGCATGCATGTAAGTGAGCTTTTAAGTCCCATTAACTTGCAAAAAAGAAAAATTTAATCCCATTATGCAGTAGGAGTTCAGGAGTTGGCTGATCTTTTTTCCTTACGTGGGATGATCTAAATGATGATGAGAGTTTATTTAGTTTGGCTACCACATTTGTCATGCGGTTATAGAGTTTTTTTTGTTCTATGAAATCGATAATTTTGCGCAGAGAGATATACCGCTATTCCGCGCCAACGCGCGGGGACTCATCTAGTAATATTTAGGAACGGAGGAGTACTATGCAAAGAGTTAGGTGTCGCACGGTGATAGTAGTGTGAGGTGGGCCATGTAATCACTGAGCCTGCGTGTTTTCACTGCTCTTGCATGCCTCCGCTGTAAGAATGGAGAGAATTGTAATCTAGTAGTAGTAGTATACCTCCTTTCGCTGAAAGCATGGGACATCCAGCAGTCCTACCACCTCAGTAATAAAGACCAATGAGCCGTCAAATCACCACTACTAAGGAAAAGGCTAGCAGCAGCGCGGGTTTTAGACCTATCAGTAGCGCGGGGTGGTGTGCTACTGATAAGGCGCTACAGCTAACGAATAGCAGTAGCGTGCCTTCACCCACGCTACGGCTAAATCAACTTAGTAGCAGCGAGTTCCAGGAGGAGCGCTGCTGGTAATTAGTAGTAGCGCTTCTCTCTGCCCGCACTGCTACTATTATTTCGTATTTTATTTCTTTTTTATTTCATGTTGTATTCATACACCTTTACATAAATTTTCATACAACAGGAATTTACAAATTGTTTTTACATCATAATGAGTTATTACATCACGGGGTGAAAGAACCGTGTGGACTAGTTTCAAGTGGACGGACATCCACTTGAAACTAATCCGCGGTTCTTTCACCCAATGATATAATAAATATCATCATCATCATATCATTAACAACTTATCATCATCATCATCATATCATTGGTCACTAGTCGTAATCACAAGTACTCCTCACATCTTCAACTCTAACACATTGTATCACATAATAAACATATTGTACCTCATAGGACCTACTACATTCTCTTAGGACCTACTATATTCTCTAAGGTAAAATAGCAGAAAACAAGATAGCCCCTCGCTCTCCATTATGGAGAATGCAGATTATCCTGTCTCCAATTCTTGCCTTTCGCTTAATGTTGCTTCCAAGAACCTCCTTACGAATGTCCAAACATTTTTTCCACTCTTTGATTAGCATGTGTTCACCGGTTTCAGAAATTCGATATGCACAGGTGAGATCCGTAGGATGACTTGGCTGTAGGTTCAGAACTTCAAGGCGACCATTGTAATGCATCAGATGAGGCACACAATCCATCGGGATTTTCTGTTGAAAAACATAGTAATAACTTCGTAGTTAGCAATGATGTAGTAGTTTTAGAAGTATGCAAAAGATGCACGGATGTCGTAATAGTAAAATATCTTACCAGGGTATCTCCATAGAAGTTATCGTGGTTCAACACGTGCACTAGTGGCACGTATTCACCATAATTTGGAGGAGTTCGATAATAGGTATTGTAATTCTCAAAAAAAGTACAATAAGCAATCAGATGATTTTTCTCCTTATAAGTTAATTCGGAGCCATCAGTGTAGTGGGTTTTGTCTACCATCTTCTGCACATTCTTTGAAGATTCAAAATAAGCTGTCAATGGAAATAAGCTGTCAACTATTTTGAAATAAACAATATAAATTAGTTAATAACTATGTTTGAGAAACTCACATTGCGGTAGAATCGGAAGCGTATCAACAAGGACCCAAATGTCCATATTGTCTTGCTTGATGTCAGGATCACCAAGATCCATGCTGACAATCATACCCTCATAAAAACCATACATTTTGCAAAGTGCTTCCCAATTTTGGCAACCAAAATGGGTTATGCTCTGAGAATATACAGATTTACTTCAAAATCGATATCATGATGGGTCCTTAGGTGTATTTTCTTTGTTTAAAAATTTTCATGGTCTTCAAAACCCATCCTCTCCAAGACATAGCGTCTTGCATGGCATGGCATAAGCTAGTCGAATTGTAAAAGATGAAAATTAGACGTTGAAATAGTTGAAGTCATGCTTAATTACGAAAAAAAACACTTGTCGTTGTTGCGTACCGTTTCAACATCGAAGGTCTCCTCGAGCTTAATGCTGAAGCGCCGATCTTCATCCAGCTGAACGAACCTGTCGCACATACCTCGATCATCGTGGCACCAACTGCACTCCCCCGGGAGACTGTCGTCGTCCGAGTACGACATTTCCTACGTTCATAATTCAAACATTAAACTTGTACATATTCTAGCACAAGTCATGCCAGAATTCATGGAAAAATCCGGCATGACCTTTGCTAAAAAAGGACACATCGAGCGCCTGAAATTTGCCGGAAGGAAATTAATCAACACTCCGGCAAAACATAGGCCACTAGGAGGTGTAACCAAAACATGAAATAATTGCTTAAACTAAAAAATAACACCAAATATGGCATGTTCAACTAGTTCTATTAATTCAACTAGTTCTATTAATTCAACTAGTTCTTACTAAATATAAACTTAGTATAAAAAGAAAAAAAACTAGTTCTTTCTAAAAATGAAGTAGTTCAACTAGTTATTAATTTACTTACTATACTAGTTCAACTAAAACTTAACTAGTTCAACTAAAACTAAACTAGTTCTATTAATTCAACTACTTCTTACTAAATATAAACTTACTATAAATAGAAAGAAACTAGCACATCTACTACTACTAATCAACATCTAACTACTACATCTACTACTAATTAACATGTACTACTGCTAATTATACAACTAGTTTACCATCACTACTAGTAATTAATATCCACTACTTCTAAAAATCGTTATCTATGAACCCTAAATTAACATCTACTACTACTAAAATCATCTACTAACTAAGCAAAGAGAGAGGGGGTTGGGGAGGGGTGGGGGTCTTATAGAGGGAGAGACGGTGGCGGGGAGGTGCTCGGCGAC
>NC_041392.1:618008297-618025616 GCF_002162155.2 Triticum dicoccoides
GACAGGGAGTAGGGGAACAGGCCGGGGGGGGGGAAGGAGGACTTAGCGAAATTTTGATGCGGGGGGTGGTTAACTCAAACTAGCAGTAGCGCACGTACAGAAAACGCGCTATAGCTAACTTATCTACAACGCATTTTAGGGAAAACCGCTACTGCTAATGGAAGCAGTTATTTCTTTTGTTTAGTAAAAACATCAAAAATATACATTGGTCATCATTGATCTTTTTGTGTATAATCTAAATAGTCAACATGAATCCTCACTGTACCTGTATAGGTACAGGCGAGGATTCATATTGCAACCACAAATCATACACATATAGTTCAATGAAGACCAAGTGCTAGAGATAGGTTGAGAAGCAACATATTTAAGGTGGTAAACACCTTGTTCGCTTAGCAGTATGGGACTAAACTTAATTAGTTGCGGTCGTACTTAGCAGCAGCGAGTTTTGAGCAAAACCGCTGCTACTAATTTCTTTAGCAGTAGCGCATCCACAGGAAGGGCGCTACTACTATATCTAGCCTGGAGGCAACACCGTGGCAATTATAGTAGTAGCGCTCTTTTCACCTAGAGCACTACTGCTACTCAGTCATTACCAGCGCTCTTTTCTAAAGCTCGTTGCTGCTAATTAGTAGTAGCGTCTGTTTTTAGACCGCGCTGCTACTAAGATTCTGTGTATAAGGTTTTCCCTAGTAGTGCACATAGACCCAACAGTAAGTTGGACGGACGAAGCAACCATCACTCTTGCGCCAGTGAGAGGTCGCGTCCGCTCTGCCCGGGTATGAATGCGGCACCGATTCTTTGGAGCGGCGCTGACCGTTTCGGGCGGGAAGCGCACGCGGGCGATGGAGGGGCTATGGGTGGGCCAGGCTGGTCAGGAGCGGGCATGGCAGCTGTCCGCATGTCCCTACCGGAGACGCCCGGAAACGAGAGGATGCAGCGACTCTCGCGGCTAAAATCGTACACTACACAACATCTCTCTGTAGGAGTAGGTCGATCAGTCGCTCTCTCTAACACACACATGGTGTTAAACACACACACACACACGCACACACACGCACCTTGGTCCCGTTGCACCTTCCAGCGTGACTTATTACACCTAGACGAAGGGAGTAGTAAGTATACGAGATACGGTGTCACACTGACTTAAGTCGAATACAAGTGGCCAAAATTTGTGTGCATGTTATAATAAGGATTCACTTAAAATAGTACGTGAGCGAACAGAGGGATCAATTGGACAGTGTTCCCGAGCAGTAGCGATATGTGTGAGGTAAGATAAACCGCTGGCGCTTTTAATTTTTCTTATTAATTTGTTTGTTTCACCCTCTGACTGGTGGGACCCAACGTACTACGTGGAGAGAGGTAAGGTGACTAAGGCTGCATTATTTCTGCACCACTGTGGATAGTCTTACCACCAAAGCCACATGACACGATTATGATTGAAATGCCAATGACTCCCACGCACACAAAAAAAAAACACGGCATGCTTGTCACACGAATGCAGGAATGTATAAAAGGTTATTTCCCTCTCGTTGAATATAACGGGAGGGTTGTGTAGCTGGTTAGCCTGTTCGCTCACTCTCTCGCCCTCTCCCGCTGGAGCCTCAGTGCTTGTAATTGCTCTCTTCACACTCTCTCGCCCTCTCCAGATCTAAACAAGACTTCGTTGGCCTCTCTCTCCCCTCACTGCTGCTCAAAGAGCCGGCAGGATCCGTCCGCCGGGAAGGGAAGGAGGCTTAACGCCGTCACCGTCGGCGAGGGACTACCGGTGTGGCTGTTCACTTTCCACCCAGCGGCGATGCGGGAGGGCCTCCGACCCCTTCTTCTTCGCCGCCGTCCCGTCGCCCACCGAACCACGCCCCAAGAACCTTAAGGTATAATTTACTTACTCCACATGCATTGCTCTAGCTGCATGTATACCATGAATCTAGGACGTGGTTCAAAGAGGAAAGGAGTGGGGGAAAGTAGCGGGAAAATTTGTATATAGCATGAATCTAGGACGTGGTTCAAAGAGGAAATGAAGGGGAAAGTTGTATAGCATTAATCTAGGACATGGTTCAAAGAGGAAAGGAATGGGGGAAAGTAGTGGGGAAAGTTGTATCGCATAAATCTAGGACGTGGTTCAACGAGGAAAGGAAGGGGTGAAAGTACTAGTTCAAAAAGGAAAGGAAGGGACAAGGCTGTAGAGTTTGAGCATGACTAGATTTGTTGCGCTCACATAGGGAAAGGCATCTAAAGATAACAAAACTGGGACCAACACAAATATGCTCCTTGGTTGCTTGTTCTTTGTTGCAACAGACTGTGCATGACCACAATACATTGGTAGATGCACATGGTGCTGGTGCGTCCACTGTCCCGTGCAACTCATTAGCTATTGTTAATCTAAGTCCCTGTTTGGTTAAAAACTCCCTAGTCCCTACCTGCTGGGTTCCAGGGACTAAACATGGACTAGAGGTTATTAAATGACATGCTAAAAGACCATGTTACCCCTAGTAATGAACTAACAGAGACAAGGTGCGATGCATGGCAGGGGCAACTGTTGGAAAAAGTCCCAAAAAGACTCCCTCGGGGTCTTCTTTCTTTAGTCCCAAATGCCCACTTTTAGTCCCTAAAAGTCCCTCCTCTTTAGTTTAGATGGGACTGACACGGAGTTTTTTAGTCCCTACACCAAAATGTCCCTGTAAACAAACACCCTCTAATAATGCCGCTGGAAAATTGATGCAATGCCACAGTTAAAAGCAAATTACATGTTTAACGAATTTTATTGTTAATATAATCTCTATGTTAATATTAATCAATGCCACCGTTTGAGAAATGCTACTATCTTGCTTTCTTTCCCATTTAGATAAGGTAGATGCTTCTTTTTATTGGCTTCTGTGTCATCCATCGTTATTGACCACTAATTTTTTCCTTTGCACCTCTATGTAAATAGGGTTATCTGCTTCACCTCGTTGCCATTGTGACCTTTTGTTGCACTGCACAAAACACTTTTGTTTTAAGAGTGTTTTGTGCAGTTCAACCAAAATGTCACACCGACAATGTTGCTTGATTGCTTGATCTTAGTGGAACTGCACAAGAGGAGATCTTACTTCCTATCCGTTAAGGCGAATTTGGTTCAGATCTTCTTCTTGTGAGTTGTTTGAATTCCGCATCATTAGAGGTTAGTACTAGCCTTCTTTCACATGATTCTGCAGTGTGCATTCATATGTTGTGCTACTTGTACGATAATGTTGCTTGATTTTAGTGAATTGCACAAATGGAGACAAGACTTCCAATCTGTATGTGCACCGTAATATCCCATTGAGGTAAGATAAGGATATTTCACAACTGCTGGCCTGTATTTTGCCACTTTCATCAGAAAATTAAGTTTAGTACTATGCTTGTGCTCCCTAATTGACATGCCAAATCTTATATTGAAGGCGAAGCTTGTTTGTTATTGAACCAAGTGATGAAGGGGAAGAACAAGGGGAAGAAAAACAAAAATCAACTCCCGGTTCTGTCATAAAAAAGTGGTATTGTCCTTGAGAAGTGCTTCATCTGTGCTGTTTTAAATATTTCCTTTCCTTTTTCGAGCAAAGAGTGATGCTAGCATTTAGTAGTCCTCTTGTCTTTGCACAACAGGATCATCTTCCTCTGAAGAAGAATATGGAGTACCTGAGGTGACTAGTTTCGATTATGCCAGGATGAAGAAGCCCTGTCTATCTTATCATCAGAAGGAGCAGTTGAAGGATGGTTACATTACTCCCCACAAGACCAAACTAACTTCAGCTCAGAAGGACTGACAAAATCTCCATTTTTTTGCTGTGATGTGCGAGTACAATGTTGTTCTAGGATTATTTCTGGTGAGTTCCATTTTTCTAAAAGTGTGCTCTACATGGACCATGTATGTGCCTGTTGAAACTGTCAATTCATAGTACATTTTGCTCTATACTAATCACTTTTTTGTATTTGTGCAAACAGGGGTGCTCAGCTTGATTTCAATGGGAACTGCAGAAAATGTTCATGAATACATCGAATCATTCGTTTCCACCACAAGAAAGGAGGTGCCGATAAGTTCAAGGCGTTGCAACATATAAGGGCGAAATCATACAAGCTACGCGCGAATTTGGTTGATTTTGGTGGAACTGCACAAAAAGAACAGCTGGTTTATTTAGCACGAGGTGCCATGTCAATGTCCGAACTGATGGCAAACCCTGCCCATTCCACAATCATAGGCATTTGATATTTTGGAATGGGACAACCTTGTCAAATTTTGCTCATTGATTTTAGCAAGACATGCGTTTGATATTTTCGAATGGGACGCCCTTGCTGTCAGCAGCGTCGATCAATTTTTTCTTTATTCTTTAGTTATGAAGTAAATATTGCCTCTGACATGTGAGTCACTGAGATGCATAATGATCGATTGTTTTGAATGTTCTCTATGAATTGCCAGGCCTGTGTGTTTTATTGCAATGTACAGAAATGCTAAAAACCTGCTCAAACTCTTTGTACTCCTTCTGTTCCTTTTTACTTCACACATTGTGAAAGTGCATACTTTTTCGTATAAGATTGGTCAAAGTAGAGATACTTTGACTGCAGACAAAACTTGTATGCAGACTAGAAAGGACCGGAGGGAGTACATGTGAAACTGCTGCAAACGAGGTGATCACCCTGGGAATAATGCTAGTACATATTGTTTTGCATGTTTATCCAATGCCAGTGATACAGGAATTCGAACTAATCGAAATAAATTCATTCATACACGGTCGGATTTCATATAAACATGCCAGATTTCATTACATTTCATACATTCTTCAACTAAAAAGGGGTACGCTGGAGGTATAATTAATTGACCGAAGCTACCCACCTGTGTCCCGCTGAGCCGAACAGAAGCTTCAATGACTTAACTGTAGGTGCAGTTGCGTAACTGACATGTGGCCTGTTGGGCCCACATGTCAGTCAGCCAACTGCACCCGCAGTTAAGTAGAAGTAGCTTTACTCTCTAGCAGAACTCCCCGACTCCACGTCGCCGCCAAGAAGCTAACCGGCCGTCAATGGTCAACCCGCCTAGCTTGGCTTCAACAGGAGCATAGTAGCGGTGGCCTTACTTGGACCCGAGCGGCGGCGACCTACCATGTTCTACTCTTCCTCGTTTTCTGTGTGGCGCGGCCTCGTTGGCAGCGGGGCGGGCCTCGGCGGAGCCGGCGATGTCGTCTGCCTCGTTGCCGGCGGGCGGCGCCTCAGCGGAGCGGTGGAAATTCTCGCCCGCGTTGCCGGCAGGGTGGGGCCTCGGCTGAGCCGGTGATGTCCTCTGCCTCGTTGTTGGCGGGGCGGGGCCTCGGCGGAGCCGTCGGTGTCCTCTGCCTCGTTGTTGGCGTCGTGGGGCCTCGGCGAAGCAGGGCCTCGTCGATGCCAGCGGAGCGGGGACTCGTCGGAGCCGGCATTGTCCTCTGCCTCATCCTCGGTCTCGCCAAACAGCGCCTCGCCCGCTTCATCGCCCTCTTTGCTAGCCTCTTTGTAGGCGGCCGCAGCCTCCGCCACCCGCATGCGCTCCCGCCAGCGCTTGAGGCGGCCCTTGCGGGCGGAGCGGTACGAGTCGAGCAGCGCCTCCTGCTCCGCCCGCTCCGCGGCGATCTGCTCCTCCGCCTGCAGATGCTCCTGGAGGAGATGGTGGTTGTAGGCGGCATCGGCCTGCGCCTCCTGGAACTGCTCCTGATGCATCTGCCTCACACTGTACATATATTGGGCCCGTGCCTCGCCGATGGTCATGGTGCATTGCACCGGCGAGGATGGCGCGGAGGAGGGGGTTGGCGCCGGATTGTCGACTACCATGTTCTCCATTGGGACGTTGTTGTCCTCCGGCTGCTTGCCGACCAGCCGGTCGGCAGCAATGGCTGCCATCTCCTTGTGGTCCGTCGTCCGCCCGTCCCGAAGAGCGCTGGAGCACGAGGAAGCCATGGTGGGCAGTAGTGGTGTGGACAGGAGAAAGGGAACGGATGCGGATGACTGCGGCTATGGCCGGTGCAGCAGTTTATATAGCAATGGTGGGCGGGCGGAGGGACGGACGTGTGGCGCCGGAGTAGCCGCCTCGGCAACCGTGTATCATTAATGTGGGCAGCAGATGGATGGATGGACGACACTTGTGTCATTTGAAGGCGGAGCAATCGCCTGCACCGGGAAGCGGGGCGGGCGGCGCTGACTGTTTTGGGCGGAAAGCGCGCGCAGCCGAGGAGATGACTTTACTTGGAGAGGATGACAATGGGGACCCACCAGGTCCACAGCCTCACGTACGCAAGTGCCTCCTTATTATATATATATATAAACTATACTCCCTCCGTCTAGGTGAATAAGTCGTATTAGAAGGTGCATCATGACCTAGGTGCAAGTAAATTGTTGGAAAAGAAGAATATTTCTCTCTTCTAAACACAACATTTAATCACAACAGTTAAGAGGATGCCTTATTAGCTACCCATGCAGGCCATCGTAATTCATAGGATGCAAAGCGCTTTTATTTCTTGCCTAATAACCGCATGGACGTGCTGCATGCATTGGTCCTTGCCCGAGCAAAAAAAAAGGGAGGAAAGGGGTTTCCACGGGAGACAACGAGGCAGAGGTGGAAGCGCTCGCTGGAGTTATTTATTTTGCTTCCCCCTGGTTTCCTGACATCATGGTCCCACACCATTGTCAACCTATGTAGTACTAGTCAATAAACGAGAGAATTGCACAAGAAGCAGCCGATAGCTCGGACCAAGCAGCTCGAGCAGTATTTGTGTTTTTGAGGTGTGAGCACTGCAGAGTTTTTCGATATTTAGCCCAGATATTAATTTTTCTCGTCTAAACAACAACGAAAACATCGCTGCAGTTATTAACTGGGCGGGCTGTGGCCCGTCTAGCCCAGGCAGATATCCAGCCCAGATATTAATCTTTTTCAAGCTGAAAATGGCTAGCCCAGCTATACTTTTTTTAGTAATACCCAGGCAAGGTCAAGTTGTTATTCTCCGCCCCGCTAGGCTGCAAATCTTTCCTAGGAGGGATGCATTAGGCTTAACAAGGAAATGGGCTTTAAGAAATAATAAATGGGATGTAATTATAAAAATTGGGCAGTAACTATAAAAAATGCACCAAACACGTGATTACTTTATAAAATATTATTTTTGGATATTGAAAATTTTAATTTCATTAATTGTTGCGAGCACAATGTTTCGTTGGATTTTTACGTAATATAAATTTATATTGAAATTGTATTTAATCTGACTAGAAATTTCAGGATAAAAATATTTGGGATCCCATCAAAATGTGGGAAATTTTATTGAATTCTGTTTTGAACGGTTGGTTGAAATGGGCTGTACTTTTAACAAACTGTAAATGGGATGTAGTAAATTCCATTAGAATTCAAAAATGGGCTACACATTCTTACAAATCTCAAATGGGCTATAAGTTCTCTGCCACACACTTCTGGCCTTACTAAGTTGACGCGTCCCCATCTTCTCAAAAAAAGTTAACGCATCCCCTAAAAAAACAGAGTTGACGCGTATGCAAGGCTTTGTCAACTTATAGTCAACACACGGTTCTAGCAGTAGTGGCCGTTGGATGTCCATCCAATAGATGCCGTGCTTCTTTTTCAATCTCGGATATTCTAGCTTCACCCGCCCAAAAAATGATTCCTCCCCCTGACATTTGGGGCGCACCGTTTCGGAAGCTGACCCGTGGGCCTACTAAGTTGACGTACCAAGGGCTTTGTCAACTTAGTCAATATAAACGATTCTAGCTGCAGTGACCGTACGATGTCCATCCAACGGCCGTAGTGCTTCTTCAACCGCTGGTCTTCTTGCTCCAGCCGCCCAAAGCAGCGCCGGTCGTGCCGCCTGCTCCTACCTCCCGTGGCCGGCTGTGCTGCCATGGAGGCCTCACCGCCCCCTACTATTCCCACCGCTGGCCAGGCCCTACGGTGACGGCAGCCTCACACCGCAGCCGAATGAGTGAACCCTCATACTCCTCTCCGCGTGGGCATTCACTGCCGCATCTTCACCGGCTCCACGTCGTCCCCTTCCTAGGCCTCACCGCCATCCACTTCCCTGGTGCTCTCGGCGCGGCTTGGTCAACATGGAAGGAACGACTTCCATCGGACGTGGACTGTACGTGGAGAGGCTGACAGCTGGGTCCATAGCGGCAGCAAGGAAGTGCCTCCTTATTACGCGAAAAATAATGATTCCTCCACCTGATAGCAGGGACCCACCGGACGGGCCACCAGTATTTTACGAAAAAATCGTTTCCCCCTGACTGCTGGGACCCACCGGACGGGCCACCGTATTTCACGAAAAAACTTTCCCCCGCTGTCAGCTCGGACCCACCGGAAGTGCCTCCTTATTACGCACAAAAAAATGAATACTCCCCCGGCTAGCTGGGACCCACCTTGCTGGGAGGCTGACTTGTGGGCCTACTAAGTTAACGGGGACGAAGGGCTTTGTCAACTTAGTCAATATGAACGATTCTAGTTCCAGTGACCGTACGATGTCCATCCAACGGCCGTAGTGCTTCTTCAATCTCTGGTCTTCTTGCTCCAGCCGCCCAAAGCAGCGCCGGTCGTGCCGCATGCTCCTGCCTCCTGTGGCCGGCTGTGCTGCCGCAGAGGCCTCACCGCCCCCTACTATTCCCACCGCTGGCCAGGCCCTGCGGCGACGACAGCCTCACACCGCAGCCGAACCAGTGAACCCTCGTAGTCCTCTCCGCGCGGGCTTCCACTGCCGCGTCGTCCCCTTCCTAGGCCTCGCCGTCGTCCACCGCCGTGGTGCTCTCCGCGCGGCATGGTGAACATAGTCAAGGAACGACTTCCATCGGAAGAGTACTGTACGTGGAGAGGCTGATAGCTGGGTCCACGGCCACATCATAGTTTTTTTGTGATTTGCCAAGTAAGTCGCTTTGTCATCCTGTTGGGCTGCAAATCTTTCAAGACGAGGAGAGCTTTCATTCGGCTGGCCGAGAAAATGGCCCATCAGTAATGAGAAATGGGTACATTTTTAAAACACATCAAACCGACAATTAGTTTCAAATATCTTTTTTTCATTTCAAGATTTTAAATTACATTAATTTTTATGCATGGAGAATTTGTTGGATTTTATATTGATATACATTTATTTTTAAAATCAGTTTGAATGTGAGTCGAAATTTCGGGATTAAAAACAGTTCAGACCGCACCGAAATATGCAAAATTTCGTATAATTTTTTAACCGTTGCCACAATATGGGCTGTAATGCTAACAAAAAGAATATGGGCTCCAAAAAAACCTTAAGAATTAGCAAATGGGCTGTAAATTATTAGAAATAATGGCAGATGGGCTGTATGCTGTTTTCCACAAATCTGAGGCTTTCCTAAAAAAAGGTTGACGCACAAGCACTGACTGTTGGATGTCCATCCAACGACCGTCGTGCTTCTTCAATCTCTGCTCTTCCTGCTCCAGCCACTCAAACAAGCGCCGGCAGGACTGCCTGCTCCCTCCTCCTCGCGGCCGGCTGTGCTGCCGCGCAAGCCTCACCGCCCGACCGTACTCCCATCGCTGGCCTAGCCATCCCTCTACTCACCCACACCTGCTGTTATTCTCCAGCGACGGCAGACGAACCAGTAAACCCTCGTACAATCATTGAGGGAGTCCTGGATTAGGGAGCACCTCTACGATTGTTACTGCCGAGTCAGCCGGACGTGTACCTCAGACTGGGTGAAGCCGAAAGCTAGCGTTCTTAAGGGAATATTCGGTCGGTGAACTAAAGATGATCCTTTTTTTATTATTTATCTATACGCCCCCAGATGTTTTTCCTGCGTTTCTTTTCGCAGCATAGACATGCACTTTAGGGCATGCCTCCCAGGGAAAGGAACCCCTAACAGAACTATTCTCCATGGAAGATGTTTCTTACTAACCATGTAATATAAGATAACTAGTCGGGCACTTGTCTGTTCACTCACTAATGACCCCTACGCCTGGTCTCCATGCATTCCCTGGTTCCTATATAACCGCATGGGAATTCGGACACACTCCGGACCGTCAGGTCCCGAGGCTGAAGCGAAAAGGTCGGCCATGACAAATGATCTACAATCCGGCTAGAAGGCATTATAAATGTAAATTAAATTACATAGTCATTTTGACTGATTGTATTCCTCTTCAATACCATCCAACAGGCTGTCTAATTTACAGTCCTGCTGGGAATACTTTGCGGCCAACTCTACTTGGCCGTATACTAAGCTTACAGGGATCTTCTTCCCATCAGGCCCTACAGGACCGACCTCGGCCATGTGGTTGGGGTCAGCCTTTGTGTACCGCGTCTTCACCATGGCCCAGGTCTCCCTAGCGCCTTGACGGCAGGCCGATATCTTCCACAATCGGAAGCGCCGCCGTGCTCCCTTTAGCTTCTTCGCAAGCTCTCCAAGACCTTCGGGCATGGAGATGGATGGCCACAGGGCCTGGGCGATGCCTTGCATCGCCTGCCGAACTCGATCGAGCAGTTGCGAGAGCTCGGGAAGAAGGTCACCCGTAGAACCGGGCATCTCCTCTGCAGGACGACCTATTAGCACACCTACAGACATTGCTCTGTTAGTCAACTTCCCCGCCGAACTTTCTTTCAAAGGTTCGTTCAAGCACTTACTAAATATGCCGCGCCGAAGCCGCTGATTCTCCTTCACGGAGTCTGACAGCTGGGCACGATCATCTTTCAGCTCGACGCCCAGCTTGGTGTTGGCATCTTGGAGATCGTTCTTCTCCCACCTCACCTTTGTCAGCACCTTCTCACAAGCATTTAGCTGGCGTAGGAGGTGTTGCCTTTCCGGATTCAATCCGGCGCCATCTGCAATTTTATTTGTCAGATTCGCACCCATGCTGTGCTTCATAAAATACTTATCTTTCGAAGTGTATATTACCAGAGGGGGTCTCCTTGGGCTCCCCTGCTGCGGCTAGTGCGGCCTCAAGTTGGGCTTTGCACTCTTCCAGCTCCTTGGACAGTAGGGAATTCTTTTCTATAAGAACCTGCATAACAAATGATCCTTAAATCAGTTATTCTAACTGTTTCAAGTCACGGGGGCTACTGGTATATATATATAATTACCAAAATTTTCTTACCCGTATGTCTTTTACATATTGCTCCGTGGCTCTGGCTAGACCATTTTGAGCGGCACGGAGGTACGCATCTCCTGAGTTGAAGGCATCTAACGCCCCTTGGGAGAAACAAGCGTCGCGAAGAATTGTCCGGCGACGCCTGTGGTTCATGGCACTCTCCACCTCAGAGTTGGTGGCAGACAACCCGTCCACATCCTCCGTCGGAGGAGCGTCTGGCGCGCGCCTTGCGTTCGCCTCCGCCTCCGGACCAGGCTTTGGAGCCTGGCTGGTTGAGGCGCGATTGGCAGCCTCTCCGGATATAGTCTGGCGGGGTCTCTTTGTCCTGAAGAGAGCACGAGTGTCAATGTGCCTCGAAGGTATAACACCTGGGATAAGGGGGCGTGCCATACCTTTGCACTGATGCCTCAGTCCGGACTGCACTTCTTTTCTGCCCACGGGGCCCTGCGGCCCCTCGTTGGCTTGTCGCCGCAGGTTTGGCCTTCCGCCTCAAAAACCTCCCCTGCAAAGTTCGGTTGTAATCAGGAAACTGAAAACACGAGAGGGCGGACACCTATTCGGGGTACTGGGACTTCGATCTCAGTTACCAGGGAGGCCGGGATTAGCCCTGGGTAATCGGCCGTAATGGCCACCAAGGTGTTGTCCTTGCTCAATTGATGGAACACTCCATCAATCAGCTCCACAGATATGTTCGGATCCTCTTGGGAGGCTGGGTCGAGGGACCGTCCTGGGTCCTCGGGTTGTGGAGGAGGGCTGCTTATTTCCTTAACAGCCCCGCGCAGTTCTTGCGTTGAAGTCGTCAGACTGAATATTTAACAATGGGAATACAAAACGGATGGGCAAGTAAATGTGACCGCTTACCCAGCTTGGGGGATTGTGCATAGAGAATCCACCCTATGGGTTGATGCGGAGAAATTCCTCCTCTTCTCCCTTATACAAAGTGGACAAGATCTTTAGTAGAGCGGCAGCTGAATCCGGCCCCTTACGGCCGTAGCGGTTGGCGTCGTCCTCCCCGTTGAAGTCCCACATGGGGTGGCTTCTATACTGAAGCGGCTGCACCCCCCGCATGATGCATTCGGCCATAACCCCGATCATGGTCATTCCGGAATGGGCTAACAATCTTATTCAGCCCATCAGGTAAATGATGTCCCTGTCACTTTCCCTCTGAGGGCTCTATGGACGCCAGCTTAGGCGCTTATTTAAGGGAGCACTGTCGAACTCAGGGAGGCCAATCCGAACAGGATCCGGCAGCGGGACATCCTCTATATAAAACCATTCCAAAGGCCTTCTTTGGAGTTCCGGATAGATATCCGGTCCCGGCGATGCGCCACACTTCGGCTCCGCCCACTTGATACATTGACCCCTCCTTAGAGCGGGGTACAAGGCAGAATAACCTTTTCCATAGCCCGAAATGAGCCTCGATACCCAAAAATAGCTCACAGAGGGCTACGAAGCCCGCGATATGCAATACAGAGGCAAGCGTGAGATTGTGTAGCTGGAGGCTGTAGAACTCCAGCAGCCCCTGGAGAAATGGATGGATTGGAAACCCGAGCCCCCTTATTAAATAAGGGACGAGGCATACCCGCTCTCCTTTGGAGGGATTAGGGGCACTCTCCGATTGCTTTCCGCTGTTATAGACGACAAGACCGGCTCGAACCGGGATCATATAGGTCGGGGGGAGAAATCCCTTGGTCTGGAGCGTCACTAGCTTGCTATGCGGGACGGAGCATCTCTCCCAATATCCAGGCTGAGGGCTGGGAGGGCGAAAGGAGGAGTTGCGATGGCTGGCCATGGTGGAATGGACCTTTGTCGGATGCGTTCTGATGAACACTCGCGAAGGGGAGAAGGTGTGGTTTGGATCTAAATCCTCGTCCCCTTAAATGGGCGGCTCATTTACGCGGCTAGGGGTGTGAATGTAAAAACACTCAGACTTTTCATATTCATTTGACACGTGGGAGACGACCATTATTGGGCGTAGAAGCCGAGGAGCGCAACATTTACAAGAAGCCGGACTTTATTCAACAGGTACGCGGAATTTGGAGGAGAACCCGCCATGCAATGCCGAAGACAATCTGCGCGCCAGACTCATCGTCATTGAAGCCTGGTTTGGGGGCTACTGAGCGAGTGCTGGATTAGGGGGTGTCCGGATGGCCGGACTATACCTTCAGCCGGACTCATGGACTATGAAGATACAAGATTGAAGACTTCGTCTCGTGTCCGGAAGGGACTTTCCTTGGCGTGGAAGGCAAGCTTGGTGATACAGATATGTAGATCTCCTACCATTGTAACCGACTTTGTGTAACCCTAACCCTCTCCGATGTCTATATAATCCGGAGGGTTTTAGTCCGTAGGACAACATACACAACAACAATCATACCATAGGCTAGCTTCTAGGGTTTAGCCTCTCTGATCTCGTGGTAGATCTACTCTTGTACTACCCATGTCATCAATATTAATCAAGCAGGATGTAGGGTTTTACCTCCATCGAGAGGGCCCGAACCTGGGTAAAACTCCGTGTCCCTTGCCTCCTGTTACCATCTGGCCTAGACGCATAGTTCGGGACCCCCTACCCGAGATCCGCCGGTTTTGACACCGACAATCGTACTCCCCTCCGCGTGGGAAACAGCTGCCGAGTCTTCCCTGCCTCCGTGTCGTCCCCTTCCTAGGCCTCGCCGTCGTCCACCGCCCTGGTGCTCTCGGCACGGCGTGGTCAACATGGTAAAGGAACGACTTCGATCGGACGTGGACTGTACATGGAGAGGCTGACAGCTGGGTCCACGGCCGTAGCAAGGAAGTGCCTCCTTATTATGCGGAAAATAATGATTCCTCCACCTGACAGCTGGACCCACCGGATGGGCCACCATATTTCGTGAAAAAAACATTTCCCCCTGACTGCTGGGACCCACCAGCTACATCTTCGCACGCAAGGATGTGCGTCCGGGCAAAAAAACGATTCGCCCCCTGACTGCTAGGACCCACCAGCTACATCTTCGCAGGCATGGAAGTGCCTGACAGTCGGGACCCACCTGGTCGAAGCGTACGTAGCGTTGTCATTCTGGTCGCGAACGTGTACGTACATACTGGTCGATGTAGAGGCACGCACGTGTCGTAGTAGAGGCGTGCACATAGCATGTACACGTACTTACAGCGACCAGGGTGCAAGAAAGAAAATACGGCCACATATGTGTACATACGGGCGGGGTCTCGAACGCCTACTCGCGCATACATACGGCCAGGGCTCGTGTACATTGCTGGGTCAGAACGGAGAAACATCGTCGTCGTCGTGTTCATGGGGAGGCAACGGAATGTGTCGTGTTCATGGGGAGGCAACGGAATGCGTCGTGTTCATCGGGAGGGCTTGGACGGAACAGGAGACGGAAACGAGGCCTGGCGTACAACAAAACGGAGGAAACGGCCTTGTGTTCGACCGGCCACATTCGAAACGGGATCCTGTTCATCGGGAGGGGTCTGGCGTGCCGCAAAACGGAGGAAACGGACCTCCTACGGTCGAAATGGGGGTCCTGTTGATCGGGAGGGGTGTGGCGTACCGCAAAACGGACGAAACGGACTTGTGTTGGAGCGCTACGTTCGAAACGGGGGTCCTGTTCATTGGGAGGGCTGTGGCATACCGTAAAACGGGAGTCCACGGGATACTGTTCATCTCCACCGTCGACCCCCTCTAGCCTCCACGAGCTACTGTTCATCCACCGTCGACCTCCTCCAGCCTCCACCTGTGACTGTTCATCCACGGGCTCCTGTTCATCCAGCCTCCACCGCGCGCTACTCCACCGGCTACTGTTCAACCACCCCTCCACTGTCTACTGTTCATCCAGCCCTCCACACCACGGGGTCCTGTTCAACCACCCCTCCACGGGCACCCCTCCACCGTCTACTGTTCATCTAGCCCTCCACACCACGGGGTCCTGTTCAACCACCCCTCCACCATCTACTATTCATCTAGCCCTCCACACCACGGGGTCCTGTTCATCCACCCCTCCACGGGCACCCCTCCATCGTCTACTGTTCATCTAACCCTCCACCACACCACGGGGTCCTATTCATCCAGAGGCAACGCCACCGCTCACTATTCATCCAAACTGCCCGCAACGCTCACTGTTCATCCCATCGATCGGCTTCAGTTAGCAGCAGTAGCGAAGGAAGCGCTCGATCGGGTTCAGTTAATAGCCATCGATCGATCGCCCGGGTTCAGTAACGCGTAGCCTGCAGTGCAATCGCTCGGGTTCAGTTAGAGCCCAATGCCCCGCTCGGGTTCAGTTAGAGCCAACGCCTCGCACACACGCGTGTACGTGTACGAGAGAAACGTGCATCGCTCGGCCCCCGACCTCCCACCGTAACTGGGAACTCCCCGAAATTTTCCTCCCCCTCGCTTCTACCACGTTTTTTCCCGTCATGGACGGCCCAAAGAATGTCATGCAGCTGCGTCTCCGGCCCGCCCAGGACGAAAACCCATTTTCTGTCATGATTTTTTGTCATAGAAGTAGGAGCCCACCACATCTATGATGATACCTGGTTTTGTCACAATTATTGTCATAGAAGTGTCATATGTATGACAGAATTTTTCTTCGTTCGGCCCAAAATGTCACGGATGTGTCTTTTTTTTGTCGTGACATAACCAAGAAACCTTCGGAAATCATGTACCTCAACCTTCGAAAAGCATCCGTTATACGAGTTATGGCAATACTCCCGAACTCCCGCCCCAGTACTGGGTGGCATCGAGGTTATCTCACCAACAACTGCATAAAAGAGATTTTCGATGTCGACGAACTCAGGTATTCCAGAACTGCAACGATAAAATTGTGACGACAACACCTCGTTGCTCAACTCCCCGGGACACTGCCACAACACCTAAATGTCAGGAGGCACCAAGAACAATGTTCTCGTCATAAGACTATCGGATTGATTCCAAGATACCCGCGTGATCCTAATTTTTTTTCATGAAATTTGAGGAGAGAAAAGTCAAAACTTCTACATCAGGAGGCCTCACGAGAGCGACGAAGGGACTAAGGAGTAAAAAGAATCCTACTCTCCAATATATATAATCCTAAGACTCAAAACATTTTGTTCTAGACTCAACAACATCAGCGATTCGATCAAGCAGGGGGCTCCTAAGTCGGGGATGGCTCTGATTACCAACTTGTAACACCCACAATGTGGCTATATCTCCCATGTGTCGGGGCACGACTTAGAGGCATAGCCGCATGGTAGTTTTGTCGCAAGACGGGTAATCTTCACACAATCCCATGTACTGAATAAGAAAGGGATACAGAGTTGGCTTACAATCGCCACTTCACACAATACATAAATAATTCATAAATCATCCAAATACATGCATAGACCAACTACGGTCAAATCCAACAGGAAAGGAAGATAAACCCCAAATGCTAGATCCCCGATCGTCCCAACTGGGCTCCATTACTGATCATCAGGAAACAAAACGTAGTAACGACCCAGATCCTCGTCGAACTCCCACTTGAGTTCGGTAGCATCACCTACACTGGTATCATCAGCACCTGCAACTGTTTGGAAGTATCCATGAGTCACGAGGACTCAGCAAGACAACAATATCACACCCGCGAGATCAAGACTATTTAACCTTATGGGTAGGAGAAGGTTGTGAGGTGGAGCTGCAGCAAGCACTAAGCATATATGGTGGCTAACATATGCAAATAAGAGAGAGAAGAGAAGCAATGCAACGGTCGAGAAGCTAGAAGTGATCAAGAAGTGATCCTGAAACTACTTACGTTCAAGCATAACACAAGACCGTGTGCACTTCTTGGACTCCACCGAAAAGAGACCATCACGGCTACACACGCGGTTGATTCATTTTAATTAAGTCAAGTGTCAAGTTCTCTACAACTGGATATTAACAAATTCCCATTTGCCACATAACCACAGGCATGGCTCTCGAAAGTTTAAACCCTGCAGGGGTGTCCCAACTTAGCCCATCACAAGCTCTCATGGTCAAAGAAGGATATTCCTTCTCCCGGGAAGACCCGACCAGTCTCGGAATCCCGGTTACAAGACATTTCAACAATGGTAAAACAAGACTAGCAAAGCCGCCCGATGTGTCAACAAATCCTGATAGGAGTCGCACGTATCTCGTTCTCAGGGCACACCATATGAGCACTCCGTACAACTAAAACCAGCCCTCAAGTTTCCCTGAGGTGGCGCTGCAAAGAACTCTAGTTTGGACCAACACTCAGAGGAGCACTGGCCCCGGGGGG
>NC_041392.1:618026007-618077114 GCF_002162155.2 Triticum dicoccoides
GGGGGGTTAAAATAAAGATGACCCTTGAGTCTGCAGAACCCAAGGGAAAGGTATATGTGGTAGGTAGGCAAATGGTAAAACCAAGGTTGGGCCTTGCTGGAGGAGTTTTATTCAAAGCAAACTGTCACGGGGGTCCCATAAATCCCCAAGCGCTTAAGGAACGCTGTTGTGGGTTTGTCACGGTAGATGTCTTCATGAAAGGACTTAGTCGTGGAGCCATCGCTACGGGTTAGCTTAAAGGGGTTAAACCGGACAAGGGGACACGAGGGGTTTTATACTAGTTCGGCCCCTTCGATGAAGGTAAAAGCCTATGTCTAGTTGTGATTGGTATTGCTAGGGTTTCGATGACTAGGGAGCGAATCCGCTTTTCCTGGCTCTCGAGTTGTTGTTTGTTGTCCTCAAACCGCGGCCGGGTCGTCCCTTTATATACATAGGTTGACGCCCACTGGTTTACAGAGTCCCGAGGCCGGGTCATAGAGGTGTCCGGCTCGGTCTCTATTCCTCTAACTTACAATACAAGTTTATAAGATAAAGTCGGTTCACATATACAGGCTTTAACCCGCCTTTGGGCCTTGGGTCTTCGTAAAGCGCCACCATCTTCACATCTTCATGGGCTTCTATCTTCATGGAGCTAACCCGACCACTCCTAGCCGGTTTACCTCCAGTAACAATATCCCCAACGTTAGGCCCCAGATTGATTTGAACTTGTTCATGTCAATCTTCAATACTTAGAAAAATTCTTGCCCTGGCACCTTTGTATAAATCTGGTAAGTCACCGTGACGTTATCCTTAAAATCCGCAGTAAATCGTTATGACGTCATCTACCCGTTGAAGCCGAAGATACCCTTCATTAATGAACGTTCAACCCTCGAGGCGACATCCTTATTAATTATCCATTTCTAGCTCCTCGATTTACGCACTTGTCGCTTATCGGTTCACCTTATAAATGGGACCACGGGCCCTTCTCTTTTTCCCCTTCGTCTTCTTTACCTCTTCTTCCTCCTTGCGACATCTCTGTCCCTGAGCGCCGCCGCCACCACCGAGCTTTGCCTCCGTCTCTCCGCCGGCTGCTGCATCAACCTGGTTGCGCCAGAAAGCTGTGGCGCTCCTTCATTGCTTCAATCAGTCTCTGTAAGTCTTTCCCTTTCCCCCTTTGCAGATCAGTTTAGGGTTCCCTCGTTCTTTGTAGTTCATCAAAGTTCATCAGGGCTCCAGTGCAGCTCTTCCCTGTTCCTCCTTATCTATGGATAAAAAACTTTAAGCTTGATATATTGCTCATAATGGTTTACCTTCCACTACCACAACAAACCTTTTTGTACGCGAAAAACTGATCTGAACCATTACGAACTGCTTTGGGTCCAACCCTTTTAGGTCAAAATATTTTTGCTTTCCTGTCTTTCATTAGATCCAAAATTTCCATGTCCCCTCGTGGAACCTGTTTCACCTTACTCAGTCATTTTTACCTTGGATCTGTATCCTCTGTACCACATAGGAAGTTTACCTTTGTAAAAACAACCTATCACATACCATTAGTCCCCTGGTGAACCGACAAACCCTTTTACATCCGTTATTATAATCCGGTTTAACAACATGTGTATACCTTTGTTCTTATATGACCTTGTCATTCATTATTATATCAGCCTCTGGTTTATGCAATTTCACATAGCTGTATATCTTTATTCCGTCGCACCTTGTGTACCACCATGAATGATTTGTAAACCGGTATTTCCTTTTCAGCTTTTCGTTCGCAGTGGCCAAACAGTTTTATGCTTGCAACTGGGCTCCTTCCCGATTTACCGAAGAACAGTTGAACGGAATGGTCAATATTGGTACTTTGCCCAAAAAAACTGAGATTCGATGGCGAGTTCCAGGAACAGAGAATCCTCCTACCTCGAGGCAGGGTGAGGTAGTGATCTTCGTCGACCACATAGGCCGTGGTTTCAAACCGCCCAGGTCGAAGATTTTCCGAGATGTTCTTGCCAGTTTCCAACTCCATCCTCAAGATATTGGACCCAACTCGGTGTCCAATCTATGCAACTTCCAAGTCTTCTGTGATGTGTACTTACAAGAAGAACCAACTGCTGAGCTATTCCGGGATTTCTTTCATTTGAACCGGCGCACAGAATTTGTAAACGGTCCCAACACTGAACTTGGTGGCGTCTCTATTCAAAAGCGGAAAGAAGTTGAGTTCCCTCATGCCAAGCTACACAATCACCCTAAGGACTGGAACCAGACTTGGTTCTACTGTAAGGATACCTCTCCTGAAGATGAGAACCCTCTGCCAGGCTATCGTGACCACCGGCTTTCCAACACTCATCCATTGCCGCAACGTTTAAGTTCTGCGGAACGGGCCACATATGCCCCTCAACTCGCCAAGCTCCGAGCCTTTATGGCCAACAGTTTATCGGGCATCGACTTTGTGCGTTGTTGGATATCTTGGAGCATCTTGCCATTAAGCCACCGCTCCGGTTTAATGTGTGAGTACACCAGTGAATTAGAAGACCCCCAATGCCACATCAACATTCAATTAACCGATGAAGAGGTCACTAAAGGTGTTAAGAAAATTCTGAATGAATCGGAATATGTCTGTCGCCGAACTGGCTTGAACCCCTTCTACACACAAAATAAACTGCCTGCTGTAAGTACTATCCTTCCTTTTTATTTTTGACATTTTTTTAAATTGTTCAACCCGTAAACATTCTTCTGTTTGTTTATAAACAAGGTGATGATCCATTCTGGAAGAGGAAATCCGCTGATAAAGCGGCAAAGCCATCCCGTCTCAAAACAAAAGTCGTCAAGAGAACCTCAAAGCAGAAAACAGCTGAACATATCAACATGGAACTTGATGAAGATGCAGATGAACCGGAAGTTGAGGTAGAACTTGACTCACTTGGCTCCCTTTTCATGCACCTCATTAACAATGATCTTTATCAGGAGGATGTGGAAGGCAGCCAGGCTGATGACGTAGAGGTAATTACCGTTTCCTCCGGTTCAGACTCTATGCCAACACAAAAAACCCGTCAAGCGATCCGAAAAGTAAGCTTTTCTGATCCTCTTGCTTACTTGGATCCAACATTTATTTTGAAGACACGGCAGCACGAGGCTCGCCGGACAACCCGGCACAACGGCCAGCCCGGTTTGGAAACGCCGATCTGAGGTCTCCCCCACTTCTGATAATTCTTATCCCAAGGCAGGTTATTTCCGACAACCTCTTAATCCGCCCGATTCAAATTATTAGGTGACACCTCCCTCATCCTCTGGCGAGTCAACAGCGACCAAACTCCCTCCTCTTAAAACTGTAGCTGGGTAAGTACTCAAACCCTTTCTTCAAATGTTTTCATATCTTGAATAGTATGCTTAATTTTCACCTCTTTTATTTTTGTTTGCAGAGCCAAAGCCAGACCCAGCAAAAAAGATCGGGTGAACAATCCATCTGAAGACCAGGTGGTTCTTGAACAGGAGCAAACAGGTGAACCGGACCAAACTGGTGAGCCGGAGGGTCCCCATCCTGAAGCTACCTTTGATGAGCCACCCCCTCAAGATCAAAATAACGACGAACAAACAGAAGCTGACACTGCTGTTCCTGATACTGAACCGGCAGCTCCAATCCGGGCTAGTCCAGTGAGAGTTACTGGCACTCCACCATCACCCGTAAAAACTACTGGAGGCCAAGGAGATGATGTTATCATTACTGGCATGGGCCACAACTCTCCTGGCCATCCTGTAATCTTGGCCAAACATAGTGCCAAAGAAGAGCGTGCTGCCATGGAGAAGGATAAATGGAGCACTGATTTGTCAAGTTATGCTCATCTCAGCACTGAAGAACTCCACTCCGGTTTTTTAAACCGTCTGCACTCAAACCGTGATTATGAAGCCGGTTTGGTGAACCTGATGAAGGAACACTATGAGGTATTTTCATCTCCTTTCATTTCTTGATTCCAAAGTCTAAACATTAGCCCAAGTAGCCCCCAAGGGCCGTTTTATGATGTTAATCTTAAACCGGGACTTTGTAATACCTTAATCCTTACATGCTGATTCTCAATATGTCAAGTCCTTAGTAAAAACAAAACCGATACTTTATCAATGTAGTTATGTAGCTTTCATTGGTGTAGCCCCCAAGGGCCGATTTAGCTTTGTGAGGTAACCCGGGTCTTGAATCCATGCATCTGTTTTGAACAGATGTACATTAGCCCCCAAGTGTTAAGGATAATGCTTGCATTGTACTTGAGACTTGTGAAAGACTTGTTGATAATAGAGCAAATATGCATTAGCCACCAAGTAAGAAGTGCATAACTTGTTATACGCTTAGTACTTAGAAAATACATATCCTGTTGTTGACATATCTTCGCCTTTGCAGGCCGAGCTAAGTAATAGGGATGCTCGAACCGCGGATCTTCAAGAGAACGTGAAGTCCCAACAAGCAGAGGCTTCGAAAGCCAAGGAGGAGCTGACCAATGCCCTGGCAGCTATGGAGAAGTTAAAAGAGACTTTTAACAAGGAGCGTGCTGACTGGGAAGCTGAAAAGGCCGGTTTAACCAAGAAAGCCGAAGACGCAGAAGCAACCCTAAAGCCAGTTGTAGACGAACTGACTGGCTTAAAGCGGCAGATCGACGCCATGACGTCCGCTGTGTTCCGTAAGTACCTCCTTATGCTGTTTGTCCAATTCATGAGATCTTATCATTTACCAGTTTGCTGATATTAAACCATGACAGGCACTCGTATTGCTCATCTGGGCGTTGATATGCGGATGAAGCTTAAAGCGGCTTACACCTTAATAGAACAACTATACTCTGGATCCCAGCGTGCTATTTGCACTACAGCCTACAACAAGCCGGCGCCATCACTGATAAAAGAAACCCTTGAGAAGCTGGCCATGCTACCAGCCCGGATTACCGAACTGAAGAAGGCAACCGCAAGATCAGGAGCGCTAACCGCACTAATCCGGGCCAAGGCATGGATTCCGGATCTTGAAGCGGATGACATCATTAAAGGATATCCAGGTGTGAAGGAGGACGGTTCAAACTTCAACAATGATGATATCCGAAAGCTGACAAAGGAGATGCGGCCAATAGCCAGCAAACTGGCGGAAGACACATACTTATCTCATTTCTAGCCGGTTTACGACGTTGAAGGAAAGAGGCAGCCTGCCGAAATCCATGAAGTCGAAGCACTTGTGCCTCCAATCCGTAAGCATACTTACGCTCCTGACATTAACCCCTCCAGCCTTATCCATGAAGAAGTCGTGTTTCAAGCTTTAACCGGAATTGATTGGTCAACGGTTGATTTCTAGCGTCTGGGAGGGATGAAGAAGAAGTGATTGCACCAAATGACCCTCAATCGTCAAGCCGCCCCGATGAAGCATCCTAAACTGGCAGCCGGTTTATCAGTTACTGTGTGCCACTGCTTGAAACAATTATTCAATTGGAGCCGTTTTGAAGCTTCTTGTAATAGGATAGCAAAAACACATTTATCTGCCATGCCATCGAGTATGCTTTGTGTTGCTTGATATTGTGAAAAACTTGCTCCACTTTGGGAATCTATTTATGCATAATCCATTATACTTTATGTTCCTGCATATAAGAACTAAAACGTGTCCTAGTGGTTTACCACTAGACGGGTCATGATGCCCAAAAGCCATACATAACTTGGATGGCTATCCAAGATTTATTTAAACTAGATAAGATAAATACTATCTATGACATACCTCATTTTAGGTGACCAACTACTTGTATGATAAAGGTGAAGAACACCAGTCCATAGCATTGTCAACTCATTGTCCTCTTGTCGGTTCATATGGAAACCATTTGGAGCTATAATAGCTGCATAATACTGGTGATATATAATAAAAAACCAGACCAGAAGAATATTCTGCCGATTTAAAACTAATCATGTACTGACAACTAAGCGTTAAAAGGCATGCCGGGTTGGAAAGAAACACCGGTTTATCAGAAAAATATTTATGAATCCCTTATCATAAAAAATCGCAAAGACAAAAAATATACAAGGCTTTTCATGGGATGCCAGGCCCTAAATCGAGGCTTTTCATGGGCTGCCAGGCCGCTGAGTTAAACCGTTTTGCAAAGCCTGTTAAAATGGACCTCAATCTTTAACCAATCACCGTTTTAACTTTGTCAAGTTCAGGGTCCATGGGAGTGACTTGTCAAATGTTCGATGGGCCATACCAGGTTTACCTGGACGGAGTGACTTACTTAAAGAGGCAGGATAACCCGGAGTTTTAGGTGAATACACCTGGCTTCCAAGCCTGGCTTGATAGCCTATTACAAGGGTTCAAGCTTACTGTTCTTTGAGAAGCAGGGAGCCCCCAGGTAATACGTGAGCTGTGCTCAGTGGTTACCTATGTTTGAACTAAACTTAATGCAATAGATTCTCTTTGGCTCCACATAATTTCCTGTTGGCTTAAAGCCTATCAAGAGGTGTAGCTATGGTGTGAAAACAACCAAGCCCCCTAGTGATATCCCTTTTTGGTTTTAAACCGATCAAGAGGTGTAGCTATGGTTCAGATATGACCAAGCCCCTAGTGATTTTATTTATATTCGTGCGGCTGTAGAAGCCGGTTTAACAAAACTCCACTTTGTCAGTAGAAGCTCTTTGTAGGCTCACATGATGTAAAAAAGAATAGAGACCCTACTTTATTCGAGGCTCCGGTTTATTATATAATATATACATTGTCATAAATATGTACATAAGAAGAGATTGTGGCTCAAGTATAGTAAGGCCGAAGAAGAGCTATATTCCACGGCCGCTCGGTCTCCTCATCCAATTTACGTGAGTCTTTGTGCTCTCGAACATCAATGAGGTAGTATGACCCATTGTGCAGATTCTTGCTGACCACAAAAGGTCCTTCCCAAGGTGGGGATAACTTGTGCCTATCGGTCTGATCCTGGATGAGTCGGAGCACCAGATCGCCCTCTTGAAAGGTTCTGGTCTTAACTCGGCAGTTGTGATAACGTCAGAGATCTTGTTGATAAATTGCTGAACGTGCTGCTGCGAGATCACGCTCCTCATCTAACAGGTCCATTGAGTCCTGACGTGCCGTCTCATTATCAGCTTCAATATAAGCTGCCACACGGGGCGAGTCGTGAGGGATGTCACTAGGAAGAACTGCCTCCGCTCCATAAACCATGAAGAAAGGCATGTAACCCGTAGATCTGTTAGGTGTGGTGTTGATGCTCCATAACACAGAAGGCAACTCCTACACCCAACAACCCGGTGTCCGCTTCAAAGGAACCATGAGCCGGGGTTTAATACCTCTCAAAATTTCTTGATTTGCCCTCTCCGCTTGACCATTAGATTGGGGGTGAGCCACCGATGCTATATCAAGCCGGATGTGCTCACGTTGGCAAAATTCCTCCATCTCTCCTTTTGACAGATTAGTACCATTATCAGTTATAATACTGTGTGGAAAGTCAAACCGGAATATTACCTTTTTGATGAACTGAACCGCCATGGCCGCATCACACTTACTGACTGGCTCTGCTTCCACCCATTTGGTGAACTTGTCAACTGCCACTAACAAGTGGGTCTTTTTGTCCTTGGATCGCTTAAAGGGTCTGTCGGTGTCAAAACCGGCGGATCTCGGGTAGGGGGTCCCGATCTGTGCGTCTAGGCGGATGGTAACAGGAGGCAGGGGACACGATGTTTTACCCAGGTTCGGGCCCTCTCGATGGAGGTAAAACCCTACGTCCTGCTTGATTAATATTGATGATATGGGTAGTACATGAGTATATCTACCACGAGATCAAGGAGGCTAAACCCTAAAAGCTAGCCTATGGTATGATTGTTGTTCTGCCCTACGGACTAAAACCCTCCGGTTTATATAGATACCGGAGAGGGCTAGGGTTACACAGAGTCGGTTACAATGGTAGGAGATCTATATATCCGTATCGCCAAGCTTGCCTTCCACGCCAAGGAAAGTCCCTTCCGGACATCGGACGAAGTCTTCAATCTTGTATCTTCATAGTCCAGGAGTCCGGCCGAAGGTATAGTCCGGCTACCCGGACACCCCCTAATCCAGGACTCCCTCAGTAGCCCCCGAACCAGGCTTCAATGACGACAAGTCCAGCGTGCATATTGTCTTCGTCATTGCAAGGTGGGTTATCCTTCAAATTCCGTGTACCTGTCGAATAATGTCCGGTTTCTTGTAAATGTAGCGCTCCTTGGCTTCTACGCCCAATAATGGCCGTCTTCCACTTGTCAAACGAATACGAAAAGTCAGGGTGTTTTCATATTTACACCCCTAGCCGCGTAAATGAGCCGCCTATTTAAGGAGACGAGGATTTAGATCCAAACCACATCTTCTCCCTTCCGCGAGTATTCATCAGAGCGTGTCCGACAGAGGTCCATTCTATCATGGCCGGCCGCCGCAGCTCCTCCTCTCGCCCTTCCAGCCCTCAGCCTGGAGATTGGAAGAGATGCTCCGTCCCGCACAGCGAGCTAGTGACGCTCCAGACCAAGGGATTTCTCCCTCTGGCCTATATGGTCCCGGTTCGAGCCGGACTTGCCACCTATAATGGCGGAGAGCAAGCGGAGAGCGCCCCCAATCCCTCCAGAGGAGAGCGGGTATGCCTTGTCCCTTACTTAATAAGAGGGCTTGGATTTCCGATTCATCCGTTTCTCCAGGGGCTCCTGGAGGTCTATGGCCTCCAGCTGCACAACCTCACGCCTGCCTCCATATTGCATATCGTGGGCTTCATAGCCCTTTGCGAGCTGTTTTTGGGCTGCGAGGCTCATTTCGCGCTGTGGAAAAGGCTATTCTGCCTTGTGCTCCATTGTCAGAAGGGGTCAATATATCAAGTGGGCGGAGCCAAAGTGTGGCGCATCGTCGGGATCGGATACCTATTCGGAACCCCAAAGAAGGCGTCCGAGGACTGGCCTTCGGAATGGTTTTATATAGAGGATGTCCCGCTGCCGGATCCTATCCGGATCGGCCTCCCTGAGTTCGACAGTTCTCCCCTGAAGAAGCGCCTAACCTGGCGTCCACGGAGCCCTCAGAGGGAAAGCAACAAGGATGTTCTTTACCTGATGGGCCGGATAAGATTGTTAGCTCATTCCGGACTGACCATGATCGGGGTTATGGCCGAATGCATCATGCGAGGGGTGCAACCGCTTCTGTATAGAGGCCACCCCATGTGGGGCTTCAACGGGGAGGACGACGCCACCCGCTACGGCTGTAAGGGGCCGGAGTCGGCTGCCGCTCTACTAAAGATCTTGTCCACTTTGTACAAGGGAGAAGAGGAGGAATTTCTCCGCGTCAACCCACAGGGTGGATTTTCTATGTACAATCCCCCAAGCTGGGTAAGTGCTCACTTTTACTTGCCCATCCGTTTCATATTCCCGTCGTTAAATATTCAGTCTAACGACTTCAATGCAGGAACTGCGCCAGGCTGTTAAAGAAATAAACAACCCTCCTCCACAACCCGAGGACCCAGGACGGTCCCTCGACCCGTCCTCTCAAGAGTATCCGGTCTTATCTGTGGAGCTGATTGATGGGGTATTTCATCAATTGAGCAAGGACAACGCCTTGGTGGCCATTACGGCCGATTACCCAGGGCTACTCCCAGCCTCACAGGTAACTGAGACCGAAGTCCCAGCACTTTGAAAAGGGATCTGTCCTCGCGTGTTTTTGACTGCCGTATGACAACCATGTTTTGCAGGGGAGGTCCTTGAGACGGGAGGCCGAGCCTGTGGCGACTAGCCAACGAGGGGAGGCGAGGCCCCGCGGGCTGAAAAGAAGTGCGGTCCGGACTGAGATGCCAACGCAAAGGTATAGCGCGCCATCTTATTCCTAGGTGTTAATCCTTCAAGGCATATTAACGCTCGTGCTTTCTTCAGGACGAAGAGACCTCGCTGGACTATATCCGGAGAGGTTGCCAATCGCGCCTCCACCAGCTAGGCTCCAAAGCCTGGTCCGTAAGTGGAGGCAAACACAAGGCGCGCACCGGACGCTCCTCCGACAGAGGATGCGGACAGGCTGTCTGCCACCAATTCTGAGGTGGAGAGTGCCATGAACCACCGGCGTCGCCGGACTGTTCTTCGCGACGCTTGTTTCTCGCAAGAGGCATTGGATGCCTTCAATTCAGGAGATGCGTACCTCCGTGCCGCTCAAAATGGTCTAGCCAGAGCCACTGAGCAATATGTAAAAGACATACGGGTAAGAAATTTTTGGTAATTATATATATACCAGTAGCCCCCGAGACTTGAAACAGTTAGAATAACTGATTTAAGGATCATTTGTTATGCAAGTTCTTACAGAAAAGAATACCCTACTGTCCCAGGAGCTGGAAGAGTGCAAAGCCCAACTTGAGGCTGCATTAGCCGCAGCAGGGGAGCCTAAGGAGACCCCCTCTGGTAATATACACTTCGAAAGATAAGTATTTTGCGAAGTGTGGCATGGGTGCAAATCTGACAAATGGAATTGCAGATGGCGCCGGATTTAATCCAGACAAGCAACATCTCCTACACCAGCTGAAGGCTGGTGAGAATGTGCTGACAAAGGTGAGGCGGGATAAGAACGATCTCCAAGATGCCAACACCAAGCTGGGCGTTGAACTGAAGGATGTTCGTGCCCAGCTATTGGACTCCGTTAAGGAGAATCAACGGCTTCGACGCGGCATATTTAGTAAGTGCTTAAACGAACTTTGAAAAAAGAGTTCGGCGAGGAAGTCAACTAACAGAGTAATGTCTGTAGGTATGCTGACAGGTCGTCCTGCAGAGGAAATGCCCGGTTCTACGGGTGACCTTCTTCCCGAGCTCTCACAACTGCACAAGCGGATTCGGCAGGTGATGCAAGGCGTCGCCCAGGCCTTGTGGCCATCCGTCTCCATGCCCGGAGGCCTTAGAGAGCTTGTAGAGAAGCTGAAGGGAGCGCGGCGGCGCTTCCGATTGTGGAAGATGTCGGCCTGCCGTCAAGGCGCCAGGGAGGCCTGGGCCATGGTGAAGACGCGGTACACGAAGGCTGACCCAAACCACATGGCCGAGGTCGGACCCATGGGGCCCGATGGGAAGGAGATCCCCGTGAGCTTAGTACATGGCCGACCTTTTCGCTTCAACCTCGGGACCTGACGGTCCGGAGTGTGTCCGAATATCCTCGCGGTTATAGAAGAACCGGGGTATGCATGGAGACCAGGCATAGGGGTCATTAGTGCTTGAACAGACAAGTGCCCAACTGGTTATATTATATTACATGGTTAGTAAGAAACATCTTCCAGGGATAATAGTTCCGTTAGGGGTTCCTTTCCCTGGGAGGCATGCCCTAAAGTGCATGTCCATTTTGCGAAAAGAGACGCAGGAAAAACATCTGGGGGCGTATAGATAAAATAAAAAAAGGATCATCTTTAGTTCACCGACCGAATATTCCCCTAAGAACGCTAGCTTTCGGCTTCACCTAGTCTGAGGTACACATCCGGCTGACCCGGCAGTAATAATGGCAGAGGTGCTCCCTTTACCACCTAGCCGAAAAATCGGGAACGTAGGGGTAAGCACAGGAGCCAGGCAACCCAGCTTGGCCAAAACTTAAGTCATATCGATGCATATAATGGTGAATAAAAGGTACATGCGGAAGTGTGACACATGTGTTGGGCATGAAGCCCGTATAAATAAGCTTCTGTTTTAAAGAAGCCCCCAGGTTTAATGAGCGCGGATAGTGCGTCACTTTATGAGCCGTTAAAGGCTATAAGAGAGAGAGAGGAGAAGGAGAGAAATGTAAGACAGAAAGTATATAAAAAATGGACAGAGGAAGGAGACGAACATAGAGTCCGGCGCTAGGCATAGAATCTTCGGAGATGGGCTGCGTTCCATGGGTTCGGCTCGAGTTGGTTATCAGATGCATCTCGCAGGCGGTACGCTCCACCAGTCAGGACATGGTCAATTATGAAGGGACCTTCCCACTTGGGCTTGATTTTGTCCTTTTTCTTGTCCAGCAGGCGTAGAACTAATTCGCCAACGTTGTAATTTTTGGCCGTACTTGTTTGCTTTGGTATCTTCGAGCCTACTGTTGATAGAATGCAAAACGAGCTTTTGCCACGTCACGCTCTTCCTCCAAGGCATCCAGACTGTCCTGCCGATCGAGCTTGGCTTCTCTTTCTTCGTACGTGCGCACTCGAGGTGAGTCATGAATTATGTCGCAGGGCAAAACTGCCTCTGCGCCGTACACCATGAAGAATGGTGTGTATCCGGTGGTGCGATTCAGCGTGGTCCGCAGCCCCCAGAGTACGGAGTCGAGCTCCTGTACCCAGTGCGTATTAGATTCTTGAAGGGACCAAACTAGTCTGGGTTTGATGCTGCTCATGATAAGACCATTTGCACGTTCTACATGGCCGTTAGTTTGTGGGTGATAGACCGAAGCATAATCGAGCTTGATGCCCATGTTTTTGCACCAGATTTTTACCTCATCGGCCATAAAGTTCGTGCCGTTATCAGTGATGATGCTGTGGGGGACACCGTAACGGTGTACAACCCCGGATATAAAGTCTATCACCGGTCCAGATTCGGCCATTTTAACAAGCTTGGCTTCGATCCATTTGGTGAACTTATCCACCATGACCACTAAGTATTTTTTCTTGTCGGTACCGCCTTTAAGGGGTCCAACCATGTCAAGCCACCAGACCGCGAAGGGCCAAGTGATGGGGATAGTTTGGAGGGGGGGTGCGTGGCATATGGCTTTGGTTTGCAAAGAGCTAGCAACCGACGCATCGTTGGACTAAGTCCTGGGCGTCTGCCTGGGCCGTCGGCCAATAAAAGCCTGTACGGAAGGCCTTACTTACAAGGGACCGAGCTGCAGCGTGATGACCGCCGAGTCTGGCATGAATTTCAGCCAGGAGGTTCCGCCCTTCCTCTTCGGAGATCCACCTTTGAAGGACTCCGGTAGTGCTTTTCTTATAAAGCTCTCCCTCATGGACTTTATAGGCTTTAGATCGCCGCACTATGCAGCGTGCCTCATTTTGGTCCTCGGGGAGTTCCTGCCTAGTAAGGTAGGCGAGGAATGGTTCTGTCCACGGGGCGATGACGGCCATTATTACGTGGGCTGAAGGTGTTATTTCATTGGCAGAGCCTCCAATTATGTCAGAGTGTTCGGTGTCGGGCAGTGCGGTTGGGTCCGGGCTATTATTGCCGGGTTCCCCTTCCCATACTACGGATTGCTTGAACAACCTTTCCAAGAGGATGTTGGGGGGGACTACATCGCGTTTTGCGCCGATGCGTGCCAGGACATCTGCCGCCTGATTATTTTCCCGGGCTATATGGTGAAATTCGAGCTCTTCGAACCAAGCTGACAATTGTAGGACGGCGTTACGATAAGCTGCCATTTTTGGATCCTTGGCATCAAAGTCTCCATTTATTTGGGATATTGCGAGGTTCGAGTCCCCACGCACCTCTAGGTGTTGAATGCCCATGGATACTGCCATCCGGAGACAATGTAAAAGGGCCTCATATTCGGCTGCATTGTTGGAGTCTGTGTACATTATCTGGAGTACGTATTGAACTGTGTCTCCTGTGGGGGACGCCAAAATGACGCCAGCCCCTAGACCGTCCAACATTTTGGAGCCGTCGAAGTGCATGACCCAGTTTGAATATGTGCCATACTCTTTAGGGAGTTCGGCCTCCGTCCATTCTGCGACGAAGTCGGCCAAGACTTGTGACTTGATAGCTCGCCATGGCTTGTAGGTTATGTCGAACGGGAGGAGCTCAATGGCCCATTTTGCAATCTGGCCCGTCGCGTCGCGGTTGTTTATAATATCGTTAAGTGGCACTTCCGAGGCTACTGTTATTGAACACTCTTGAAAGTAGTGTCGCAGCTTCCAGGATGCCATAAATACCGCGTACGCAATCTTTTGATAATGCAGGCACCGTGACTTGCACGTTGTAAGGACAGTGGACACATAGTAGACCGGCTTTTGAAGGGGGAATTTGTGTCCGTCCGTTTCTCGTTCGACGACGAGCACTGTGCTTACGACCTGGTGGGTTGCTGCGATGTATAATAGCATTGGTTCGCCAATGTTTGGCGCGTCCAGGACTGGGTTTGTTGCCAAGATGGCTTTTATTTCGTCGAGTCCGGCCGTGGCTGCCTCCGTCCACTCAAAGTGTTCGGTGCGCCGAAGGAGGCGGTAAAGGGGTAGGGCCTTTTCTCCCAAGCGGGAGATAAAGCGGCTTAGAGCCGCCACACATCCGGTTAATTTTTGTATTTGTTTGAGGTCCTTCGGGATATCCAATTGTGACAGAGCTCAGATCTTGGCTGGATTTGCTTCAATTCCTCTACCGGATACAATGAAGCCCAGGAGCTTTCCGGCTGGAACGCCGAAAACACATTTTTTCGGGTTGAGCTTGATGTCGTATGTTTGGAGGTTATCAAATGTTAGCCTCAAGTCGTCTACTAGGGTTTCGACATGTCTTGTTTTAACGAACACATCATCTACGTATGCCTCCACTGTTTTGCCGATTTGGTTTGCCAGACATGTCTGAATCATGCGCTGATATGTTGCGCTGGCGTTTTTGAGCCCGAAGGGCATTGTGTTGAAGCAGAATGGGCCGTATGGTGTGATGAATGTCATTGCGGCTTGGTCTGACTCTGCCATCTTTATTTGATGGTAGCCGGAGTATGCATCGAGGAAACACAACGAATCATGTCCTGCGCTAGCGTCGAAAATTTGATCGATGCGGGGGAGAGGGAAGGGATCCTTTGGGCAAGCCTTGTTAAGGTCCTTAAAATCAACGCACAGGCGCCAGGATTTGTCCTTCTTTGGTACCATCACCAGGTTTGCTAGCCAGTCCGGGTGTTTTATATCTTTGATGAATCCGGCCTCCAATAGCTTGGCTAGTTCCTCTCCCATGGCCTGTCTCTTAGGTTCGGAAAAATGCCAAAGAGCCTGTTTGACTGGCTTGAATCCTTTTAGGATATTTAAGCTGTGTTCGGCCAGCCTGCGTGGGATTCCTGGCATGTCTGAAGGGTGCCAGGCGAAAATGTCCCAGTTCTCTCGTAGGAACTCTCGCAGTGCAGCGTCTATATCAGGGTTTAACTGTGCCCCGATGGAAGCTGTTTTATTGTGGTATGTTGGATGGACCTGGAATTTGACTATTTCGTCTGCCGGTTTAAAGGAGGTGGACTTGGATCTTTTGTCGAGTATCACATCGTCCCTATTCACCGTAGAGCGCAGCGCAGTCAGTTCTTCAGCCGCTAGGGCTTCGGATAGCGCCTCGAGGGCCAGTGCGGCTGTCTTGTTTTCGGCGTGGAGTGCTATGTCTGGATCACTAGCGAGAGTGATGATTCCGTTAGGCCCGGGCATCTTGAGCTTCATGTACCCGTAATGGGGTATTGCTTGGAAGATTGTAAATGCTTCCCGCCCTAGCAGAGCGTGATATCCGCTGCTGAACGGGGCCACTTGGAACGTGACCTCTTCGGACCTGTAATTATCCGACATGCCGAACACCACATCTAGTGTGATTTTTCCTGTACAACGCGCTTCCCGACAGGGGATTATTCCTCTAAAGGTTGTGCTGCTTCGCTCAATGCGGTTCCAGTCTATTTCCATTTTTTGAAGGGTTTCCTCATAAATGAGGTTCAATCCGCTGCCGCCATCCATGAGTACCTTGGTAAGACGAAAGCCGTCCGCTATTGGACTGAGGACCAATGCGGCTGGTGCTCGGGCTGTTTGGAATTTAGGTTCATCATTGGCGTTAAAAGTAATAGCCGTGTCACTCCATGGGTTTATTGTTGCTACTTGGTAGACTTCGGCAAGGCTGCAGAGTGTTCTTTTTCGCATATTATTTGATGCGACAGTCTCAAAGACTGTTAATACCGTACTGGTGTCTCCGGGGTGGCTTTTTGTGGCTTCTGGAATTAGAAGATCTTCGACAATTTTTGCCACCTGCCGGAGCATCTAACATGCTCTAAGGCTGTGAGTTGGTGTGGCGCCCTCTGCACTATGAATTTTACAGGGTCCATTAAGCCATCCTTCCAGTATGGTTCCGTGCACTGTAGAGGGCTTTTGCTTTTTGGTATTGAACCCGGGTGTCTGGCGATGATGCACCCTTTTATTTTGGACTGGGTCTGTGTTCAGGGCCGGATTGTCCCAAAATTTTATTTTGGTTTTCCAGGCGCTTTCCATCGCATAGTACTTTCGTACTATGGACGCCAAGTTAGTGAAGCGTATAATATCACGGCGACTTATGGCGTTGAGGATTCCCTTGTCCGTGCAGTTATTGCAGAAGAATGAAATCGCGTCCTCCTCGCAGCAGTCCTTTATCCTGTTCATAACCAGGAGGAATCTGGCCCAGTAATGATGTACTGTTTCTTCGGGCTCTTGCCTAATTTGGGATAGATCACTTATGTACGGGTGGGTGGGTGTAATCGAAACCTCACCCAATCTAAGACCCAGGGGCCAAGGAGTTTCCGAACTCGGAAGTTTGGATTCTTGGATGTTGTCCAATGAATCTAGCTCGTCGCCTGACTTTAAGTTCATGTCTTGAATGATGTCCTCCCCTCCGCGGGTATCCCGCTTGGAGGGATCGGGAATCCGGACATAACTGGTCCTTAAGATAGATGAAGGGTCGCCGCACTGTCCCTCTACCACGGCAACGTGATGGGTGACCTGGGGAGAGTTAATCTCTCTCAGATCGGGTTTAGGCCCAATCTGGTCGTAATCCGTAGCGACTCCTAGGGTAGCTATATGATCCAAGAGCTCGTTTAGGGAAGAGAGCTCCATTGGATCTAGCTGCTCGGCGAATTCCGAGCTGACGTGAAGATTGCTTTCGATGACCCGAGAGGTCATCATCGGCGCAACAGCCGAACAGGCGGTCATAAGAAAACCACCTAGTCGGAGAGTTTGGCCGATAGCCAAAGCTCCCTTAGCAATGGTGCCGTCTTTAAAGACGGGATGAGACATCCTTCCTGATGGCGACGGCAGAGAGGAACTCTCAATGAAAGCACCAATGTCGGTGTCAAAACTGGCGGATCTCGGGTAGGGGGTCCCGAACTGTGCGTCTAGGCAAATGGTAACAGGATGTAGGGGACATGATGTTTTACCCAGGTTTGAGCCCTCTCGATGGAGGTAAAACCCTACGTCCTGCTTGATTAATATTGATGATATGGGTAGTACAAGAGTAGATCTACCACGAGATCAAGGAGGCTAAACCCTAAAAGCTAGCCTATGGTATGATTGTTGTTCTGCCCTACGGACTAAAACCCTCCGGTTTATATAGACACCGGAGAGGGCTAGGGTTACACAGAGTCGGTTACAATGGTAGGAGATCTATATATCCGTATCGCCAAGCTTGCCTTCCACGCCAAGGAAAGTCCCTTCCGGACATCGGATGAAGTCTTCAATCTTGTATCTTCATAGTCCAGGAGTCCGGCCGAAGGTATAGTCCGGCTACCCGGACACCCCCTAATCCAGGACTCCCTCAGGGTCCAACCATATCGAGCCCCCAAGTCGCAAACGGCCAAGTTATTGGAATCATCCTCAACTCCTGAGCCGGAATATGAGCACGGCGTGCAAATTTTTGACAACCGTCACATCTTTTGACTAAATCCTCAGCATCAGCATGAGCTGTTAACCAATAGAAACCATGACGAAAAGCCTTAGACACCAATGATTTTGAACCAGCGTGATGACTGCAATCTCCTTCGTGGATTTCTTGCAAAATCTCACAACCCTCTTGAGGAGATACACAACGCTGAATTGCTCCTGTGACACTGTAACGATGTAACTCCCCATTGACTATGGTCATTGACTTGGAACGCCGGATTATCTGATGGGCCGAGGTTTCATCCTCTGGTAACTCGCCCCAGTTCATGTAAGCTAGGTACGGGATTGTCCAATCTGGTATAACATGCAAAGCTGCCACCAATTGGGCCTTCGGGTCCGGAATAGCCAACTCCGCCTGTGTTGGTATCTTGACCGACGGGTGATGTAGTACGTCAAGGAAGACATTTGGTGGGACTGGTTTACGCTGACAGCCAAGGCGGCTTAAAGTGTCCACCGCTTCATTCTTTCGCCGGTCTATATGGTCAACTTGATAACCCTTGAAGTGACCAGCCACCGTGTCCACCTCTCGTCGATATGCAGCCATGAGTGGGTCTTTAGAATCCCAAGTGCCAGACACCTGTTGAACCACCAGATCCGAGTCACCAAAGCACTTAACCTGGTTTAAGTTCATCTCCTTAGCCATCCGAAGACCATGGAGTAAGGCCTCGTACTCAGCTGCATTGTTAGTACAAGGGAACATTAACCGGAGGACATAACAAAACTTGTCACCTAGTGGGGAAGTTAGTATGACTCCAGCTCCCAAGCCCTCCAACTGTCTGGATCCATCAAAGTGAATAGTCCAATATGTGTTATCTGGCTTTTCCTCTAGTGCCTGCAACTCTGTCCAATCATTGATGAAGTCCACGAGTGCTTGGGATTTAATCGCTGTGCGAGGTGTGTATTTGAGCCCATGAGGTCCAAGCTCAATAGCCCACTTGGCAATCTGGCCAATTGCTTCTCTGTTTTGAATGATATCTCCCAGAGGGGCTGAACTAACCACTGTGATAGGATGACCCTGAAAATAATGTTTGAGCTTCCGGCTTGCCATAAATACTCCATACACCAGCTTCTGCCAATGTGGATACCTACGCTTTGATTCAATAAACACCTCACTGATATAATAAACCGGCCGTTGAACCGGATATTCCTTTCCATCCTCCTTGCACTCCAAAACAATAGCCACGCTAACAGCTCTGGCATTAGCAGCCACATACAACAGTAAAGGCTCTTTATCGATCGGAGCTACAAGCACATGCAGTTCAGCTAACTGCCTCTTCAGATCCTCAAACGCTTTATCAGCCGCCTCGCTCCAGACAAAGTCATCTGTTTTCTTCAAACCAGCTCAAAGCCACAATCCGGCCGGCCAAACGTTGAACGTCATTGATACACGCCGGTTTAGCCAAAGATGTAATTGCTGAAATTTTTTCCGATTAGCCTCAATGCCCCTGTTTGACACCAGAAAGCCCAAGAGTTTGCCTGCCGGGACACCAAAGACACATTTTTCCGGATTGAGCATCATCTTGTAAACCCGGAGGTTGTCAAAGGTTTCTCTTAGGTCATCTATCAATGTTTCCTCTTTCCTGGACTTTATCACAATATCATCCGCATATGCATGAAATTGCGCCCAATCTGCTTATGGAGACAATTTTGAACACAATGTTGATAAGTCGCCTGGGCACTCTTGAGCCCAAAGGGCATGGAGACATAGCAGAAGGCTCCAAAGGGAGTTATAAAAGTTGTCTTCTCCTGGTGTTTAACTGCCATTTTGATCTGATGGTAACCAGAATAAGCGTCCAAAAAACACAAGCGGTCACAACTCGCCGTAGCATCAATAATCCGATCAATACGAGGGAGGGCAAAGGGATCTGCGGGGCAAGCCTTGTTCAAGTCTTTGTAGTCTACACACATACGCCAAGTGCCATTTTTCTTGAGAACCAGCACCGGATTAGCCAACCACTTCGGGTGAAAGACCTCCACAATAAACCCTGCGGCCAACAACTGAGCTACCTCTTCACCAATAGCCTTGTGCCTTTCTTCATTGAAGCGACAGAGAAACTGTCTGGCCGGTTTAAACTTAGGATCAATGTTAAGTGTGTGCTCAGCGAGTTCCCTCGGTACACCTGGCATGTCAGAAGGCTTCCATGCAAAGATGTCCCAGTTCTCACGGATGAACTCGATGAGCGCGCTTTCCTATTTGGGATCCAGGTTAGCGCTGATGCTGAACTGCTTGGATGAATCGCCAGGAACAAAATCAACCATCTTACTATTTGTGGCCGATTTAAACTTCAATGCCGGATCGTGTTCCATAGTTGGCTTTTTCAAAGAAGTCATATCTGCCGGATCAACCTTGTCTTTGTAAAACTTCAACTCTTCTGTGGCACAAACTGACTCAGCATAAGCCGCATCACCTTTCTCACATTCCAAAGCGATCTTCCTGCTCCCATGTACTGTGATGGTCCCCTTATGACCTGGCATTTTAAGCTGCAGATAAACATAACACGGCCTCACCATGAACTTGGCGTAAGCCGGTCGCCCAAACAGAGCATGATACGGACTTTTGATTTTTACCACCTCAAAAGTCAATGTTTCTGATCTTGAATCATGATCATCTCCAAAAGCCACCTCTAGGGATATCTTGCCCACTGGATATGCAGACTTACCGGGCACCACACCGTGAAAAACGGTGTTTGACAGTTTATGATTCTTATCTGTCAACCCCATACGATGGAAGGTATCATAATATAGAATGTTGATACTACTTCCCGCATCCATGAGCACCTTGGTGAACTTATACCCCCAACCTGAGGTGCCACCACTAAGGCTAGATGACCCGGATTGTCAACCCGGGGTGGGTGATCCTCTCTACTCCATAAAATGGGTTGCTCAGACCAGCACAAATACTGGGGCACCGCTGGTTCAACAGAGTTCACAACCCTCTTGTGAAGCTTCTGATCATGCTTGCACAAGCTAGTGGTGAAGACATGATACTGCCCACTATTTAACTGCTTCGGATTGCTCTGGTAACCCGACTTCTGCTGCTGCTGGTTCCCCTGATGGTTGTAACCTCCCTGGTTGCCCTGGTTCCCTTGGTTGCTATGTCCGGTTTGATTGCTCTGGTAACCCGACTGCTGCTGCTGATGGTTCCCCTGATGGTTGTAACCTCCCTGGTTGCCCTGGTTCCCTTGGTTGCTATGTCCGGTTTGATTGCCCTGAAATCCTGAACCGGAGTTGTCGCCTCCATCACCCGGCCCATGAAAACCACCTCCTGAACCGCCGGGAGGGCCATTGTCATACTAAAATATATTGGAATTCTTGAATTCTCGCATGATATAACAATCCTTCCAAAGATGTGACGCTGGCTTCTCCTTTGATCCATGCTTTGGACAAGGTTGATTTAACAGGCGCTCCAGATTGGGGCCTGAACCCCCCCTCTAGGGATGCTTGCCCTTACGGCGCTGATTGTTATCCTGAGCATTGGTGTTAGCCACAAAGTCCAAACTATTGTCGGCCTTGCGTTTACCATTATTCCCATGACCTGCTGGGTTATGCTGTTGCCCCTTGGTGTTGCCGTTTTTCTTTCCTTTCCCCGGTTTGTCCTCCTCTGAGTCAGGGTCTTTGGTATTATATGAATCGGCATACTTAACCAAAGCGGCCATAAGCGTTGACATATTATTGCAGTGACGTTTGAGCCTTCCTAACTTCTGTTTGAGTGGCAGAAACCGGAAATTGCCCTCCAACGTTAACACGGTGGTATCCGCATTGATGCGATCCGATGAATGCAGAATAGCTGAGACCCGCTTCACCCAATGGGTTGTAGACTCCCCATCCTCTTGGACACAAGCGGCCAGGTCTACAATTGACATCGGCTGCTTACAGGTATCTTTAAAATTCTGGATGAACCGGTGCTTCAACTCGGCCCATGATCCGACAGAGTTAGCTGGTAAGCTCTTCAACCAAGATCGAGCTGTCCCTTCCAACATCATGGTGAAGTATTTAGCACACACCGCTTCGTCCACATATAACATCTCCATTGCCATCTCGTAGCTTTCAACCCATGTCTCTGGTTGCAAATCGGCGGTGTAATTGGGTACCTTACGAGGGCCCTTAAAATCCTTGGGCAGCCGCACATTACGCAAAACGGGGGTGAGACACAGCACCTCTAAGGAACTAAATACCGCACCTGGCTCTACTGAAGCGGTAGGGTGAACCAGAGTAGGTTTACGGGCTCCATGCAGAGCTGCTAATTCGGCCTCTCGACATGCACGACCATGATTCACCACATCCTGCGCATTAGCCCTCCATCTGCCGGGTTGCAACCTCGCGGCGAATTACGGCGACGTGCACTGTTGGACACGGGCAGTTCATCCTCAACGTGCCTGCTGTAGCTCCGGCTCAGGCGGGGGTGGAATGAATCCTCTCACAACTATGCAAATAAGCCTGCTGCTGGTTTAACGCTGTTTGAAGGAGCTCTCTGGCCCGTCGTGCTTCAATCGCAACTAGTGACTCGCCGTCGGTCGGGAGGGCTGCCAGTCGTGAAGCGGCGGCCACAATGTTGTCCAACGGGTTGGAGTAATGCCTCGGGGGCGTTGGAACATACTGTGGCACAATGTTGTTCAAACAAGGCGGGTCCATCGTGCGCGGCTGAACCGGCGCTCCAGTACCCGGCGCCTCCGTCCGGTTTAATACTGGTTGGTTACTAATTCCTGCTCCTGACGTGTTGAAGAGATTTCCTGGATCATAACTCGGCGGGAGATGCGACCGGAATCTTCTTCTCAAAACTTCCTCTAAGGCATTCTGATCCAGCCTAAGCCAGTAGGCTTGAGCTTCCAACTTGGCCCGTTCTGTAGCCATCCTAGCGTTCTCTGCTGCTAGGTCCGCTTTAGCTTGAGTTATCTGATCTTTCACCTTTGCGATCTCCGCATTGTGCTGATCCCGGGCCGCTGCGTCCACCTCTTCGGCCATCAATGTTGCCAAAGTGTCGAACAAGTCAGACAGAACTTGAGCCGGAGGTGGCGCAAAGCCCCCTGCTCCCACCGGCGTTGCTGTTGCCGAACCAGAGAGCATTGCCACGGCGGTTGATGAGTGGGGTGCTGATTGTGTACCGGCCATAAAGATAGCGACCCGGTTTGGCAGATCAAGGGGGTCCGGAATACTGTTGCCATCGGAACCTCTGCTAATCCGGCCGTCCTGCAACTGATATAGCGATTCAGTTTCTCCAGTTGAAGACTCGACATCAGAGCAGACAACGGTTTATCCATCAGATGCCGGTCCTTCCTCGTATTCTGCTCCATGGATGACACCTACAAAAACATGCCTTGATGCGGGCTGAACCGGGGAAGGGCTTGCACGCTGAGCTGTCTCGATGATATCGGCGCAAGTGTCCGGCTCAGGGCCCGGTTCGCCGATCTTGCCGATGAAGATGTGAATCCCACCAAAGGGGACCCGGTACCCATATTCGATTGAACCGGCCTCGGGGCCCCATCCTGCATCGTTGATGTAGAGCTTGCCGCGACGACTCTTCGTCATCCGACCCACAGCGTATCCCTTGAATCCATCAAAGCTACCCTTCAAGAACTCGAAACCATCGTGCAATAGCCCCACGGTGGGCGCTAACTGTCGTGGGTTTGTCACGGCAGATGTCCTCGTGAAAGGACTTAGTCGTGGAGCCATCGCTACGGGTTAGCTTAAAGGGGTTAAATTGGACAAGGGGACACGAGGGGTTTTATACTAGTTCGGCCCCTTCGATGAAGGTAAAAGCCTACGTCTAGTTGTGATTGGTATTTCTATGGTTTCGATGACCAGGGAGTGAATCCACTTTTCCTGGCTCTCGAGTTGTTGTTTGTTGTCCTCAAACCGCGGCCGGGTCGTCCCTTTATATACATAGGTTGACGCCCGCCGGTTTACAGAGTCCCGAGGCCGGGTCATAGAGGTGTCCGGCTCGGTCTCTATTCCTCTAACTTACAATCCAAGTTTATATGATAAAGTCGGTTCACATCTACAAGCTTTAACCCGCCTTTGGGCCTTGGGTCTTCGTAAAGCGCCACCATCTTCACATATTCATGGGCTTCTATCTTCACGGAGCTAACCTGGCCACTCCTAGCCAGTTTACCTCCAGTAACCATATCCCCAACAAACGCAAAATCAAGGAACATAACACTGGTATGATGGAAACTAGGGCGGCAAGAGTGGAACAAAACACCAGGCAAAAGGCCGAGCCTTCCACCCTTTACCAAGTATATAGATGCATTAATTAAATAAGAAATATTGTGATATCCCAACATATCCATGTTCCAACATGGAACAAACTTCAACTTCACCTGCAACTAGCAACGCTATAAGAGGGGCTGAGCAAAAGCGGTAATAAAGCCAAACAACAATTTGCTAGGAAGGTGGGTTAGAGCTTGACATGGCAATATGGGAGGCATGATATAACAAGTGGTAGGTAGCGCGACATAGCAATAGAACGAACAACTAGCAAGCAAAGATAGAAGTGATATCGAGGGTATGGTCATCTTGCCTGCAATGTTCTTAGAGTTGTCGAAAGCTTGATCCTCGATAGCGAACTCAATAGGTTCCTCGTTCACGTACTCGTCTCCCGGCTCTACCCAAAGCAAGAACACAAACAATGGAACAACAATCAATCAAGGTGCAATGCACAAGCAACATGAGGCAATACATGGCCTGATATGCAAGATATGATATGCAATGCATATGCGTGCTCCAAAATGGAAAGAATGATCAAGGCATCAACTTGGCAAACCAAGAATGCCGCTGTAAAGATGAGGTGATTTCGGTCGAAATCGATATAAGGATCACCGAAAACGGATGCAGGGATTGCAAACGGCAAGTAAAACAAGAATGACGCAAATCTGCGATTAACAGCATGATGACACTTAGAATGCAACAAGAAACTAAGCTACTACACTCCAACATAGCAACAAAGCATATGGCAGTGATGTACAAGAGATGCTTGGCAAAACATGAACACTGAGCTATGACTAAATCACAATAGAACAGGTTCAAACAAGCATGGAAGAGTGCAAAAGATATCAGCTTCACAGACTTAGTGAAAATACTAACATGTCAAAAACAACATCAGGAAGCAATGTTTAGAGCAAGCAAACAACATGCTACATGAACATATAATAGCAAAAAAGGAATGACATGATTCTACTAAATGCATAGAACAAAACTCCATTACTGATCATGTGCCAAGAAGGCACAGAAGATATGATGGCACCCATGTAAACATAGCAAGAAAAACAGAGCATGGCAGAAGCAGATTCATGATAGCAACTTTGCAAGCTCATGACACTCACCACAAAGTATTACATGACAACACAAGCATTCCAACAGTAATAAGACATGTTCATGAAGCTAAAAATGGCAAGAGCAAGTTCATAGGATGCATGGATCACCAGAAACAATCATGGCAGTATTGATTAACATGTTAACAATCTGCTAGGAATAATATATGGCAAAAGTAGAGCAAGAAAAAGACATGTTAGAGCACCCCATAATTGCAACCAGAGGCATGAATGGATAGAGCATAACCATATGTTCAAAACATCCTTACTATAGTATCTCAAAAGAACATGGATCTCATGGTAGCATCTGATACGTCTCTGTCGTATCTACTTTTCCAAACACTTTTGCCCTTGTTTAAGACTCTAACTTGCATGATTTGAATGGAACTAACCCAGACTGACCCTGTTTTCAACAGAATTGCTATGGTGTTATTTATGTGCAGAAACAGAAGTTCTCGGAATGACCTGAAACTTCACGGAACACCTTTTCGGGAAATATAAAAAATGCTTGCAAAATATGAAGGCCAGGGGGGCCCACCCACCTATCCACGAGGGTGGGGGCACTCCTGCCCCCCTAGGGCGTGCCCCTACCTCATGGGCCCCCTGGAGCTCCTCCGACCTCAAGACCAACTCTGTATATTTGCTTTCAGGGAGAAAAAAATCAGAGAGAAGGATTCATCCCGTTTTACGATACAGAGCCGCCGCCAAGCCCTAAAACCTCTCGGGAGGGCTGATCTGGAGTCCGTTCGGGGCTCCGGAGAGGGGAATCCGTCGCCATCGTCATCATCAACCATCCTCCATCACCAATTTCATGATGCTCACCGCCATGCGTGAGTAATTCCATCGTAGGCTTGCTGGACGGTGATGGGTTGGATGGGATCTATCATGTAATCGAGTTAGTTTTGTTAGGGTTTGATCCCTAGTATCCACTATGTTCTGAGATTGATGTTGCTATGACTTTGCTATGCTTAATGCTTGTCACTAGGGCCCGAGTGCCATGATTTCAAATCTGAACCTACTATGTTTTCATCAATATATTAGAGTTCTTGATCCTATCTTACAAGTCTATAGTCACCTATTATGTGTTATGATCCGTTAAACCCGAAGTGACAATAATCAGGATACTTATCGGTGATGACCGTAGTTTGACGAGTTCATGTATTCACTATGTGTTAATGCTTTGTTCCGGTACTCTATTAAAAGGAGGCCTTAATATCCCTTAGTTTCCGTAAGGACCCCGCTGCCACGGGAGGGTAGGACAAAAGATGTCATGCAAGTTCTTTTCCATAAGCACGCATGACTATATTCAGAATACATGCCTACATTACATCGATGAATTGGAGCTAGTTCTGTGTCACCCTAGGTTATGACTGTTACATGATGAACCGCATCCAGCATAATTCTCCATCACTAATCCATTGCCTACGAGCTTTCCATATATTGTTCTTCGCTTATTTACTTTTCCGTTGCTATTGCTATCATCACTACAAAATACCAAAAACATTACTTTTGCTATCATTACCTTTTGCCATCATTACCACTACTATCATATTACTTTGCTACTAAACACTTTGCTGCAGATATTAAGTTTCCAGGTGTGGTTGAATTGACAACTCAGCTGCTAATACTTGAGAATATTCTTTGGCTCCCCTTGTGTCGAATCAATAAATTTGGGTTGAATACTCTACGCTCAAAAACTGTTGCGATCCCCTATACTTGTGGGTTATCAAGACTATTTTCTGGCGCCGTTGCCGGGGAGTATAGCTCTATTCTTTGAGTAACTTGGGATTTATATCTACTTATCATTATGAAGAACTTGAGAGATCCTAAAACCAAGATCTATCCCTCAACTACGAGGGGAGGTAAGGAACTGCCATCTAGCTCTGCACTTGATTCACCTTCTATTTTGAGTAAGCTTGCGACACCTAAACCTGCTTTTGCTATTCGTTCTGATATGTCGCATGTTATTGATGATGTCACTTCTGCTATGCATGATACTTATGATGAAACTACTTCTATGCTTGATACTACTGTGCCACTTAGTGAATTTCTTGATGAACAACTTGCTAGGGCTAGAGAGAATGAAAATATTGAATCTGATAATACTGATGAAAGTGATGATGAAGATTTGCCTGTTATTCCTAAGGGTTATGTTTTTAATAAAGAAGCTTCTTTAGCTATTTTAGCTTGCAAAGATAGATACGAACTCAAGAGGTTATTAGCTAAATGGAATCTCGCCAATCTCTAAATGCTAGAATGAAACCTGACCATAATTTTGCTACTTCACCTATCTGTGTTACTGATAAGGATTATGAATTCTCTGTTGATCCTGATATAATTACTTTGGTTGAATCTGATCCTTTTCATGGCTATGAATCTGAAACTGTTGTGGCACATCTTACTAAATTAAATGATATAGCTACCCTGTTCACTAATGATGAGAGAACTCGTTACTTTTATATCCTTAAAATATTTCCATTCTCATTAAAGGGTGATGCTAAGATATGGTTTAATTCTCTTGATCCTAGTTGTGTGCATAGTCCCCAGGATATGATTTATTACTTCTTTGCTAAATATTTCCCCGCTCATAAGAAACAAGCTGCTTTAAGGGATATATATAATTTTGTGCAAATTGAAGAAGAGAGTCTCCCACAAGCTTGGGGGAGGCTTCTAAAATTGCTTAATTCTTTGCCTGATCATCCTCTTAAGAAAAATGAAATACTTGATATCTTTTATAATGGACTAACCGATGCTTCCAGAGATTACCTAGATAGTTGTGCTGGTTCTGTTTTCAGGGAAAGAACGCCGTATGAATCTGAAATTCTATTGAATAATCTTGACAAATGAAAATAATTGGACACCTCCTGAGCCAGTTCCTGAGCCTATTCCTAAACCAACTCCGAAGAAAAGGGGTATTCTATTTCTCAGTCCCAAAGATATGCAAGAGGTAAAGAAATCTATGAAAGAAAAAGGTATTAAAGCTAAAGATGTTAAGAATTTACCTCCTATTGAAGAAACACATGGTCTTAATTTACTGCCTATTGAAGAAACATATGATCTTAATCCATTACCTATTGGAGAAACTCATGGTCTTGATAACCCGACATAGGTAGTAAAGGTAAATTCTCTCTATAGATATGATATAGGTGAAATCCCATTCACTAAATTTGCTAGCCCATGCTTAGATGAGTTTGATAAATTTATGGCTAAGCAAGAAGATTTTAATTCTTATTTTGGTAGACAATTGAAATACAATTCAAATATGCTTGAACACTTGGGTGATTATATGGCTAATGTCAAAGGTGAACTTAAACTCATTAGCAAACATGCTTCTATGGTTACCACTAAAGTAGAACAAGTACTTAAAGCTCAAAATGATTTGCTCAATGAATTGAATAGTAAGAATAATGATAATGCTATTAGAGTTATGACTAGAGGTGGTAAAATGACTCAGGAACCTTTGTATCCTGAAGGCCACCCTAAGAGAATTGAGCAAGATTCTCAGAGAAATAATGTAGATGCACCTAGTCCTTCTAATAGGAAGAAAAAGAAAAATGATAGGACTTTGCATGCTTCTAGTAAACCTATCACTGGAACACTTGAGAATCCAAATGATATTTCTATTTCTGTTGCTGAAACACAATCTGGTAATGAACCTGAAAATAGTGATAATGTTAATGATAATGTTCATGATGATGCTCAACCTAGTAATGATAATGATATAGAAATTGAACCTGCTGTTGATCTTGATAACCCACAATCAAAGAATCAATGTTATGATAAGAAAGACTTTGTTGCTAGGAAACATGGTAAAGAAAGAGAACCATCGGTTCAGAAACCCATGCCTTTTCCTCCCAAACCATCCAAGAAAAAGGATGATGAGGATTTTGAGTGCTTTGCTGAAATGATTAGACCTATCTTTTTGCATATGCGATTAACTGATATGCTCAAAATGAATCCTTATGCTAAGTATATGAAAGATATTGTTACAAATAAAAGAAAGATACTGGAAGCTGAAATTTCCACCATGCTTGCTAATTATACTTTTAAGGGCGGAATACCAAAGAAACTTGGAGATCCAGGAGTACCCACTATACGTTAAAAGAAACTAAACTATGTTAAAACTGCTTTATGTGATCTTGGAGCCGGTGTTAGTGTTATGCCTCTCTCTTTATATCGTAGACTTGATTTGAATAAGTTGACACCTACTGAAATATCTTTGCAAATGGCTAATAAATCAACTGCTATACCTGTCGGTATTTGTGAGGATGTGCCTATTGTAGTTGCAAATGTTACTATTTTTACAGACTTTGTTATTCTTGATATTCCCGAGGACGATAGTATGTCTATTATTCTTGGAAGACCCTTTTTGAATACTGCAGGGGCTGTTATTGATTGCACCAAAGGCAATGTCACTTTTCATGTCAATGGTAATGAGCATACGGTACACTTTTCAAGGAAACAACCTCAAGTTCATAGTATCAACTCTATTGGAAAAATTCCATTGATTATATTTGGAGGTTTTGAATTTCCTCTTCCTACTATCAAGAAGAAATATGATATTCTTATTATTGGGGATGTGCATATCCCTGTTGAGGTAACATAGTGTTATTCGAAATTTCTCCGGTTCCATGTTATTCGGAATGAGTTCGTTAACAAGACCTGATCAATCTTGTTAGTGGATTCCTTTTGATGAGCATGAGATGGATGAAACTAGAAGGCACAACCTTCTGTATCCCACTTTTACTTTCTGTTATTTATTCTGAATTAAATAAAAATAGTATTTTCTGTCTGCTATCTGAATTATCCGTGCAATATAAAAATACCCCGAAAATACAAGTTCTCCAAATACCCTGAAATTTAAATATGATTTTTTCTGGAATATTTGAGAATATTTGGCACTGGGAACACAGCAGGAGGAGCTGGCACCTGACCACGAGGGTCAGGGGCACGCCCTACCCCCTGGGCGCGCCCCTGCCTCATGGGCCCACGGTGGCCCTCCTCCACTTATCCTTTCACCCACACACTCCTTCTTCCTCCCACAAACACGAATAACCAGCTCAAACCCGAATCCAAGCTCGTTTTGCTGCCATTTTTGATCTCCTTGCTCAAAGCACCTCTCACAAAACTGCTTGGGGAGATTGTTCCTTGGTATGTGACTCCTCCATTGGTCCAATTAGTTTTTGTTCTAGTTATTTATTCATTGTAAATTTGTGCTGCCTAGGTGACCATGTTCTTGAGCTTGCATGTCAAATTTATATGGTTCCAAGTAGTTTTGATGCATGATATAGGCTCTAGGCACTTGTAGGAGTAGTTGCTATCAATATTATTGAGTTTGGTTTACTTTTATTTTGAAGTTACTAAAAATTTCAGAATTTTTCAGAAAATGATGAAGAGATTTTTGAGGGGCTCATCGAGCCGAAGCTCAAGGGAAAAGCAAAATTAAGAGGCACAAAAGCCCAAATATAATTTGCCTCGCACCGCGGAAGTTAGGCCGTGTGAATAGCCCTCCAATGATTTCTTGAGAGCCACCGAGATTTATGAGGATTTTTATGAATTGGCTAATAATGCAGGCCTCACCAACTTCCTCCACGACCAACGCGAACAATATATCTTACTCACCAATACTTTCGTGCAAAACTTCTACTATTATCCTAGGGAATCACCTCCTTCAGTAGAGTTTCATTTATATGATGTGGTTAAGAAGATGTCACTTTATGATTTTTGTCGGGTTTGTTTGATCCCTTTCAAGGGAAAAATAGAGGAACCACATCGTGAAGATGTAGATGGGTTTATTTATACCATCACCGTAGGGGAAACGAGGAAAGTTTCCGATGCATGAATCACTAGCATACATTTTCCTGTTTTACGCTACTTTGCAATATTTGCTACTCATTGCTTAATTGGTCGCAGAAACTATGGAAACCTTACTATTCCTGATATTATTATTTTCTTCCACGGGTTATTCTGTGATAACTCTGTGAGTATGGGCGGTATTATTGCTAAACGGTTGAGTCTGAACTGTACAAAGGGCCCCATCTTTGGTGGTATCTATGCTTCACGCCTAGCTGCACATTTTAACATATCAATTAGGCATTATGAGAAGGAAGAAAAATTGCTGTCTCGTGTTTATTTAGATTATAAGAGTATGGTAGCACATGATTTCATTATAAAGAACAGGGAAGGGGAGCTTAAATACAAATTGTTCTTTGATAAACATCACCCAAAGACTATTACCTTTCCTACTCCTTCCTTGTTTGATTTATCTGCAGGCCAGTACCTCGTCTCGCCGGAGGACATTCACGCCTACCGGAACCCTGCACCAGCCATAGAGCCAGAGCCAGAATCACAAGTTGATCCTCCACGACAGTCTAATTACCATTGGGATCCGGAGATGATTGCCAACCAGTGGTAGTCAGAGTCTTCTTCATCGCAGTACGACCCCAACTTTTACTATGGATATCCGCCAGGCCAGCTGTGGCCATAGACCAACTTGGGCCAAAAGCCTAAGCTTGGGGGAGTATGTATTTCCCATCGACATTACATTTATGTTCACACACTCATTGCTAGATGTCGGTGCTCATACTTTTTCATTGTACAATCCCTGCTAGTTTATTTCCTTTTTATGATTTCTTCTTGTTTGTTTAATAAACCTTAAGAAAAACCAAAAAAATTAGTTGTAGCTTTTAATTAGTTTACTTTCCATGCTTGTAGTAGTAATTAAAAAGAAAACCCAAAAGATTTCATGTTCTTCTTTTGCTTGTTGGGAGCTTTCCTGTGTAAATAGTTTTATTTCTTTTCTTTTCTTTGGGGGTCGATAGGAGAAGACCATGATTAAATTGCTGAAGTGGCTCTTATATGCATAATTGTTGATCTGACAAAAGAGCCCATATTGCCTTGTCTTCTCCTGTTTATTGAATGCTTGCAGATTCCAGCTTAGTCCAATGCACGCGCACTATTATTATTATTCACATCGTTCGGTCGTGCAAGTGAAAGGCAATTATGACGATATATCATGGACTATCTGAGATGAGAAAAGCTGGTATGAACTCGACCTCTTTTGTTTTTGTAAATATGATTAGTTCATCGTTCCTGATTCAGCCTATTATGAATAAACATGTTTGCAATGACAACTAGAGATCATAGTTTCTTGTGCCATCATGATTAGCTATGAGTTATAATGGTTTACCTTGCGTGCCAACATGCTATTAAAATGGTTGTGATGTGGTATGATAGGATGGTATCCTCCTCTGAATGATTTAAGTGACTTGACTTGGCGCATGTTCACGCATGTAGTTGAAACAAAATCAACATAGCCTTCATGATATTTATGTTCATGGTGGATTATATCCTACTCATGCTTGCATTCGGTGTTGATTAATTTTAATGCATGTTCGTGACTCTTGTCGCTCTCTAGCTGGTCGCTTCCCAGTCTTTTGCTAGCCTTCACCTATACTAAGCGGGAATACTGCTTGTGCATCTAACTCCATAAACACCTAAGTTATTCCACATGAGTCCACCATACCTACCTATATACGGTATCTACCTGCCGTTCCAAGTAAATTTGCATGTGCCAAACTCTAAACCTTCAAATAAATATCCTGTTTTGTATGCTCGAATAGCTCATGTATCAACTAGGGTTGTCCTTATCTTCCATGTTAGGCGGGTTATTCTCAAGAGGAGTGGACTCCGCTCCTCACTCACGAGAAAGTGGCTGGTCACCGGGATGCCCAGTCCCATGCTTTATGCAAACTAAATCAAAATAATTGCAAAAAAAACTCCCCCTGGGACTCTTGTTAGTTGGAGGCACTCGTTGTTTCGAGCAAGCCATGGATTGATGCTTGTTGGTGGAGGGGGAGTATAAACTTTACCATTCTGTTTGGGAACCACCTATAATGTGTGTAACATAGAAGATATCGCCATCTCTTGGTTGTTATGTTGACAATGAAAGTATACCACTCAAAATATTATTCACCTCTATTCAAAACCGAGCTCTGGCACCTCTACAAATCCCTGCTTCCCTCTGCGAAGGGCCTATCTAATTATTTTATGCTAAGTCATCATCCTCTTATTAAAAAGCACCAGTTGGAGAGCACCACTGTCATTTGCATTCATTACTATTAGTTTACATTGAGTATGACTTGACTGGATCTCCTTTACCATGAATTACAATGTGTAGTCAGTCCTTGATCGTTAAAGGTGCTCTGCATTTATGTTTTGCGGTCTCAGAAAGGGCTAGCAAGATACCATCTTGTTATATCATATTATGATTGTTTTGAGAAAGTGTTTTCATCCGTGATTTATTATTATTGCTCGTTAGTTGATTATGCCATTGATATGAGTAAACTTGAGACCTAAGCGTTATTGTGAATGTGGTTAGTCATAATCTTTGCTAAAAACTTGAATGCTGGCTTTACATATTTACAACAACAAGAGCAAACAGAGTTTGTAAAAGTTTTCCTTTATCACTTTCAGTTTGTCAACTGAATTGCTTGAGGACAAGCAAATGTTTAAGCTTGGGGGAGTTGATACGTCTCCGCCATATCTACTTTTCCAAACACTTTTGCCCTTGTTTTGGACTCTAACTTGCATGATTTGAATGGAACTAACCCGAACTGACGCTGTTTTCAGCAGAATTGCTATGGTGTTATTTATGTGCAGAAACAAAAGTTCTCGGAATGACCTGAAACTTCACGGAACACCTTTTCGGAAAATATAAAAAATCCTTGCAAAAGATGAAGGCCAGGGGTCCCACCACCTGTCCACGAGGGTGGGGGCGCGCCCCCTATCTCGTGGCCCCCTGGAGTTCCTCCGACCTCAAGACCAACTCTATATATTTGCTTTCGGGGAGGAAAAAATCAGAGAGAAGGATTCATCGCGTTTTACGATATGAAGCCGCCGCCAAGCCCTAAAACCTCTCGGGACGGCTAATCTGGAGTCCGTTCGAGCCTCCGGAGAGGGGAATCCATCGTCATCGTCATCATGAACCATCCCCCATCACCAATTTCATGATGCTCACCGCCGTGCATGAGTAATTCCATCGTAGGATTGCTGGACGGTGATGGGTTGGATGGGATCTATCATGTAATCGAGTTAGTTTTGTTAGAGTTTGATCCAAAGTATCCACTGTGTTCTTATATTGATGTTGCTATGACTTTGCTATGCTTAATGCTTGTCACTAGGGCCCGAGTGCCATGATTTCAGATCTGAACCTATTATGTTTTCATTAATATATGAGAGTTCTGTTGGAAATGTGCCCTAGCGGCAATAATAAAATGGTTATTATTATATTTCCTTGTTCATGATAATTGTCTATTGTTCATGCTATAATTATGTTATTCGGAAATCGTAATACATGTGTGAATACATAGACCACAACCCTAGTGAGCCTCTAGTTGACTAGCTCGTTGATCAACAGATGGTCATGGTATCCTGACTATGGACATTGGATGTCATTGATAACGGGATCACATCATTAGGAGAATGATGTGATGGACAAGACCCAATCCTAAGCATAGCACAAGATCGTGTAGTTCGTCTGCTAGAGCTTTTCTAATGTCAAGTATCATTTCCTTAGACCATGAGATTGTGCAACTCCCGGATATCGTAGGAGTGCTTTGGGTGTACCAAACGTCACAACGTAACTGGGTGGCTATAAAGGTGCACTACATGTATCTCCGAAAGTATCTGTTGGGTTGGCACGAATCGAGACTGGGATTTGTCACTCCTTATGACGGAGAGGTATCTCTGGGCCCACTTGGTAATGCATCATCATAATGACCTCATTGTGACTTAGTAGTTGGTCACGGGATCATGCATTACGGAACGAGTAAAGTGACTTGCTGGTAACGAGATTGAACGAGGTATTGGGATACCGACGATCGAATCTTAGGCAAGTAACGTATCGATTGACAAAGGGAATTGTATACGGGATTACTTGAATCCTCGACATCGTGGTTCATCCGATGAGATCATCGTGGAACATGTGGGAGCCAACATGGGTATCCAGATCCCGTTGTTGGTTATTGGCCGGAGAGTTGTCTCGGTCATGTCTGCATGGTTCCCGAACCCGCAGGGTCTACACACTTAAGGTTCGATGACGCTAGGGTTATAAGGAAGATTTGTATGTGATTACCGAATGTTGTTCGGAGTCCCGAATGAGATCCTCGATGTCACGAGGAGTTCCGGAATGGTTCGGAGGTGAAGATTTGTATATGGGAAGTCATCATACGGTCGCCGGAAATATCCGGGGGTATACCGATATTGTATCGGGACCACCGGAGGGGTTCCGGGGGTCCACCGGGAGGGTCCACCTGCCCCAGAGGGCCTTATGGGCTGTAGGTGGAAGGGAACCAGCCCCAAGTGGGCTGGGGCGCCAACCCCCCCAGGCCCCATGCACCTAGGGTTGGGGGGAACCCTAAAGGGGGCACCCCCCTTGGCTTGGGGGGCAAGCCCCCTCCTCCTTGGCCGCCGCCCCCCTCTAGATCCCATATAGAGGGGCCGACCCACTTCCCCCTTCTCCCTATAAATAGAGGGGCGAGGGGAGGGTTGCAAACACACATCCAAGGCGCAGCCCCTCCCCTCCCCAACACCTCTCCTCCTCTGCAAGAGCTTGGCGAAGCCCTGCCGGAGTACTGCCACTCCATCACCACCACGCCGTCGTGCTGCTGTTGGAGCCCTCTTCCTCAACCTCTCCCTCCTCCTTGCTGGATCAAGGCGCGGAAGACATCACCGGGCTGCACGTGTGTTGAACGCGGAGGCACCGTTGTTCGGGGCTAAGATCGGATTCGACCGCGATCTGAACCGCTACGTGTACGACTCCTCCAACCGCGTTCTTGCAACACTTCAGACTCGCGATCTTCAAGATTATGAAGATGCACTCCCCTGTCTCTCGATGACGCGTAGAATTTTTTTAATTTCTGCAACGATCCCCAACAGTGGCATCATGAGCTAGGTCTATGCGTAGTTTCTATGCACGAGTAGAACACAAGTTGTTGTGGGCGTCGATTTTGTCAATTTACTTGCCGTTACTAGTCTTATCTTGATTCGGCGGCATCGTGGGATGAAGCGGCCCGGACCGACCTTACATGTACACTTACGTGAGACAGGTTCCACCGACTGACATGCACTAGTTGCATAAGGTGGCTAGCGGGTGTCTGTCTCTCCCACTTTAGTAGGATTGGATTCGATGAAAAGGGTCCTTATGATAGAAATTGGCATATCACATTGTGGTTTTGGCGTAGGTAAGAAACGTTCTTGCTAAGAAACCTATAGCAGCCACGTAAAATTTTTGCAACAACAATTAGAGGATGTCTAACTTGTTTTTGCAGCATATGCCGTGTGATGTGATATGGCCAAAAGGATGTGATGAATGATATATGTGATGTATGAGATTGATCATGTTCTTGTAATAGGAATCACGACTTGCATGTCGATGAGTATGACAACCGGCAGGAGCCATAGGAGTTGTCTTAATTTATTTATGACCTGCGTGTCAACATAAATGTCATGTAATTACTTTACTTTATTGCTAAACCGTTAGCCATAGTAGTAGAAGTAATAGTTGACGAGACAACTTCATGAAGACACGATGGTGGAGATCATGATGATGGAGACCATGGTGTCATGCCGGTGACGATGATGATCATGGCGCCCCGAAGATGGAGATCAAAAGGAGCAACATGATATTGGCCATATCATGTCACTATTTGATTGCATGTGATGTTTATCATGTTTTACATCTTATTTGCTTAGAACGACGGTAGCTTAAATAAGATGATCCCTCGCAATAATTTCAAGGAAGTGTTCCGCCTAACTGTGCACCGTTGCGAAGGTTCGTTGTTTTGAAGCACCACATGATGATCGGGTGTGATAGATTCTAACGTTCGAATACAACGGGTGTAAGCCAGATTTACACACGCAAAACACTTAGGTTGACTTGACGAGCCTAGCATGTACAGACATGGCCTCTGAACACGGAAGACCGAAAGGTCGAACATGAGTCGTATAAAAGATACGATCAACATGAAGATGTTCACCGATGATGACTAGTCCGTCTCACGTGATGATCGGACACGGCCTAGTTAACTCGGATCATGTATCACTTAGATGACTATAGGGATGTCTGTCTGAGTGGGAGTTCATTAAATAATTTGATTAGATGAACTTAATTATCATGAACTTAGTCTAAAATCTTTACAATATGTCTTGTAGATCAAATGGCCCATGCTAATGGTGTCCTCAACTTCAACACGTTCCTAGAGAAAACCAAGCTGAAAGACGATGGTAGCAACTATATGGACTGGGTCCGGAACTTGAGGATCATCCTCATAGCTGCCAAGAAAGCATATGTCCTTGAAGCACCGCTAGGTGAAGCACCAGTCCCAGCAAACCAAGACGTTATGAACGCTTGGCAGTCCCGTGTTGATGATTACTCCCTGGTTCAGTGCGGCATGCTTTACAGCTTAGAACCGGGCTCCAAAAGCGTTTCGAGCAGCACAGAGCATATGAGATGCTCCAAGAGCTGAAAATGGTTTTCCAAGCTCATGCCCAGGTCGAGAGATATGAAGTCTCCGACAAGTTCTACAGTTGTAAGATGGAGGAGAATAGTTTCGTCAGCGAGCACATACTCAAAATGTCTGGGTTACACAACCGCTTGTCTCAGCTGGGAGTTAATCTCCCAGATGATGCGGTCGTTGACAGAATCCCTCAGTCGCTTCCATCGAGCTACAAGAGCTTTGTGATGAACTTCAATATGCAGGGGATGGAGAAAACCATTCCTGAGGTATATTCGATGCTGAAATCAGCGGAGGTGGAAATCAAAAAGGAACATCAAGTGTTGATGGTGAATAAAACCACTAAGTTCAAGAAAGGCAAGGGTAAAAAGGGTTTCAAGAAAGATGTCAAGGGAGTTGCCGCGCCCGGCAAGCAAGCTGCCGGGAAGAAGCCAAAGAATGGACCCAAGCCTGAGAATGAGTGTTTTTTATGGCAAGGGAAGTGGTCACTGGAAGCGGAACTGCCCCAAGTACTTAGCGGACAAGAAGGCCGACAACACCAAAGGTATATGTGATATACATGTTATTGATGTGTACCTTACCAGTACTCGTAGTAGCTCCTGGGTATTTGATACCGGTGCGGTTGCTCATATTTGTAACTCAAAACAGGAGCTGCGGAATAAGCGGAGACTGGCGAAGGACGAGGTGACGATGCGCGTCGGGAATGGTTCCAATGTCGATGTGATCGCCGTCGGCACACTACCTCTACATTTACCTACGGGATTAGTTTTAAACCTCAATAATTGTTATTTAGTGCCAGCTTTGAGCATGAACATTGTATCAGGATCTCATTTAATACGAGATGGCTACTCATTTAAATCTGAGAATAATGGTTGTTCTATTTATATGAGAGATATGTTTTATGGTCATGCCTCGCTGGTCAATGGTTTATTCTTAATGAATCTCGAACGTAATGTTACACATATTCATAGTGTGAATACCAAAAGATGTAAGGTTGATAATGATAGTCCCACATACTTGTGGCACTGCCGCCTTGGTCACATTGGTGTCAAACGCATGAAGAAGCTCCATGCAGATGGACTTTTGGAGTCTCTTGATTACGAATCATTTGACACGTGCGAACCATGCCTCATGGGCAAAATGACCAAGACTCCATTCTCCGTAACAATGGAGCGAGCAACCAACTTATTGGAAATCATACATACTGATGTGTGTGGTCCAATGAGCGTTGAGGCTCGCGGTGGCTATCGTTATGTCCTCACCCTCACTGATGACTTAAGTAGATATGGGTATGTCTACTTAATGAAACACAAGTCTGAAACCTTTGAAAGGTTCAAGGAATTTCAGAGTGAGGATGAAAATCAACGTCACAGGAAAATAAAGTTCTTACGATCAGATCGTGGAGGGGAATATTTGAGTCACGAATGTGGCACACACTTAAGGAAATGTGGAATCGTTTCACAACTCACGCCGCCTGGAACACCTCAGCGCAATGGTGTGTCCGAACGTCGTAATCACACTCTATTGGATATGGTGCGATCTATGATGTCTCTTACCGATTTACCGCTGTCATTTTGGGGCTATGCTTTAGAGACTGCCGCATTCACTTTAAATAGGGCTCCGTCAAAATCCATTGAGACGACACCGTATGAATTATGGTTTGGGAAGAAACCTAAGTTGTCGTTTCTAAAAGTTTGGGGATGCGATGCTTATGTCAAGAAACTTCAACCTGAAAAGCTCGAACCCAAATCGGAAAAATGCGTCTTCATAGGATACCCTAAAGAAACTGTTGGGTATACCTTCTACCTCAGATCCGAAGGCAAGATCTTTATTGCCAAGAATGGGTCCTTTCTAAAGAAAGAGTTTCTCTCGAAAGAAATAAGTGGGAGGAAAGTAGAACTTGATGAAGTATTGCCTCTTGAACCGGAGAGTGGCGCAGCTCAAGAAAATGTTTCTGAGGAGCCTACACCGACTAGAGAGGAAGAAAATGATGATGATCATGAAACTTCAGATCAAGTTGCTACTGAACTTCGTAGGTCCACAAGGACACGTTCCGCACCAAAGTGGTACGGCAACCCTATCCTGGAAATCATGTTGTTAGACAATGGTGAACCTTCGAACTATGAAGAAGCAATGGCGGGCCCAGATTTCGACAAATGGCTGGAAGCCATGAAATCCGAGATAGGATCCATGTATGAAAACCAAGTATGGACTTTGACTGACTTGCCCGATGATTGGCGAGCCATAGAAAATAAATGGATCTTTAAGAAGAAGACAGACGCGGATGGTAATGTGACCATCTATAAGGCTCGGCTTGTCGCTAAAGGTTATCGACAAGTTCAAGGGGCTGACTACGATGAGACTTTCTCACCCATAGCGAAGCTGAAGTCCGTCCGAATCATGTTAGCAATTGCCACATTCTATGATTATGAGATATGGCAAATGGACGTCAAAACGACATTCCTTAATGGTTTCCTTAAGAAAGAATTGTATATGATGCAGCCAGAAGGTTTTGTCGATCCTGAGAATGCTGACAAGGTATGCAAGCTCCAACACTCAATCTATGGGCTGGTGCAAGCATCTCGGAGTTGGAACATTCAATTTGATGAGATGATCAAAGCGTTTGGGTTTAAGTAGACTTATGGAGAAGCCTGTGTTTACAAGAAAGTGAGTGGGAGCTCTGTAGTATTTCTCATATTATATGTGGATGACATACTATTGATGGGAAATGATATAGAATTCTTGGAAAGCATAAAGGCCTACTTGAACAAGTGTTTTTCAATGAAGGATCTTGGAGAAGCTGCTTATATATTAGGCATCAAGATCTATAGAGATAGATCAAGACGCCTCATTGGTCTTTCACAAAGTACGTACCTTGACAAGATATTGAAGAAGTTCAATATGGATCAGTCCAAGAAGGGGTTCTTGCCTGTATTGCAAGGTATGAGATTGAGCATGGCTCAATGCCCGACCACGGCAGAAGATAGAGAAAAGATGAGTGTCATCCCCTATGCCTCGGCCATAGGGTCTATTATGTATGCCATTCTGTGTACCAGACCTGATGTAAACCTTGACGTAAGTTGGTAGGAAGGTACCAAAGTAATCCCGTCATGTAACACTGGACAATGGTCAAGAATATCCTGAAGTACATGAAAAGGACTAAGGATATGTTTCTCGTTTATGGAGGTGACGAAGAGCTCGTCGTAAAGGGTTACGTCGATGCTAGCTTCGACACAGATCTGGATGACTCCAAGTCACAAACCGGATACATGTATATTTTGAATGGTGGGGCAGTCAGCTGGTGTAGTTGCAAGCAAAGCGTCGTGGCGGGATCTACATGTGAAGCGGAGTACATGACAGCCTCGGAGGCAACACAAGAAGCAATCTAGATGAAGGGGTTCATTACCGACCTAGGAGTTATTCCCAATGCGTCGGGCCTGATGACTCTCTTCTGTGACAACACTGGAGCTATTGCCCTTGCCAAGGAGCCCAGGTTTCACAAGAAGACCAGGCATATCAAGCGTCGCTTCAACTCCATTCGTGAAAATGTTCAAAATGGAGACATAGATATTTGTAAAGTGCATACGAACCTGAATGTCGCAGATCCGTTGACTAAACCTCTTCCTCGAGTAAAACATGATCAACACCAGAACTCTATGGGTGTTCAATTCATCACAATGTAACTAGATTATTGACTCTAGTGCAAGTGGGAGACTGTTGGAAATGTGCCCTAGAGGCAATAATAAAATGGTTATTATTATATTTCCTTGTTCGTGATAATTGTCTATTGTTCATGCTATAATTGTGTTATCCGGAAATCATAATACATGTGTGAATACATAGACCACAACATGTCCCTACTGAGCCTCTAGTTGACTAGCTCGTTGATCAACAAATGGTCATGGTTTCCTGACTATGGACACTGGATGTCGTTGATAACGGGATCACATCATTAGGAGAATGATGTGATGGACAAGACCCAATCCTAAGCATAGCACAAGATCATATAGTTCGTCTGCTAGATCTTTTCTAATGTCAAGTATCATTTCCTTAGACCATGAGATTGTGCAACTCCCGGATACCGTAGGAGTGCTTTGGGTGTACCAAACGTCACAACGTAACTGGGTGGCTATAAAGGTGCACTACAGGTATCTCCGAAAGTGTCTGTTGGGTTGGCACGAATCGAGACTGGGATTTGTCACTCCGTATGACGGAGAGCTATCTCTGGGCCCACTCGGTAATGCATCATCATAATGAGCTCATTGTGACTAAGTAGTTGGTCACGGGATCATTGCTACCTCTCGAGCTTGCGTTGGATTTCCCCGAAGAGGAAAGGATGATGCAACAGAGTAGCATAAGTATTACCCTCAGTTTTTGAGAACCAAGGTATCAATCTAGTAGGAGGCCACGCTCAAGTCCCTTGTACCTGCACAAAACAATAGCTACTCACAACCAACGCGATTAGGGGTTGTCAATCCCTTCACGGTCACTTACGAGAGTGAGATCTGATAGATATAATAATTTTGGTATTTTTGGTATAGAGATGCAAAGTAAAAAGTAAAAGGCAAAGCAAGATTAAAGTGATGGAGATTGATATGATGAGAATAGACCCGGGGGCCATAGGTTTCACTAGTGGCTTCTCTCAAGAGCATAAGTATTCTACGGTGGGTGAACAAATTACTGTTGAGCAATTGACAGAATTGAGCATAGTTATGAGAATATCTAGGCAAGATCATGTATATAGGCATCATGTCCGTGACAAGTAGACCGAAACGATTCTGCATCTACTACTATTACTCCACTCATCGACCGCTATCCAGCATGCATCTAGAGTATTAAGTTAAAAATAGAGTAATGCTTTAAGCAAGATGACATGATGTAAAGAGATAAATTCATGCAATATGAAATAAACCCCATCTTGTTATCCTTGATGGCAACGATACAATACGTGCCTAGCTGCCCCTTCTGTCACTGGGAAAGGACACCACAAGATCGAACCCAAAGCTAAGCACTACTCCCATGGCAAGAACTACCAATCTAGTTGGCCAAACCAAACGGATAATTCGAACAGACTTGCAAAGATAACCAATCATACATAAAAGAATTCAAAGAAGATTCAAATATTATTCATAGATAGACTTGATCATAAACCCACAATTCATCGGTCTCAACAAACACACCGCAAAAAGAAGATTACATCGAATAGATCTCCACGAGAGAGGGGGAGAACTTTGTATTGAGATCCAAAAAGAGAGAAGAAGCCATCTAGCTACTAACTATGGACCCGAAGGTCTGAGGTAAACTACTCACACTTCATCGGAGAGGCTATGATGATGTGGAAGCCCTCCTTGATGACAGCACTCTCCGGCGAAGCTCCAGAACAGGCCCCAAGATGGGATCTCGTGGATACAGAAAGTTGCGGCGGTGGATTTAGGTTTTTGGCTCCATCTCTGTTCGTTTGGGGGTACGTAGGTATATATAGGAGGAAGAAGTGCGTCGGTGGAGCTCCGAGGGGCCCACGCGGCAGGGGGCGCCCCCCCCACCCTCGTGACCGCCTCTCTGATGCCTTGGCGTAGGGTCCAAGTCTCCTGGATCACGTTCGGTGAGAAAATTACGTTCCCGAAGGTTTCATTCCGTTTGGACTCCGTTTGATATTCCGTTTCTTCGAAACACTGAAATAGGCAAAAAAACAGCAATTCTGGGCTGGGCCTCCGGTTAATAGGTTAGTCCCAAAAATAATATAAAAGTGGAAAATAAAGGCCAATATAGTCCAAAACAGTAGATAATATAGCATGGAGCAATCAAAAATTATAGGTACGTTGGAGACGTATCAGGCATCCCCAAGCTTAGTTCCTGCTCATCCTCGAGTAGGTAAATGATAAAAAGAGAATTTTTGATGTGGAGTGCTACTTGGCATAATTTCAATGCAAATCTTCTTAATTGTGATATGAACATTCAGATTAGAAAGATTCAAGACAAAAGTTTATATTGACATAAAAATAATAATACTTCAAGCATACTAATAAAACAATTATGTCTTCTCAAAATAACATGGCTAAAGAAAGTTATCCCTACAAAATCATATAGTCTGGCTATGCTCTATCTTCACCACACAAAATATTTAAATCATGCACAACCCCGATGACAAGCCAAGCAATTGTTTCATACTCTAACTTTTTCAAAACTTTTTCAATCTTCATGCAATACATGAGCGTGAGCCATGGACATATCACTATAGGTGGAATAGAATGGTGGTTGTGGAGAAGACAAATAGGGAGAAGATAGTCTCACATCAACTAGGCGTATCAACGGGCTATGGAGATGCCCATCAATAGATATCAATGTGAGTGAGTAGGGATTGCCATGCAACGGATGCACTAGAGCTATAAGTATATGAAAGCTCAAAAAGAAACTAAGTGGGTGTGCATCCAACTTGCTTGCTCATGAAGACCTAGGGCAATTTGAGGAAGCCCATCATTGGAATATACAAGCCAAGTTCTATAAAGAAAGATTCCCACTAGTATATGAAAGTGATAACATGAGAGACTCTCTACTATGAAGATCATGGTGCTACTTTGACGCACAAGTGTGGTAAAAGTATAGTAACATTGTCCCTTCTCTCTTTTTCTCTCATTTTTTATTTTTTTATTTGGGCCTTTCCTCTTTTTTTATGGCCTCCTTTTTTGGGCTTCTTTGGCCTCTTTTTTTTCGTCCGGAGTCTCATCCCGACTTGTGGGGGAGTCATAGTCTCCATCATCCTTTCCTCACTGGGATAATGCTCTAATAATGATGATCATCACACTTTTATTTTTCTTACAACTCAACAATTACAACTCGATACTTAGAACAAAATATGACTATATATGAATGCCTCCTGCGGTGTACCGGGATATGCAATATGACAATGATGGAGTGTGTCATAATAAACGGAATGGTGGAAAGTTGCATGGCAATATATCTCGGAATGACTATGGAAATGCCATAATAGGTAGGTATGGTGGCTGTTTTGAGGAAGGTATATGGTGGGTGTATGATACCGGCGAAAGGTGCGCGGTATTAGAGAGGCTAGCAAAGGTCGAAGGGTAAGAGTGCGTATAATCCATGGACTCAACATTAGTCATAAAGAACTCATATGCTTATTGCAAAAATCTACAAGTTATCAAAGCAAAGTATTACGCGCATGCTCCTAGGGGGATAGATTGGTAGGAAAAGACCATCGCTCGTCCCCGACCGCCACTCATAAGGAAGACAATCAATAAATAAATCATGCTCCGACTTCATCACATAACGGTTCACCATACGTGCATGCTACGGGAATCACAAGCTTCAACACAAGTATTCTTTAAATTCACAACTACTCAACTAGCATGACTTTAATATTATCACCTCCATATCTCAAAACAATTATCATGCTTCAATCTTTTCTTAGTATTCAACACACTCAAAAGAAAGTTTCACAAATCTTGAATACCAAGCATATTATTATTAAGCAATTTACCATGCTATTAAGAGACTCTCAAAATAATTTAAGTGAAGCATGAGAGATCAATAGTTTCTTTAAAACAAATCCACCACCGTGCTCTAAAAGATCTAAGTGAAGCACATAGAGAAAAATTACATAGCTCAAAAGATATAAGTTAAGCACATAGAGCAAAACTACATAGCTCAAAAGATATAAGTGAAGCACATAGAGCAAAACTACATAGCTCAAAAGATATAAGTGAAGCACATAGAGTATTCTATCAAATTCTAATTCATGTATGGCTCTCTCAAAAGGTGTGTACAGCAAGGATGATTGTGGCACACTAATAAACAAATACACAAATAATACAAGACGCTCCAAGAAAAACACATATCATGTGGTGAATAAAAATATAGCTCCAAGTAAAGTTACCGATAGAAGTAGACGAAAGAGGGGATGCCTTCCGGGGCATCCCCAAGCTTTGGCTTTTAGGTGTCCTTAGATTATATTGGGGGTGCCATGGGAATCCCCAAGCTTAGGCTCTTGCCACTCCTTGTTCCATAATCCATCAAATCCTTACCCAAAACTTGAAAACTTCACAACACAAAACTTAAGGTAGAAAACTTGTGAGCTCCGTTAGCGAAAAAAATAAAAGACCACTTCAAGGTACTGTAATGAACTCATTCTTTATTTATATTGGTGTTAAACCTACTGTATTCCAACTTCTCTATGGATTATAAACTAATTTACTAGCCATAGATTCATCAAAATAAGCAAACAACACATGAAAAACAGAATCTGTCAAAAACAGAACTGTCTGTAGTAATCTGTAGCTAGCGCAAGATCTGGAACCCCAAAAATTCTAAAATAAATTGGTGGACGTGAGTAATTTATCTATTAACCATCTTCAAAAAGAATTAACTAAATATCACTCTCCAAATAAAAATTACAGCAGTTCTTGTGAGCGCTAAAGTTTCTGTTTTTACAGCAAGTTCAACAAGACTTTCCCCAAGTCTTCCCAACGGTTCTACTTGGCACAAACATTAATTAAACACAAAAAACAAAAACAAAAAAGAGGCTAAATAACTTATTTATTAAATAACATTAAGGATAAATATTAGGTTGACTCCCAATAAGCGCTTTTCTTTAAAGCCTTATAGCTAGGCATAATATTTCAATGATGCTCACATGAAAGACAAGAATTGAAGCACAAAGAGAGCATCATAAAACACGTGACAAACACATTTAAGTCTAACATACTTCCTATGCATAGGCATCTTATAGGCAAACAAACTATCAAGGCAAGCAAAAACTAGTCTATGCAAGGAAGCGGAAAGAAACAATAGCAATCTCATCATAACGAGAGGTAAATTAGTAACATGAAAATTTCTACCACCATATTTTCCTATCTCATAATAATTATATGTAGGATCATAAGCAAATTCAACAAAATAGCTATCACATAAAATATTTTCAACACGATCCACATGCATGCAAAGTTGACACTCTTCCAAAATAGTGGGATTAACATTAACTAAAGTCATGAACTTTTCAAACCCACTTTTAATATTATTGCAAACATTATAATCAATCTCATATTCATCATGGGGTTTAAATAAATTTTCAAGATCAAAAGAAGAATCACCCCAATCATGATCATTGCAACAAGTAGAGGACATAGCAAAACTAGCATCCCCAATCTTAGGGTTTTGCATATTATTAGCACAATTGACATTAATAGAATTTATAATAGAATCATTGCAATCATGCTTTCTATTCAAAGATCTATGGTGAATCTCTTCATGAGGTAATTTATCACACTTTTCAGATTCACGAATTTCAAGCAAAACTTCATAAAGATAATCTAGTGCACAAAACTCACTAGCAATTGGTATATCATAATTGGACCTCTTAAAAAGATTAGCAAGTGGATGAGGATCCATAGATCTTAGGTTCTCTGTTTAGTAATAAATAAACAACTATTCTAACCATATGAGCAAACAAGAAGCAAGCGGGCAAAAAGAGGCAAATAGAGAAAGAGAGGGAGGATAGAGAGAGAGGGCGAATAAAATGGCAAGAGTGAATTGGGGGGAGAGGAAAACGAGAGGCAAATGGCAAATAATGTAACGCGAGAGCTAGGGATTGTGATGGGTACTTGGTATGTTGACTTTTTGCGTAGACTCCCCGGCAACAGCGCCAGAAATTCTTCTTGCTACCTCTTGAGCTTGCGTTGGATTTCCCCGAAGAGGAAAGGATGATGCAGTAGAGTAGCGTAAGTATTTCCCTCAGTTTTTGAGAACCAAGGTATCAATCCAGTAGGAGGCCACGCTCAAGTCCCTCGTACCTGCACAAAACGATAGCTACTCGCAACCAACACGATTAGGGGTTGTCAATCCCTTCACGGTCACTTACGAGAGTGAGATCTGATAGATATAATATTTTTGGTATTTTTGGTATAGAGATGCAAAGTAAAAAGTAACTGGCAAAGTAAAAAAGCAAAGCAAGATTAAAGTGATGGAGATTGATATGATGAGAATAGACCCGGGGCCATATGTTTCACTAGTGGCTTCTCTCAAGAGCATAAGTATTCTACGGTGGGTGAACAAATTACTGTTGAGCAATTGACAGAATTGAGCATAGTTATGAGAATATCTAGGCATGATCATGTATATAGGCATCACGTCCGTGATAAGTAGACCGAAATGATTCTGCATCTACTACTATTACTCCACTCATCGACCGCTGTCCAGCATGCATCTAGAGTATTAAGTTAAAAACAGAGTAACGCTTTAAGCAAGATGACATGATGTAGAGAGATAAATTCATGCAATATGAAATAAACCCCATCTTGTTATCCTCGATGGCAACGATACAATACGTGCCTTGCTGCCCCTTCTGTCACTGGGAAAGGACACCGCAAGATCGAACCCAAAGCTAAGCACTTCTCCCATGGCAAGAACTACCAACTAGTTGGCCAAACCAAACGGATAATTCGAAGAGACTTGCAAAGATAACCAATCATACATAAAAGAATTCAAAGAAGATTCAAATATTATTCATAGATAGACTTGATCATAAAACCACAATTCATTGGTCTCAACAAACACACCGCAAAAAGAAGATTACATCGAATAGATATCCACGAGAGAGGGGGAGAACTTTGTATTGAGATCCAAAAAGAGAGAAGAAGCCATCTAGCTACTAACTATGGACCCGAAGGTCTGAGGTAAACTACTCACACTTCATCGGAGAGGCTATGATGATGTAGAAGCCCTCCGTGATGACGGCCCTCTCCGACGGAGCTCCGGAACAGGTCCCTAGATGGGATCTCGTGGATACAGAAAGTTGCGGCGGTGGAATTAGGTTTTTGGCTCTGTCTCTGTTTGTTTGGGGGTACGTAGGTATATATAGGAGGAAGAAGTACGTCGGTGGAGCTCCGAGGGGCCCATGAGGCAGGGGGCGCGCCCTAAGGGGGGCCCACCCTCGTGACCGCCTCTCTGATGCCTTGGCGTATGGTCCAAGTCTCCTGGATCACATTCGGTGAGAAAATCACGTTCCCGAAGGTTTCATTCCGTTTGGACTTCGTTTGATATTTCGTTTCTTCGAAACACTAAAGTAGGCAAAAAAACAGCAATTCTGGGTTGGGCCTCCGGTTAATAGGTTAGTCCCAAAAATAATATAAAAGTGGAAAATAAAGCCCAATATAGTCCAAAACAGTAGATAATATAGCATGGAGCAATTAAAAATTATAGATACATTGGAGACGTATCAATCATGTATTACGGAACGAGTAAAGTGACTTGCTGGTAACGAGATTGAACAAGGTATTGGGATACCGACGATCGAATCTCGGGCAAGTAACGTACCGATTGACAAAGGGAATTGTATACGGGATTGCTTGAATCCTCGACATCGTGGTTCATCCGATGAGATCATCGTGGAACATGTGGTAGCCAACATGGGTATCCAGATCCCGCTATTGGTTATTGGTCGGAGAGTTGTCTTGGTCATGTATGCATGGTTCTCGAACCCATAGGGTCTACACACTTAAGGTTCGATGACGCTAGGGTTATAAGGAAGATTTGTATGTGATTACCGAATGTTGTTCGGAGTCCCGGATGAGATCCTGGATGTCACAAGGAGTTATGGAATGGTCCGGAGGTGAAGATTTATATATGGGAAGTCATCATACGGTCGCCGGAAATATCTGGGGGTATACCTGTATTGTACCGGGACCACCGGAGGGGTTCCGGGGGTCCACCGGGAGGGTCCACATGCCCCAGAGGGCCTTATGGGATGTAGGTGGAAGGGAACCAGCCCCATGTGGGCTGGGGCGCCAACCCCCCCCCCCCCCAGGGCCCATGCGCCTAGGGTTGGGGGGAACCCTAACGGGGGCGCCCCCCCTTGGCTTGGGGGGCTAGCCTCCTCCCCCTTGGCCGCCCCCCCCTCTAAATCCCATATAGAGGGGCCGGCCCCCTTCCCACTTCTCCCTATAAATAGAGGGGCGAGGGGAGGGCTGCAAGAACACATCCAAGGTGCAGCCCCTCCCCTCCCCAACACCTCTCCTCCTCCGCAAGAGCTTGGCGAAGCCCTGCCGGAGTACTGCCACTCCATCACCACCACACCGTCGTGCTGCTGTTGGAGCCCTCTTCCTCAACCACTCCCTCCTCCTTGCTGGATCAAGGTGCGGAAGATGTCACCAGGCTGCACGTGTGTTGAATGCGGAGGCACCGTTGTTCGGTGCTAAGATTGGATTCGGCCGCGATCTGAATCGCTACATGTACGACTCCTCCAACCGTGTTCTTGCAACGCTTCCGACTCGCGGTCTTCAAGGGTATGAAGATGCACTCCCCTCTCTCTCATTGCTAGTTACTCCATAGATTGATCTTGGTGATGTGTAGAATTTTTTTTAATTTCTGCAACGATCCCGAACAAGTTCTTGATCCTATCTTGCAAGTCTATAGTCACCTATTATGTGTTATGATCCGTTAACCCTGAAGTGACAATAATCGGGATACTTACCAGTGATGACCGTAGTTTGAGGAGTTCATGTATTCACTTTGTGTTAATGCTTTGTTCCGGTACTCTATTAAAAGGAGGCCTTAATATCCCTTAGTTTCCGTAAGGACCCCGCTGCCATGGGAGGGTAGGACAAAAGATGGCATGCAAGTTCTTTTCCATAAGCACGTATGACTATCTTCGGAATACATGCCTACATTACATCGGTGAATTGGAGCTAGTTTTGTGTCACCCTAGGTTATGACTGTTACATGATGAACCGCATCCGGCATAATTCTCCATCACTAATCCATTGCCTACGAGCTTTCCATATATTGTTCTTCGTTTATTTACTTTTCCGTTGCTATTGCTATCATCACTACAAAATACCAAAAACATTACTTTTACTATCATTACCTTTTGCCACCGTTACCACTACTATCATATTCCTTTGCTACTAAACACTTTGCTGCAGCATCAAGTTTACACAGCATCAAAATAACAACAGGAAAAGGACTTAGCAAAATCCAAAGTCCCTGAAAACAGCACCATTATGGAGCCTAGTTTGCATGCTTGTTTTAGTCACCACATGGATCACAAAAATACGAGGCTTGCACGTCTATAAATATGACATGTTGTAGTTCAAAACACATGTAGACCTCATGCTCATAAGATGCTCACAGAAAATGCAACAAAAATGACAAATCTCCATGTTCTGTTAAGAACCATCAGTTAACATTTTATAGCACTCTTGCAACGATAAAAAAAGGCATCATAATGGACAGTAAAATGCATGGAAATACTTCTAACATGAAGAGCTCAATGATACGAACATTTTGAGATATCATATGCATGATTTGGAGCCACAGTCATGGAGATATGATGCGATGAAGAAGGCATGCAAATGTTACAGACTTTTAGGGCTTAGTGAGATTTCAGGGGTGAACCTCATGAGATCTAGGGTTGCTGACACACACGCAAACCGAGGCCGGATCTCGAGCTCGCGGGAGATGCACCTAGTTGGTGGCCGGGGACGGCGGTAGACGACTGGAGCCGGGGCGCGCGGGCGCCGGCGAGGTGGGTGACGGGGCGGCACCGGCGTAAGGCGGCGCGGGCGGCAGAGTCGGACGGCGACGGCGAGCAGTGAGGCGACGGTGTTGGGCGGAGGCTCGCGGCGGCACGGCGCGATGGGCCGGGCGGGCCCTCCTCGGGCTCACCGGGCCGCGGTGGCGGGGCGCCCAAGTTGGACACGTGGCGGCTCAGGAGTGGAGGGGAGTGGCAGCATGGA